>NW_006494614.1:51155993-51190796 GCF_000325575.1 Pteropus alecto | reverse complement strand
TTGCCAATTATATGTATATGTCATTTAATATTCAATTCTGTCTTTTAACATATACTATATATTATTATCCCATTCTTACTAATGGAGGAACAAAGCTCAGAAAGTTTAATTTGACCAACAACATTAAATAATTGAGAACAATGTCTTTATTATATGAATTATCTCATTGGCTTATCTGTTATATTTATTAAACGACCACTAGGTGCAAATGTTGTTCTAGACCAGAAGCTGGCAAACTTTTTTTTTTTATAAGAGGTTAGATAGTAAATACTTTTGGTTGATAGGCCTTATGGTCTCTGTCACATTGACACAGACAATATGAACAGGCATTGTGTTTTGATAAAACTTTATTTACATTTACAAGGGGTGAGTTGTATTTGGTCAACTCCTATTCTAGACATTGAGGGTGCAGTAGTAATAAAATAAAGTGCCTCCTTTTATAAGCTTATATTTCACCATGAAGAAGCAGACAACAAATCTATAAGTAATATATTAGGTGATAATATGTACATTAAAGCAAAATAAGTTAGAATAAGCTGGTAGAATGTGACTCTTCTTTCATGATATCAATTATACTCTTTATATTAAGCATTTCTTAGAAATATACTCAAGAGCATCTGTGCTTAAATCAAATTTTCTCTTAACTCAAATGTCCCTTAGGTATGCTGATGTAAAACTTCAAAACTTAAAAATATCTGATAGAGCAGAACTCCTAGTTGATACATCCAATGGGTATATCTTAATTCACTTTAATATATTTCACCTTTTTGAACCTCTTTTTTTTATTGTCTAGTATAATTGTCTTGGTTCTTCTCTTTACTAGAGGGTCCTTCTCAAAATCTTTTTTGGCTTTTTCTCCTAATTTCATAAAGCTAATCTTTAGCACTCTTACTCTATATTTGCTCCTTCAGAGACTTCATCAACTATCATGGTTTTAGTCATTACCTTTTTTAGTCTATTTTCCAAACCTCCATCTCTTGCACACATTTATCTCCTGGATTATAAAAACATTTTCAGCTAATATGAAAAACCTCCTTTTTCATGTCCTACAGTTTTGGATGTTTCAAACTCAGCAGTCCAAAAATAACCACATCTCAACACTATTTCTATTCTATTATTTTTGCTAATCACTCAGTACTAAGAGTAATCTGCAAATTCATCAGAAGAGTTGGAAGTAAGTTAATGTAATTATATAAGATCAATAGTGATAAAAAACTTATATACTCAACACTATGTTGTACAATAAGCATGTACTAGGTAGTGGGCAAAAACAGATTTTAAATGACCTTCTAAAATTATGTAATTACTCTGTACCTTTGTTTCTTTATATCTATAACTAGAATAATTCTACCTACTTAAAAATGAATATGTGAATGTGAAATGATACATAGGTCTGTAATTCTGTTAACATTGTATAAGTTCTCAAAGGAAAAAAAAATGCTTTCCTCTTATCTCCCCTCTTTTCTGGTTTATAATTGTTTTAACGTGACCTTAGTTGAGCTTGTAATAAGAAATGTATAAGCATATAGAGATGAATACAATTAGGTCATTGGTTTAGCAACTCAATATTAAGTGTATTTATGTGTGTGTGGGGGAGCATATAAATAAATATTTAGTGTAGTGTGACACAAAATTATGTGTTTAGTTCAAGCTCAAACTCCTCTCCATTCAGGGTCTCCTGAGCCTCGTAATTAAGTCTGGATAAGAAAAAGAAGATATTCACTAAGTATTAATAACTTTTTAAAAACTTTTTTATTGCACATGATATAAATACCAATAAATATATAATATTCTTCCATTGTTTTGTAATGATACATTTTTAAATCACCCTAAAAGAATGAATATTTGTAAATAAAAATACATGCTCAACCTGGTAGTCTGTCACATGTGAAATAAAATTTCTAAAGTAGACAGGAAGAAAATAGTTATTGAAGCAAAAACAAATGTGACATATATACAATCTGTAAATGACAACCACTTCGCCACTACTCATTTTTCTTACTAATTATCTTTGAAGAAATTCGCATGCCATACATGTAATATACAAAGTTAAGCAAAGTAATTTTGTTAATATTTTTAACATTATGAAACAAAACCTCTTTACCTTTAAATAACCTTGATTAGTATTTTAAAGTAAGATTTATTTTCCTTCTTATTTCTTCTCTTCCTCAAGATGCCTCTCACGCTTTTGTTTTCCTCACCATTTTACCTCTCTTTTACTACTACCATCTTTCTTTAATAAATCATTCTTCTTCCACAGTATTTTTCTATACTCTTTCTCTTTATTTTATCTTGGTAATATATTTCATGCAGTTTTCAGAGGTTCTACATCTTAGCTCCAGAAGCATCCCAGGCTCGAAAGTTTAATTTGACCAACAACATTAAATAATTGAGAACAATGTCTTTATTATATGAATTATCTCATTGGCTTATCTGTTATATTTATTAAACGACCACTAGGTGCAAATGTTGTTCTAGACCAGAAGCTGGCAACTTTTTTTTTTTTATAAGAGGTTAGATAGTAAATACTTTTGGTTGATAGGCCTTATGGTCTCTGTCACATTGACACAGACAATATGAACAGGCATTGTGTTTTGATAAAACTTTATTTACATTTACAAGGGGTGAGTTGTATTTGGTCAACTCCTATTCTAGACATTGAGGGTGCAGTAGTAATAAAATAAAGTGCCTCCTTTTATAAGCTTATGTTTCACCATGAAGAAGCAGACAACAAATCTATAAGTAATATATTAGGTGATAATATGTACATTAAAGCAAAATAAGTTAGAATAAGCTGGTAGAATGTGACTCTTCTTTCATGATATCAATTATACTCTTTATATTAAGCATTTCTTAGAAATATACTCAAGAGCATCTGTGCTTAAATCAAATTTTCTCTTAACTCAAATGTCCCTTAGGTATGCTGATGTAAAACTTCAAAACTTAAAAATATCTGATAGAGCAGAACTCCTAGTTGATACATCCAATGGGTATATCTTAATTCACTTTAATATATTTCACCTTTTTGAACCTCTTTTTTTTATTGTCTAGTATAATTGTCTTGGTTCTTCTCTTTACTAGAGGGTCCTTCTCAAAATCTTTTTTGGCTTTTTCTCCTAATTTCATAAAGCTAATCTTTAGCACTCTTACTCTATATTTGCTCCTTCAGAGACTTCATCAACTATCATGGTTTTAGTCATTACCTTTTTTAGTCTATTTTCCAAACCTACATCTCTTGCACAAATTTATCTCCTGGATTATAAAAACATTTTCAGCTAATATGAAAAACCTCCTTTTTCATGTCCTACAGTTTTGGATGTTTCAAACTCAGCAGTCCAAAAATAACCACATCTCAACACTATTTCTATTCTATTATTTTTGCTAATCACTCAGTACTAAGAGTAATCTGCAAATTCATCAGAAGAGTTGGAAGTAAGTTAATGTAATTATATAAGATCAATAGTGATAAAAAACTTATATACTCAACACTATGTTGTACAATAAGCATGTACTAGGTAGTGGGCAAAAACAGATTTTAAATGACCTTCTAAAATTATGTAATTACTCTGTACCTTTGTTTCTTTATATCTATAACTAGAATAATTCTACCTACTTAAAAATGAATATGTGAATGTGAAATGATACATAGGTCTGTAATTCTGTTAACATTGTATAAGTTCTCAAAGGAAAAAAAAACGCCTTCCTCTTATCTCCCCTCTTTTCTGGTTTATAATTGTTTTAACGTGACCTTAGTTGAGCTTGTAATAAAAAATGTATAAGCATATAGAGATGAATACAATTAGGTCATTGGTTTAGCAACTCAATATTAAGTGTGTTTATGTGTGGGGGCGGGGCATATAAATAAATATTTAGTGTAGTGTGACACAAAATTATGTGTTTAGTTCAAGCTCAAACTCCTCTCCATTCAGAGTCTCCTGAGCCTTGTAATTAAGTCTGGATAAGAAAAAGAAGATATTCACTAAGTATTAATAACTTTTTAAAAACTTTTTTATTGCACATGATATAAATACCAATAAATATATAATATTCTTCCATTGTTTTGTAATGATACATTTTTAAATCACCCTAAAAGAATGAATATTTGTAAATAAAAATACATGCTCAACCTGGTAGTCTGTCACATGTGAAATAAAATTTCTAAAGTAGACAGGAAGAAAATAGTTATTGAAGCAAAAACAAATGAGACATATATACAGTCTAAATGACAACATTATTGCACATGATATAAATACCAATAAATATATAATATTCTTCCATTGTTTTGTAATGATACATTTTTAAATCACCCTAAAAGAATGAATATTTGTAAATAAAAATACATGCTCAACCTGGTAGTCTGTCACATGTGAAATAAAATTTCTAAAGTAGACAGGAAGAAAATAGTTATTGAAGCAAAAACAAATGAGACATATATACAGTCTGTAAATGACAACCACTTCGCCACTACTCATTTTTCTTACTAATTATCTTTGAAGAAATTCGCATGCCATACATGTAATATACAAAGTTAAGCAAAGTAATTTTGTTAATATTTTTAACATTATGAAACAAAACCTCTTTACCTTTAAATAACCTTGATTAGTATTTTAAAGTAAGATTTATTTTCCTTCTTTTTTCTTCTCTTCCTCAAGATGCCTCTCACGCTTTTGTTTTCCTCACCATTTTACCTCTCTTTTACTACTACCATCTTTCTTTAATAAATCATTCTTCTTCCACAGTATTTTTCTATACTCTTTCTCTTTATTTTATCTTGGTAATATATTTCATGCAGTTTTCAGAGGTTCTACATCTTAGCTCCAGAAGTATCTCAGGCTCCCCGCCCCCGCCCCCGACACACACACACTATATCTTGTTTCTAGCCTCACACAAATATTTCTAAGTTACATCTGTTGTGACACAGATCACAAAGGGATTTCTCGTAGACTGTCCAACCTAATTAAAGACAATTAAAATAATATATAGTTTTTCAGTGGATAGGCCCTTCACATGCTTTGTTAGGTTTATTCCTAGGTATTTTATTCTTTTTGTTGCAATTATAAAAAGAATTGTTTTTTTTTTTCATTTCCTTTTCTGAATATTTATTGTTAGTATATGAGAACATATAGATTTTTATATGTTGATTTTATATTCTGAAACTACCATATTTGTTTATTGTTTCTAATATTTTTTTAGTGGAGTCGTTAGTATTTTCTATATTGAGAATCATGTCATTTGTAAAAAAGTGACAATTTGACTTTTTCATTCCAACTTTGGATACATTTCATTTCTTTCTCTTGCATGATTGCTCTGGCTAGGACTTCCAACACTATATTGAATAAGAGTAGTGATAGCAGACAGCCTTGTCTTGTTCCTGATCTTAGAGAGAAGCTTTTTAGTTTTAAGTATTAACAACTTTGAGGTAATACTCCTGATTGTGTTCTTTATAAACTATTATACATGCAGTTATAAAAATATGCCACAACAAGAGTAATTAAATGAATGACTGACATCAGATGTGTTGTTTCAAACTGATTTATGGAGATGGTCACTGAGTCTTTTGTGACTATAGGCAAATTAACTAAATTCTCTAATTCTCATGAAAATAATAGCACCTGCTGCAGAGAGCTATTTTAAGAAAGTAAATAAGATAATACAGGTTAGTACAGTGAATGGCACACAATAAGCACTTAATAGTGTATAAGTATTATTATTGTTGATATTATAATTTGAATGGCAAAATTAATTTATATTATTCTCAGTGTTAGGTGGAATATTCTTTCAGTTTTTACTTATTTTTATATATAATTCATTTTATTTATTTATTTTTATGTACAAGTCATTCAGCCTTCCTTGTTTTCTCCCATAGGATGAAACTAATACATTCTTCTCCCTCCCTGAAGTAACGGCCTCTAAAGCTTCCTAGAGGAGTAGTGAGGGGAAACTCGAGATGGAATATTAAAAGTACTGAAAGGAAACTATTTCTCTGTGGCTTGTAAGGATGGGAACATTTAGGTTGGTTCTCATTACTGCATTTTGACTTACTCTTCCTTTTTACTCATTGTCATAAAGATAAACTAACAATGAAAATGACACCGCGGGAGAAAATATATATCTCTCTAGTTCTCTCCTTCTTTGCCCTAGCCAGTTCCTCATTTATTTGACTAGGAAAGATAATTATTTTTTTCCTCTAATCTCTATAGCTTGTGTTGTTTGTTTATTATTTTAATTGGAAGAAAATTCTGGGGACAAAGCATATCTCAGGCAATCAGGCATTACTTTATACAGCACTCAGAAGGCATAGGATATTTTGCCAAATGGTGAGCTGGTTTCATTAATAAAAATAAAAGTTACTCCAGCAACCGCTTATATCTAAATATTTCCCCCAGATGTCCTGCAATCATTGCGTTAAGAGACCTCTGCTAGAACAATATGGGCAAACAAACTGGGCATAAGGATGGTAGAGAAGCACTTTAGGGAAATGCCTAAAAATGTCTTTATTTTCAGTTTTACCAACCAATGAGATCTTCCAAAAGAAAATGTAAACTTCTCCAGCTGTTGTTGTTGTATGAGAATCCATCGCTGTGTCCTGGACAGTAGGAATAGCTGGAAGGCTTGAAGAAATCTGGAAGATTTAAAAAAAAAAAAAGAAACAAAAATGAACAGCCCAAAGGAAAAAGGGATTAGTTAAACCAAAAGCAAACCGAATCCATTTCCCTAGGATAAGGCAATATGGGAAAATACCTTTCTGCTTCTTTCTTTGGAGCAAAAGTAGAATAAATCACTGTGTCCTTCTGTGAGGAACAAGAGCCTGACAGAGAAATGGCACTCATCACCTAGATTTGTGCTTCTCAAACTAGAATCGACCTACTCCTGGGCCCCAAGAGCAGAGGGCTAGATGTATATATTGTGAAAGAAAAAAAAAAGTGGTGGGAGAATATATCTAAAAAGATGTAAAATTCATAACATAGATTCTAATATTATACACAATAATTTAATCTTCACATTAAACCAACCGATGAGAAAATTGAAGCTCAAAACGGTTTAAATAACTTGCCCAAGGAAAAGACACACAGCTAACACATGTAAAATTGGGATTTAAACCCAGTTTGCTTGATTACAAAACCTGATTTCTTACTTCTCGGAAGAACCAGTTTTAATCATCAATAAATAATTTAAAACATAATTTATTAAAGTAAATTGGCTATATCTGGTAGTTGTGTAATACTGTTGTGTAATACTGCTGCTGCTGTTTGTTTTATAGAACTTTAGGGAACTCTCTGCTTTATAATAGGTTGTTTGGGGTTGTATTTTCAGACCCAGGGTTATGTGTTCATCGTCCCTACCAGCAGGGATATTTCTGAGGAAACTTTTGAGAAACACTATGCTGAAGAATATCTAAAGCACAGAATGTCAGCCTATAGAAAATAAATGTATGAAGAACACAAGCAGTCTGTCGTGTATTTGGGTTATTGATGGAACTTCACTAGGATGGAATAATATTAACCAGCTAGTTAATCTTCCTTAAAAAAGTTTCTGAAAGAAGCTAGGCATTCATGGAATGGCAGCTAAATGGAAACAAAGCCCTATGTGATAACTTATTAGGCTAGTTTGCAATGCCTCCATGTAAAACTCTGCTAAAGCTCTGTGGGAACATGCAACTTAGGATTTAAGATCTAAGAGGAGCCTCCAATTTTATCCTAAAAAAATATATGATTGAGTGCTATTATCTTTGACCTATGTGGTTTAGGAACCCAGAGCAATGACCAGCACCCTTAGGCATGTATACTGAGGGAAAAGAGACCTTAATCTACTTATCAATTCAGGTACATAATGAATACAGGAAATGGAAGAGAGCCAAAGATAGCCCTGGTCAGATGCGTGAACTTTTAAGCCACATTGAGCCTATGACTGTCAGGTTAGCAATCTTCGCTGCTTTCTCCTGGGAAGAGTAGGAAGTGAAGGAGCAAGGAGCCAGCACACATACTGAGCACAATTCCTAATGCCAGTGTTTACCCCATGTGACAGTTTGTTAATTCAGCTCAGTTTAGCAGTCACTTCTATAATGGATCATTCAGAGATAGTGCTGTTTTCCTCAGATGTGAATACTATTGGAGTTTTGAAGATACTCTGTCTCTATCTCTGCATGGCTGTATGTTAGGTATAGTAATTATTCTTCATCTTTCTTTGACTAGTGGAATAGAGAGTTTAACCAACATCAGAAGTCCCTTAAAAAGTGAATTAGGATAATAATTAACTTCAAAGCTACTGTAAAATAAGTTAAAACTTGATATCCCCTTATTCTAAATCTACTTCTCAAATTAAATCTTGCCATGTTTTCTAGATTAGTTCACCTCAATAGCCCAAATTTTATGATGCTTTATATGAACTATCGTCAGCCTCCTTAATAAATTATCAAAAGAAAAAAAATATATAGATATAACATTTACCTTATCCACTACCCCTTGCATAGTTGGAGCTTCAGACTTTCTCCTTGATTTCCTTATTTTCTCTAGAAACACTCATTTCTGGCCAGCGTAGGATGTGTATTTAACAGCTGTATAATGTTTTGTTTTGTGTTTTGTTTTGTTTTGTTTTGTTTTGTTTTGTTTTGTTTTGTTTTTACCCTAGAATAGGCATACCTCTTCACACTCTAACGTTTAACAGCTAAAACCCCTAATTTCTCATGTATCCATTTCCAAAGTCCAATGATTCAACAATCACGTAAGTATAGAGAAGCACTAGTCCCTTACCCGTAAAATATAGTATGATATGTAGCTATTGCAGCAATAGAAATTCTCAAGGAAAAGTGATATTTTCCCTTGGGTGTGTGTGTGTGTTTTAATCCAAATCTACTGTTATCAAACAAAATCAAAATACAAAAAGCAGGAGGAAAAAAATATAGTTATTTTCAGTTTCACTTTACTAAGATGTCAAGGAATACATACAAATTTTCAAAGGCCACAGTTATATGATCTTCATTGCAATGATGTGGACTTCTCTCAGAAAGTTCAGACGCTTCTCTAAGCCCTATGGTATTTCACCAAGTATTCTTAAGTCTGTGCCTTCAGAAATCCAATATTAAATATGATTTTTGCTATATGTTCATCCCCAAACCCCTGCAGCCTATTAGATTATGGTTCTCATCTAATTGCCCCAAGCCTTGGTCTACTTTCATATTTCAATGGTAGCACAAAAATTCAATCATTTCTCTTAACCTGGACTCTACTTGCTCAAGATAGTTCCTTTACATCTATTTGAGAAACAAGATAGAAGGGGGATGGTGTGAGAGAAATCTTGAAAGCAAAGCAAACAAACAAACAGAAATATCCACAATGAACGACCTGTGTGGATTCCCCTTGTCCAACATAAACAACCCATGGACATAATTCTCACATACTAGTGGTTCACTACCTTACGTAGCTTGAAGGCCTAGCTTGTGTGGGTTGAAAACAAGATAGAGAGTGTAATGATAGCTAAGATAATAAAGCTCCTACAAGAACCAGTGTTTGAAAAGTCTGTAACTAATGCTTCTATATGAAGTGTGCATTCTCTCCCTGGACATCTAATTTACCTCCACAGAAGAACAGCTGTCTTTGGTCCAAGTCTGTAAGGGAAGCTGCTCTTTTCTCCCTTGTTCCTCTGACTACCAATTCCATCCAGATTTGCTAAATATAGCAACCTAGTTTCTCAGGGTTATAGTTTGTTCTAAATATCTCTGGAAGCTGTACCTATATTATAGAGATTTGCAAGTTTTTGTCGACTTTACCTTCCTACACATCTAAACCACCGTATTGTGAGAAAAGTCTTGTTCAAAGTATCCTGAACAGTGCTCCAAACAATGAAAAAGGTGGATAGTAAGGAAGGATATGTTTATGTTTCATACTTAGTGCCAGACTGGTTTAGGAGATAATCGCACATCAGGCCAATAGCTTAAAGCAAGACTATTTAGTACTAAAAGAGGAAAGGAGAGCTGGAAAAATATCTGACTGCCCTGAGGGGCAGGATCTTACTCAATTTACACACCTATCCATCTGCTCAGGGAAGAAGAGAGGACCAGGAAAAAGATATGATGATGTGTACTACAGTCAGAATTTGCTAAGATCTATTGACCCTAGAAAGACAGGAATGAAAAGAGAGACTTTGAATGGGTGCTTGATTACACCTAATAGTCATCCAGTTAATGCTCTGGACTCTGAAAATCCTGTTTGGAATTTACTTTTCTTTGCAGAGGAAAGATGTATGGCTGCAGAGGCAGGCAGAAGAGCTGAAGCTTTTTTTTCTGTCTCAATAGGTAAACCAATGGGAGAGAAAAGGTGAGAGAACTATACTGAGTTTTATTGGATGAGACTAGTGACTAATACATAGAGGGAGAGGCAACATCCCTTAGCGACAAAAGGAATGATCTACCGAATGGCTTATGGGTCCCCTGCTACATTATCAAACCTATTAAATTTATGTCAGTTATAACGAACTCACCAGTTGATGGGAGTGACACATGTATTAAACCTAACTAAAGAAGCTGTAGCTGATTTCAATAATAGTAAATAATTAAAAGCGATAATTTATTGACTTAAGGCTTACCATGTGCCAGATAATGTGAGATACCCTTTGCATATATTATCTAATTAATTAATTTGAAGGTTACAATAATTCTAGGCATTATATCTGTTTCACAGAGAAGTATATCACGGATTAGAGACATTGAGAAACTTGGCCAAGAATATCAAGTTTGTAAATGAAAAGCTAAGTATCCATATGCCCACATCTAACTGACCACAAAGCCTTTTTGGATGGGTCTGTGTTTCTAGGTTTTCTGACTTTTCAGATCAGTTGGAAATTCAGATTTTAATTTCTTTATCTTTAAATAGTGGCTCCATTTTGTTACAAGTTACTGAGATCAGTTGGAAATTCAGATTTTAATTTCTTTATCTTTAAATAGTGGCTCCATTTTGTTACTGAGTATATCAAAACAAACATTTTTTGTGGGCAGCATTTAGCTTTCAAGCTGGCTGTTTGCAACTTTTGCTGAGTCTAATAGCTTACAGTTTGTAATAAGAGCATAAGCATATAAGTTCAACAAGTAAGTTAAGAATATAGAGATAGGGACTATTTTCATGTTTTATGTAATCCCATATGGCATTCTCTTACAGTTCATTACAAATATTCATTGTTTGCATTTTATTTGACTGGCACTATGTTAGATACTGGGGATACAGTGATAAATAAAATATAAGATCTCTTTTCTAATGAGAAAGAAGAAAAATAAGAGGCAAATAAAAAATAGTACAATATGGATTCTATAATAAAGGGAGGGCTAAATTCTAAAGGAGGGCAAAAGAATAACCAAGTCTCGAAGGGTCATGCTTATCGGACTAATTATAATTGATATTTAATTTGGGATATAAAAAAGTTCAACTTATGCAGATTTGCCAAGCCCATCGTCCCTTCTGGAAACTGGAGGTTGAAAATAATTTGGTTTGATAAAATAAAAGGTTAAATAACACGAGCCATGGTCGGAGAGGTAGGAAGACACCAAGCATAATGGACTTCAGAAACCATACTGACTTCATATTGAATATGTACTATATCCTGAAGACAGTGAAGAACAAGGAGATTTTTTGAGAAGAATACTATAGTTAAATTTGCATGTTAGAATCTAGCCACAATGTAGAGATATGCATTGAAAAGGTCAAAGTTGAAGCCGGGGAGAACAAATAAAAGGCCATCCCTGGAAAGAAGGCAGAAGATAATGTGTTTTCATTAATGCTGAATCTAAATGGACAGGGAAGAAATACTTTTAGGAAACAGAATCAACAAGTCCCCATGGCAGAAGGGGCTGAGGAAGATTTCCATCTTAGAATGTCAAGTGACTGGCGGAGACAGGTACAATAGAAGAAAATACTGAAGGAAGGTCAGGTATAGCAAGTCTTGAAGAACTTGCAATTTTCTTCAAAAATCCTCAGTAGTCCAATGACAGAGAAATCAAACAGATGGATTGATTTGGAATTGGGGTTTCATTATACACGTGAGTGGTTTAAATGGCATTGCATAAAGTCTAAGAGAAGATATATAGGAAATAAACATAGGGACCACTAGATATTTGTTGTGGTCAAAGAGGATACTTGAATTTAAGGTTTCAGAGCCAGAAGCAACAGTGTGGGTACTGCATTACTGAATATAGAATCTTTCTAAAATTGTCTACAAAAGTGTCTAAAAGACAAAGCAAATTTAGAAAAGGAATGAAATAGTTGACCTGCAAAGAGTACAAGTGAGTCAGAATGGTTTACTGGACACATAAAGTACACAAGCATTTCAAGCTAACACTGCAAAATAATGAAGCTCACCAAATGCTTATTAGTCAGTTCATGGTAAGCATTCAGAAAGTTTCTCACATGATTATCATATTCATAAAGGTCATACCATATATTCAGATATCAGGATAGCAAAAATCAGAGAAAATTGTTTTATAGGAAGTCCAAGTTTATGAGAAATCTCTAAGCTTTTATTATCTTGGGAACCAGAATTAATCAGGTGATGCTGTTATTTTGGTTTATCTCAGGGTGCAGTGTTGTCTTTCTGTTGTTGCTGTTTTTTATCCCCTGACTGTGGTATGTGAAATATTTAGCTATGTTGGAAGGAGGGCAAAGTGTCAAGTTTTTTGTATTCTACAAGTCTTTCTTCTAATACAACTCTGACTAAAAAGCAGACAATTATAAATCCTTCCCCTGCTCTAGCTGATCCTAATGAGCTCATAATTATCTGCACACTCTCTGATCTCCCTCAAAGAAACAATGAGAAGTGATTGCACATGTCAGTGACTCTCTCCTTATATATCATGAAGATTTGGAAATAGGCATTTCTAATTTCGGTCTAGGAAATAGCCTCCTAAAATAAATAAGCCCATTCTAATTCTCTGAATATAACTTATGCTATTTTGTAGTGATACCCTGAAGCACTTTTGAGATTTAGCTGTAGAAAAAAAACAAAACCAGACTGTCAAACAAAAAAGAAAAGAATTTACAGATTTGTAAGTTTCTAATATAGTTCATATTCACTTATTTGAAAGAAGACCATTCCCTACTGTGGAAGAATGTGCATGGGTTTTGTGATAGTTATCTGCTACTTCTAAATTGAGCTTTTCCTGTTGCCAAAATAACGACCTTATAATGAAAGTTGAGCTTGGAGATACACACATACACAACTTATGGAGAGCTTGAAACAGAATGTATACTAGGTAAATATTAGCTATTACTGTACCTGCAGTTCACTATGATATCTAAAAAATAGGATGCTTAGCTGTTCACACGTATGATGTATAAGAGATTTTAGATTATGTCACCTAAATTCAATATTTTTAATTACAGAACTAAAACCTAAATGGTATTATAAATGAAAGCTAAGGATCAAATATGAAACAAAGTATGGAAGCTGGCAATGGAGGAGATATAAAATCACCGACAGTGATGGAGAAAAGAAAGAAAAAGTTAACAATAAAAAATTAAGAAGTGACTTTCTTATATCTTTAATTAAAGCTGGCAGTAACACAGAGAGGAAAATGTAATAGAGACAGCTGGAGATAAGCAAGTACAGAAGAGTGGGAAGGATCAGGTGGAGAATGAAAGAGACGAGACAGAGACAGACAGACAGACAGTCAGATAGTCAGATAGACAGAGAGGGAGGAAAATTAAAAAGAGATTCCTGAAAAGACCTAGTGATATGAGGAGCAGCGAATACTCATTAAAAGAAGATTGAAGGGTCAGTTGAAAGACTGAAAGATCGTGTGTGTGTGTGTGTGTGTGTGTGTGTGTGTGTGTGTAAAGTGTATAAATGAATTAGAATTATTTAATACTTGTAAGATGGGAAAGGGAATATGCAAGTTAGTAAAGCAGCCCCCTTCCCTCATGTTTTGTCCTATCAGTAAATGTTTATCATGAACTTGCCATGATTATCTTTCACAAATAAGAGCTTAGGGAATTCTTTTTACAAGGAAAGTGATTTCTCTTTCCTACCATGATCACTGTCTGGGATAAGTTCAAAATCCATTTCCCTTATGTCAACTTCTTTAGAATTTATTCCTCTCCCCATATTCTCATTGTACTGATTCTTTCTTTAATCAAAATTGCCATCTGCCTTGCATTATAAGTATTTCATACATGTATACATGTATACAAATATTATTGAGCATCCACTAAAAGCCTGGCATTTTGTTGAGTTCTGGGAGTGCAGAAATGCCCTTAAGGATCTTATAATCTAATGGTAGCACATTGAGATATTGGCAAATAAATATAATAAAAAAATTGAATGTATTGCGGTCATCTATTGAATAAAATGGCATAAACAAGAGAATGACAAATTCTACCTGAAGATTGTCAAGAAAAGGCATCAGAAGGAAAGTGGTATTCCCTATGTTGTTGAGAAATAGAGTTTGAACTAATGGAGTGAGTGAAGTGCAAAACCATAGCAGAGAAGCCATAATGAGCAGAACGTAGTAGGTCTGCTGAGCATATGTGTCTCTCTGTCTTTTAAAAAACATTTTGAAGATCATTTCAGGGCAAGATATGCAACATCCACACACTTCCTAATAATTCTTCTAGCTAATTCTCCTGCTTTAATCTCAACGCTTAGTTCAATATCTTGCACCTCCTAGTAGGCACCTAATCACTATTTGTTGGAAGAATGTATGAACAACAATACAACTTTGCCAGCTGCTGCATATTGTAAAAAAAGAAATGAGCTTTCTTCTAAGTGAACAATAACTGCCAAATTCTCTCCTTGCTGTATGTTTGTTAAGCTGCAGTAATAACAAGGAACTCCTGCCAGCACCAGAATATCACATAAATCAATGCTCAAAGGCAATATTACTGTACACCATCTTGCTTTTTGGCTTTTATTTCAGGGCTCCTGCAGTCTGGTTACAAATAGATTATTTATATTCCCATATTTATTTTTTACAGTTTTCATAATGAAAGCTAGATTCCTACCATTGCTGTATATATACTCAGTTTTTATAAGCAAGTCTATGTAGAAGATGAGTTGCTCTAAGTTGTAATGCAGATTGTTTAGTGCACTAAAAAGGCATCGCTTTCTCCCATGTACATGTTTTATTTGCATTTTAAGACTCTTATAAAACTCTATTAACCATTATTCTCTTTTTTATTTATTTTTTTAACTTGGAGTTTTGGGGGAGACAAAGCAGAAACACTTATATTTTTAGTATTATTAATATTTATAACTTTTATGAAAAACCATCTAATAAACAGTTTTGTTACAAAAGGAACAGAAAGCAAAAAAAAAATAAAAGGAGAGAAGGAAGCAGGGAAAATCCAGAATCCTACTTCTCTAATAAACCAACTGTTTTCATTTACAATGGTTATTTTTAGACTTCAGATACATTCATTGGTAAAGAGCAACTGTAGAATTAATTTTATGTGAGTGTAACAGTCAGTAACAGTCAGTTTTATCTTTTCTATAATAAAACTTTCTTCTTGGTAATGAGAGTAGAGCTCAGATGGTTCCCAGGGTTCATCTGCTATGAATTTCCTCCTTCTCAACTCTCAGACTACACTCAGAGGCTTAGTCTATGGGACAATATTGTGAACGATTGCACTAGTCAACAGCCTCAGCAACATGTTACATTTCGAGGGTTGCCAAGTAAAAGCAAGTTTTATTAGAGATGGAAAGAGAAGGAAGACTATTTCAAGTGACAGGTACTATAGTGTCACTGCCTAGATTGATTCTAGACCCCACCACCTACATACTGTGAGGCCTGGGCAACTTACTTAATTTTGCTGATCCTTATTTTTTTTCCTATCTGTAAAATACATACAATTATAGCACTTAAAAGGTTGAGGATTAGTAGATAATTTAACATGTGTGAAGTGTTAGACACATATATAAACAGAATACATGTTAGCTCATTTTTTTCCCTAAATCTAAATCATATTCTCCATCTCCCACCTAACATCAATCGTGCTAACTTATGTGTGGAGAGAATGTTAGATGAACATACAAGATAAAGAATCTGAGAAAGATGGCTATTTAATAGATTGTCAGGAAAGAATAGTTTCCTTCTGGTTTGCAACCTGATTCCACATGGCCATAAACAGTTCCATTTGGTCTGAGTTATGTTGGAGTCTGGTTGAACTTATTTCTACATACATGTCTCAAGAAGTATGAAATTATGAATTATGAAATTCTCTCCTTATAGTATCAAGAAAGTAAGCCTGGTTTTGGCAGAATACATACTTGTGTTCAAGCCCCAGCCCTACGTCTCACTAGCTCTGTTACTAAAATATTGTTTCCCCTTTCTGAACTTTATATTAATAAAATGATATGAGTTATCTTAGATAATCCATCAGGTTCCCGGAAGTTATAAAATTTCATATGGATTAACCCATGCCAATAATTCCAGAAGCATAAACTGAGTCAAAAGAAACCAAATGGGAACTAAATATAAGTGCTGCTGTGTTTCTTTGGATCCTTAATATGCCATCACCATTTGCCAGATAGTAAAAGTCAGATAATTTTGATGAATAACAATGTTTTCTGATTCTGAAATTTTCTTATTTTTATACTAATTTATTCATTCGTTCAATAAAAATTTACTAAACCTTTCATAAAACAGAGTGGATTCTGGAACTACAGATATAAAGTTAACATTCTTGGCCTTTAGAGTATGGGAATACAAATGGGACACACATATGTAAACGAATAACTGCAATATGGTATGATGACAGCTATGTCCACATACAAAAAGTGTAATGGATACACAACTAGAATTTTTTAATGAAATGGTGAAGCAGGAAAAGAAGAGGCTTTGAAGTCCGCTAGAATTTCCATTCAGTCATTTACAAAGGATGTGACTTTGAGTAATTTGCTTAACTCCTCTGAGACTCAGTTTTGTTATCTAGAACATGATGATTATGATACCTGCTTTACAGTATCATTGTGACTAAATATTTAATTTGTCCATCTACTCTTAGCTCACTCAGTGCTCAGTAGGAGTACACCGAATATTCTTTTCCTTTACTGTCTTCTCAGAGAAGAGAGTATTTGATCCAAGTTTTAGAAATAAGAGTAGGAATTTGCTTGGTAGATACAGTGAAATGCTTATGTTGAAAGGGTGAGTTGTATGTCTACTAATACATACAAAGACATTTTTTTTTCCTAGATAGTGGTTCCCTATTGCTGCAGGAGAACATATATGGGCAGAGCATGGTAGAAGAGTTTGTACACAGTATTTGCTCTCAGAGAGGCAAGAGTTTTGCCTTTCATGCTGTCTTATAGACAGGCATTGGAAGATGATTAGTATTCTTCTTAAATGCACATTTCTAAAATTATCTTTGTATTAACGTGGTGCCTGGCTTAGTGGCCAGGGTGGAGGGTGAGTTGCTGAAGTTGATCCTGGCTCTTTAAAGTAGTAAGGAAAATCATTATAGTTATAATATAGATAAAGCAAAGAAAGACAAACATTAACAAAGTAACATCTTCAGACGGATTGAGTCTATTGTATGAATACAGGACTGGAATTCAGGAGCCTATTGTAGGATTTAGCAAAAGTTTAAGGTTATACTTTCAGTATAGCAGAAATTGATAGGTCCATGCCTTTATTTGGATTTTAAAATATTATTTTGAGATAAGAGAGGAAATCAAACAATGCTTAAAAGTCGAAGACTTGGTTTAGTAACTAAGATGCAGAGAGGATCAAATTAGCAATTCAGTGATGAATGATTGCTTCATCATTTACAAATGCACTTTTACACTTCAAAAGGAAGCATTGAAAGTGAGAAAATTTTATTTTCATGAAAGTTTCTATACTTTTTGAAAAGATTTTTCTTAAGAAAATGTTTTTGAAAATGAGTTTTGAAGAACAATTGTTCCTCGAATTAAAAAATGAGTATTCTTATTTATTCTTAATAGAATAAACAGAAAGATCTTTGGTCAAAGAAGTTTGACAATCACTAGATCTCTTTTATACAGTTTTCTATGAACTTTAAGTACAGTATTCTGCATTCAGAATCATCAAACGGATAGTTTGTTTAACAATAGGACCTACCCTCATCTCACTTAGCTCCAGCATTGTAGGTCTAATATTTACACTACAGACTTTAAGAAATACTATATTGAGATTTTTTCAATTGTATATATAATGATAAAATTAATAGGTAAAGGAGATTTATGATAAAAAGTATTTTATTACCAGCTCTAGATTCAAAGGCAGCTTTTAATTGTTATTGCTTGTAATTCTTCTGGAGGCTTTTTCTGTAACTGTATATTATATATCTTTTTAACTTAATTTATCAACTATAAATAGTATCTATTGACTCACTAATATGAAGATAAGTATTCAGCTTACATACCTGATTGCTAGTCTACTGTTTTACCCTTTCTATTGATTACCATTACAATCTAATATACTAATTTTATATCTTTATTCTGTCTCATTAACTTTTGATATTATCACTTAATACTGTTTTTCTTTCTGCTTTTTGAGACTTGTTATATGATAGCTGTATTTTTATTTTTGCATGATCAAAATTCCATTCCTAATACTTGTCTCCTATAACCATGCTCAAATCTTTGTGGCTTTGTGCATAGTTTGAATCTAAAAGCTGAAAACCAATCAAGAGCATTTACATCGGCATGTCTAGATATATATTGGTCAGCATTGCACGAACAGTGAATTGCCTTCTCTTGGACTCCAATGTCAAAACACTGTGGACCACTTAAAGGAGAATGTTTATAGTAGTATACTCAGATTAATTATTTTTTTCTTGTACTCTATCACTTGCCTAAAATCCATCAATATTTTAAGTTGTTTTATATTGAGGCCATTACATTTTTTTTTTCTTCAGAGTTTCTAATTTCTTTTATTTTTTTCTTGCAGCACTTTTTAAAAACATCCTTTATTTATTTATTTTTTAAATTCCCCTAAGGTCTCAATCATATTTTCTGCTGTCAAGTGACTCACCCTTACCTTCATGCCTATCTTTCTCTTCTCCTGGGACTCTATTGGAAACTTTTATACTCCTGTAACAATCTAGACTACTGTTTTTCACATTTGCTACCCAGATCCCTTTCACTGTGTCACTAGGGCAATTTCAGATTCCATGCTTTTTTTCAGATTCCGTGCTTTATTTACTCTTTCTTGTTTTGATATAATTAACAGAGTATAGTCTAAAATAACTTTAGAGTAACTTTTAGATTATGTAACCTTTTGAATACTTTTTGTTTATAAACCTATTTTCTCATCATATTTCATTGATATTATAACCATTTTTCAAACACTAGGTAAATCATTTTTCCTGAAAATATTAAAGTCATTTCCCAATTGTTTTCTGGCATGTTATGTCACTAATTAGAAGCTGATATCAGTCTCATTCTCACTCCTTTATATGTCACTTTCTTTTCTTTTTTCTGGAAGTGTTTAGTATCTGTGTTTTAATTCACAAGGATTCCATTTGTTTGTTTGTTTGTTTGTTTGATTTTATTGTATTAGCTGTGCATAGGATACTCAAGTGGTCCTGTCAGTCTGATGACTTATATCTTTCTTTAACCACAAGGAAATGCCCTTCCTTTACTTGTTTGATGACTTTTCTTCTATTTTCACTATTCTTTGAAAAAATTCTAGTGGTAATATGTTAGTTCTCTTGAGTCAAACCTCATGATCTCTTCCCTTTTATTTTGTTTCTTTTTTTTTATTATTATTATGTGTCTAATTTATTCTCACAACATACTTGTGAGGAAGGAAGGGACAGAGACAGTCTCTGCTTTACAGAGGAGGAAGTTGAGGCACACAGAGGTCAAGTGATTTGCCCAAGGTCACAAATGGTGGGCAAGCTGGAATGGGGCCCCAGAGCATGCCCTTCATTCACCTGGGGGTCCCCTGCAGCAAGTGCCAGACATAGGGACAACTCCATTGCTGTAGTCTAGACAGAGTAGAGAGCAGCCCTTGTTGGGGCACTGAGCTTGTTGGGGGCTGGGCCTTACCCTCCCCTAGCACTCCCCACCCTTCTTTGTAAGCCTGGGCCATTGTGGCTTATGGCTCATGACACCCTGGGAGTGGGGCTGGAAGTCAGGAGAGAGAGAAGGATGGTTGGGGTAAATAACAGAACTGTTTCTGTTTTTATTGCTTTATTCTATATTCCAAGAGATGTCCTTATCTTTATCTTTTAGGATCTCTATTTTAAATTTCTGTAGTCATATCTTTAATTGCTAGAGTTTTCTTATACTTTTTTCTCCATCACATCAGTCATCACAATATGGGCAAAATATCTTCTCAAACTCCTCTATATATATTAATTAGAGGGATCTTTTAAGTTTTTGTTTGTTTCTTGAATTATGTCTATTTTTCACAGAGTAAATATTCCTGTTTTGTATTTTTCTGGTCATTTTCTATGGTACTAGATCTTCTCATTAACATAGTGATTTGTGGTACTCTATTTACATTTAATTGTGTGGCTTTCCATTGCTCTTAGATGGTTAAAGCTGTTTCCCAGATACACTGATCCACTAAAACTAACTTTCTTTATGATTTCCAAAAAAGGAGGCTAGTCAACTAGAAAACCTGAAAGAAGAAAATCATAAGATTATTCCTGATTTTCCAGCTTTAAGACTTGGTCTTTTGAAAGTATACTACCATAGCCAACACACTTGGAAGTGCTCTGTATTATAGCTCTGCTGAGTGATATAGAGAAGCAATATTAAATAAAAGATAAAAAATAGTTGAAAGCATTGATGATGAATAACATGAAGTTACTAATTTTGTAAACCATGTGCATTTACACTGGTACAGGAAGCAACTAAGTGAACAGTATGGTTATGAATAATCACATTGGAACAAGCTGGGATTTTAGAGTGGCTCTCTTTTGTATCCATAATATCTTATAAATATCGTTATTAGTGCCCTCATACTTCTGTTATAGTTATTGATTTAATTATTTGTATCTCTTTTTCTTAAACTATGATTATCTTGATTTGCTGCATCATATTCATTCCTGAATCACTCGTGTTTATCACACTTCAAGGCAGGTGGCAGATGCTCAGTGTTTGTTGACAGAATGAATGAGCTAATGACTGAATGAAGACTCCTGAGTTTCTCACTTAATTGTTCCTTGTCCTTAGTCAAAGCATCTCACCTATGAGTTTCCTCATCTTATTGGAAGGTAATGTGTATCCACTTTTATTTCTTTTCAGAAGCTTCATAAAACCCAAGTAGTAAAAGATATAGTAGTGCATTGTAAAAATCTATTGTGCTGTATATATTTGTGTGACTATTATCATTATCATTATCATCATAATCTCATCTCCACTGCCATCATCATCATCATCATCATTATAATTTTTATCATTCTAAATCAAGCAAGTACCCATTTCTCTTTATTCAAATTTACCTATTTGAAAATAATTTCTAAGTTTACATGATTAATGCAGGTGTTTTTATTTTCTAACTTTTAATCACTTATTGTGCAGAAAATGCTCATTAGAATTTCTGAAGAATTATGAACTTACTGGAATAAAATAATAGCCTAAGTCTTCACAGAAACACTACATAGCTTTAATGCAAATGTTATATTCAGAAGATTTTACAAATAGTAAGGGTGATTAACACAAAAAATTTAAATAGTTTTTTTGATACTTTTCTAAATACCTTCACACAGATTTATACATTTAATCATTATTGCTGCTCTGTGATATAGTTAAGATATGTGCTATTATTCCAATGGAAATGAGGATGGAAATTGAAAATGTGAAAATTTTTTTAATAACGGAAGACACAGAGTGTAGAGAAAATCAAATGCAGTTGGCATCTTTCATCTTATCCACCAGCTGTTCTTAGTTCTAATTTATAAAATGGTGTTAACTGGACCCCCAAATAATGAGGCTTTAATGACAGAACAGAATCGCTAATTCTTTTTTCTTAGCCAATTTTTCCTTGGCTGATAAACTAATTATTGAGGAGAACTTAGTTATATTTTCCCCAGTTCACTTTTAGACAATAATCAAAGAAGCAGGAAGAAACGTGACAGTGTCTAGGGACAGTTACTGCAACTATTTGCTTGCAGCTTAAACATTTAAAAAAGGCAAAGTGATGGGAAATGGGTGTTACTTTCCACAGACAGCATTCCCTGAGTCATATGGCCAAAGAGCAAAGCCATTTATGAAGAGTCATTGTCTCTAGTAAGATCATTAAAGAAAATAAATGCTTCTAGACCAGATGGAAATGTTAAAGAGTCAGACCTAAATTAGGGAAACCATTGGACACATGTGAATCCCAAACTATATGCATAAGCCTGGTCTGATTAACTGTTTTGAAAATTGCCTCTGCAGGGAAAATTTAGAGCACGTAAGAAAGAAAGATAGCTTTCATAGTCTACTGAGAGTTTGGCTCCAGGGGTGGAAATTTGAGAATTGTATTAGACCACCCAACTCAGCCCGAGCCCCTTTCATCTAAAGAATAATAATTATCTTTGTTGATGGATTTTTATTTTCTAGGAAGTGCTGGACGCTTTGTATATATTATATCAAATCTTGCCAACAGTCTTAGAAGATGAGATGAGGAAGCTCTGAATCCTATGAGTAATAATAATGATGTTGATAATGAAAATAGTTATTTATTGAAAATTTGTTCAGTGGTGACCATAATTTTTTAACCCTTGAAACAGCCTTTTGCTTCAGATGCTATTCTTTTTATCCCCATTTCAGATAAGGAAATCAAAGCCAAATAAATTAAGTAGTTAGCCTCAGGTTATACTTGCCAAGGAGCCCAAATTTGTTCCAGAGACTGTATTACAAATCACAATGCTAGATTGACAAGAACTAAGGATTATGAACAGTCTTATTCACCACATAGTAAAAACTCAACAGTTACTTGCATTGATAAATTAAAGGAAGAAACTGAAGTTCAATGAGGAGAGAGAGAAGAGGAGAGAGAGAAGAGGAGAGAAGGAGAGGAGGAGATTAGGGAAGAGGAGGGGAAGGGAGGGGAGGAGATCGAAGGAGAGGAGAAAGGAGGAGAGGAGGAGGGTTGGGGAGAGAATAAGGAGCTATGAAGGAAAAGATCTGGTAAGTTGTCCTTGGGTGCTATGCATACAGGGATTGTGAGGTGAGCCCTGGAAGGCAAGTTATATCTTCACAGTTGGAAAACATACATTCATACTTCTTTCTCCATTTATTTTTTCCTTTGCTATTCCAAAGCCTTGTAAATACAATATTTTATATTTTATTTGGAAAGAACTTCAAATTTATAGGAAACTTTAAAGAATAAGAATAACAGAGAACACTCAATGCTCTTTACCTATAGTAACCTATTATTAACATTTTACTCTGTTTGCTTTATCATTTGTATCTCTCTCTCTCTCTGTCTCTCTCTTACTCTCTTTCTCTCTCTCTCTCTCTCACACACACACACCCCCCTTCCTACCTATCTACCTATCCACCTATTTATCTTTATTCTTTTTATTTGGTTTTGGTTTCTGAATAATTTGAGAGTAAATTGCATATATTCTAGCCCTTTACTTCGAAATGCTTCAATGTGCATTTCCTAAGAACTGGGATAATCTCGTATTAACCCAACACTGTTACCAATTACATTAAATATGATACAACATTTATAAGATCTCCCTCTTTTAGAAGTGGAATATTTGTCATGGTTTTTTTTTTTTTTTTCCCTGATGTTTCTTCAAGATTAGATTCAGGTTATTCATTCCCAGCTAGAATACTATATAGGTAATTTTGTGAAACTCTCAAGGTATTACATCTGGACATATGTCTATCTACCACATTGATAAATCCTTTAAGACACTGTTTGATCTCTCCATAGTACAGTTTCTACTTTTTCCTTTATCACCAATAAGCAATCCGTGGATAAACATTTTAAGATCATGATGTAAATAGCTGCTCCTATCCAAATTTCCCTCTGTATTTAACTTCAATTAATGATTACTGCAGTTGCTGTAAATTAATGATTTTTCCCAGTCCAACCATGTAACCTGAGATCTGGTTTGTGCTACATGCCATACACAACTTAGGGCCACCTGTGTTAATTCCTCCAAGAAGCAGGTGCTACGACAGGATTAAACATGCAAAGATTGTATTAGGGGAAATGATTGTATGATTGGAGACAGGGAAGAAGCTGGAAAAACCTGGAAGCTCCATTAACTGAGATACATATTTTAGCAGAAAAGGAGTGAAGGTCAGGTGAAAATGGCTTAGACAGCAGCGCAGGCTAAATAAAGTAGGTTCAGCAAAGCCGTCGCGGAATCCTGGAACCAAAGGTAGCCATCAAACAGGACTAATGTTTCCAAAAATGGATCTACTTTAGTAGCCTTACTGTACTGGGTCACTGACTGGGAAGAATGCATGGGCTGTAGTAATTACACTCCCTGCCCCTTGTAGCAGGAAATCTTCCGGGGACATTTCACTACTGCTTCAGCAGCACTTGACTTTTCTGAACATCATTCTCCACTGTCAAACAAGTCTAACCACACTGCCCTTCCTTTCTCATAGATAGTTTTGAGAAATATAATCATGTAGATGAAATCACTTTGTAAAAATCAAAACTCTATACTAATCTAGCAGAATTTTTGTTCTAATACGATTATGAGAAGTTTCACACTCAGTTGATGCAAGGAACTGAGACTAAAACATTCTCACAGGATAGTGTCTACATTTGGCTATTTGTTTAACAGGAAGAATTTTTATTAAACTTATCTCTAACTCCTTTTTGCCTATTTTTTTCAAGGCAGTTTGCCCTAAAATATGTCTTGAGGAAAAAAATACTCCTTTACAGAGCAAAAATGAAAGGGCAGAAATAATTATGCTTAGGAGGGACCTACAGACAAATACTATTATGTCTCCATAATTGTCTTATTATAGAATTTAAAACATTTCACAGCAAACTAGTTAAGAATCTTTATGCACTTCATATAAAAGTAGTTGCATTTGTTTGTTTTACTGAGATTAATATACATACTGTAATACCATCTTGTAGATGCTGTGGTAAAATGAGAGCAAACACAGACTTTGTTGCTTTGCACTCACAGATCCTGGATAAGTTACACAACCTATTTAAATTTTCATTTTCTCACATCTAACATGTGCACTACATGATTGAGGTAAGCAGTAGTTATAACACATATAAAGTGTCTGACGCAGTCCTGAGCAAATAATAGATATAATAAATGTTGGTCATTATTATTTAATCAAGAAATGTCTTTCAAACTCTTAAATATCTCCTGTGTATTAGTCACTGTGCTAGATGTTAAGCCATAAAATACTAAACAGAGGGAGACACAACCCCTGTTTTCCAGAAGCTTATAATCTAATGGGGAATATAGAAGAATAAAGAGGCAATTCCCACATTGTGAAAAAGCCTTAGGCAGGGTTAAAAAAAAAAAGTGCTATGGCAATTTAAAAAGGGGTCATTTTTCCTTACTAAGGAAAACATGTTCCAGGAGAGACACAGCATTGTAGAATGCAATCAGCCATAACAGGAAAGTAAGATCAGAGGTGACTTCTTAGCAGAAGAGTCAGCATGTGCAAAAGGCCTGGAGACAAGAACAATTATAGCATGTTCAGGAAACTGGAAGAAAACCATGGCAGGGCTTTGAGGTGGTAGAGTGATGAGAAAACAAAGTCTGTGAGGTGAGAAGGGCTTTGAAATTAGCGTTAAGGACTTTATGTTACTAGTCCACACCCAAACTCCCCGACACACAGCCGATACTGAGTAATTGTTAAAGATAGGGCATTACTTTTATCATGGCCCCCATTTTTTGTTTGTTTTGTTTTGTTTTTGTCTTTGCTACCTCACTAGTTTTCTACCAACATGTTCTTTGGTTAGGAAAGTGTGTAGTGCCACATGGAAGCATTCTTGAGTTTTCCCTGAAAGGTAATAATGCACATGAAATTCTCCAAAGTGGCACAAATGTGACAGGATCTTTTAGTTAAAATTATAATTTAGTATTTACTTCCAACAAATGGAATAGATTCTCAAAATTAGAGAGTTCCAGTTTTCTCATGGAGGTTGTCAATTTCATTTCCTTGATAATTAAGAGAGTCTGTGAAAAGAGTCCAAGATCTCGTTTAGTTGAACCAAGTGGAGCCTACATGAGCAGAGACTGGAGCACCTAGAAACACACACATGAACCCTTTCCAAAGCAGTTGTTTGAAGTGGTCTAAAAAATCCACAAGCAGCAAACTTGATCAAAGAAAAATTAGGGAAAATCCCTAAGTCAAACCAAATTCTCTATGGGTATTTGTGGCAATTTGACTGAAAATTATATACTATCAAATCTCCCTGGAATATGTTTGAGATTTGAAAAGACATGAATAATCGAGGAAGATGGAAATTTGTGAAGTCCAAAGATGTTTATCAACAGGGATTATTTCACTTTTCCCAAGCCAGAGAGATGTAAAGGTTTTCTCCATTTTTCTTTAAATACTTGATGCACTCCAAAGAGGACAACTGGATAATCCCCACAGGCAAGAAAAATTACCAACTCACCAGAAATACATAAATATGGGGACAGTAGCACAGTTCCAATTGCTGGCTATATGAATGGTTAGTATATCTGGCTATCACTGTCTATTTTTAAAATATGCTAGTCGGTCTTTTATATTAATTGACTCCTCGTGTTCATTCTTCTCTGATCCACATATGTTACAATGAGGACTGTATAAAGGACTAAGACTTGTGACATATAATACTAAACATCAAATGAAAGTTTTAAGGCCCAGTCAATTGTCTATATCTTGAGCCATTCTTTTTTAAGCATATGTTTGCAATTAGCTAAACAGAGCCATATCTGACCATGGGCTACAGTAAGAGTGACAGCTGTATCCATAGAAATATTACACAACAATGAAATAAAATTCCAAATAGAAAGAGAAGCGAGGACAGTCCAGTATCAGGGCTGTTCAGCAGAATGAAAGAAGTGGCTCACCACCAAAAATAAGCCCTAATCAGAACTCATTCTGACAAGATTGTGCTTGGGAGGCAGCTAGACAGGCCTGAGGTTGAAATTCAGCTGTGCTACTTTCTAGTTACATAGCCCTATGCAAGCTGGTTACTTAATATTTCTAAATTGTAGCAGCCTCACATTTGAAATGGGGAAAACGATACCTAATTTCAGATTTATTGGAAGGTTTAATAAGGTGACATGTAAAATGCCTCATATACTGGGTCTTCAAAACATTGTAACTATTATAATTTTTTTATTGTTTTTGTCATGCTGTTATTTTTAATAATAATATTGGAAATAACAGAACATCATCATCTCTTGATATGCCTTCTTTGTACAGCTGATAGCTGACATTTCTTAGGTCAGTTTATTTGCCTAAAATTACCAAAATGTTTAGCTCAAACCATGATATAAACAGTCCCAGTTTAGTGGTAGGAAATATATATGTTTCAAGAATGTAATGATCAGATAAGATGAATAAAAAAATTATAATACAATGAAATATAAATATGTAAATGGCACTTAGGATATTATAAATAATGGAATAATTAACTTTCCCTAGTGAGGAATTAAAAGAGGAGCTATACTGTAGCTATCACATTCATACTCAAGGTGTATATCAGTGGCTTTTTAATTGTACATTAGACATAGGTTTGAAATAATCCTTTTTTCTTTTTTTCTGGTGTCATTTCAAACATAGCCAGCCAAACATGAAAAGTCTTATATTTGAGTTAATTTAAATGAGGTCTTTCTCTAATGGACTAAAGAAAAAAAATTTAGGTGGTTTTCTTCCTGGATGCTTTCTTTTTGATAATTTTCATTATAAATGTGCGGAAAAATGAATTGGAGAAGACTGATTATTTATTTTTCTCATTTGCTGGCACTAGGTCTGAATTTACCTTATTAATTTACTTTATTCATTACACCAAACTACAGGTAGTCATTATGTAGAGGTGTTTTAAAAAGTATAATAATATGGACAAAAAATTATCTAACAGTAGCATTTTAATGTAAAGTGATCAAATTAAATTCTTAGAGAATTGAACACGACTAATGGCAGGGCTGCTACATTAAAAATGTACTGTTTATCTCTCATTGCATGAGGACATGTTGATTTAACCCTGTAATATAGTTATTTCACTCTCTATATATTATTAGTTTGACTGATTTACAAACTAGGTTACAATAAAGTTCCATGGCAAATTCTTCTCATAGAATAATTAGAACAATAAGGCAGAAATGCCCAAGGTACATGAGAAATATTGAGAACTAATTTCTAGGTAATCAGTAAGGGCTACCAATACAACTTAAACACTTGCAGAATTTCTGTGATGTCTATAATAAAAAGAGTATATTATCACTGTACCTTGCAACTAGAAACTTCCTGTTTTGTTATCTTAACTAAGTCGTATGTGCAACTATTTATTGAGTGCCTAAATTATAATTAATTTTCTGAAAACTGTCAAGAATATAAATGCATAAGGAAATGTGTATCTCTTCTTCATGATATTTTAAATTTAAATAAAAGGAACATCTCTCTAGGCATTGGTAGAAAACGCAGAACAATATGTAATCTGGTGTTAGAATTTTATGTTAATGATGATACCGATTTGTGAAACATTGGTAGAGTCTAAGAGATGGGGCTTTTCAAAGATGAAGACATTAGAGATAATATAGGAAATAAGAAATATAAGAGAGAATGGCCCTCTGGACAGTGGCATAGTATCAACTGAAGCAAGCGATCAAGAAATACCATAGCAGATATCAGTATTATAAGGGGACTGCATTTTATAGCATAAGTTTCATCTTAAGGTGTTTTGAATGAGCCTTAACTCATTATTGCTTTCTTTAAACTTCTCTAACGAAAGCTTTGTCTAGAAGATGTCATTCACATCATCAATTGGTCAATAAGATTTATAGTTCCTTGAGGGTCTATGGAGATATCTTTATTTCTGTTCTCTCAGAACCCCAAGATCACATAATGGGCATTCAACAAAATTAAAATGACTATTGCTTGCTTACAAGTTGTTTATGAAGTTAACTGTGTAAAATTTTCTTAAGCTAAATAGTTCATTTGTCTCAAAAGATCTATTTATATCTGGAGCAACAGTCTTTGGTAAGTTTTGACTATTTGTGGTTTTATGTTTTATTGAAAGCATTTAACTATTTTTCAGCAAGGTAAACATAAAAGAAGGTTAAAATGAGTAGTCTTTTAGATAGTAGGTAGCTAGTGTTTGACAGTATAAATTGGATCTGTTACTTATCTTGTAAAGCCAGAAGACACTGAGAATAAGTGAAGAAAATTGGACTGAATGATTTAATAACTCTACTGGAAGAAAATCTTGTTTTTCATAACTTCATTTCTAACCAAATTTATATTATATAGAGGGGTAAAAAAGCCAAAACTACTGCATAGAAAACACTTAAATCTCAATTTTTAGTTATAAAACATTACAAAAATAATGACAATATAACAACTAGAGCCATTAACTGGATTTCTACTTTGTTCTAAGTGCTTTCCATATTACCTTGCTTATCTTTACAATGATCCTATTTTCTACATAATGAAAGTGAGGCTGAGGAAGGTCAATAAATGCCAAATTTTCTCAACAAGTACGTAGCAATACCTACTTCAAATCCCAAGTCAGACTTCAAATCAGTCTCTGATTTGAAAGCTCACGCTCATTTGTTATGTCAGTATTTCCAAACCTTTAATTATTTATCATCTGGATGATTTTTACAATAAAAGAATCTCACTTGAACTGTGTTTTATATTGTGGTAAAATATGCATAACATAGAATTTGTCATTGTAACCATTTTTAAATACTCAATTCAGTGGCATTAAATACATTCACATTATCATACAGCTATCACCACTACCTATCTCCAGAATGTTTTCATTATTCCAAACTGAAACTTGGTACCCATTAAACACTAACTCCCCATTATTCCTTCCTCCAGCCACTGGGAAAAACTATTCAACTTTCTGTCTCTATGGGTTTGACTGATCTAATTATCTCATATTAGTGGAATTAGACAATATAATTTCTCCTTTTGTGTCTGACTTATTTCACTTAACATAATATTTCCAAGGTTCATTCTTTTTTTTCTTTTTTCTTTATTAAGGTATAATTTACAATTAAGAAGTGTATACATTTAAGATGTACCACCTGATGGCCTAATCTAGTTATACACTGTGAAATATTCACTACAAACAACCCAATCGACATATGTTGAATAATGTTACATTGTGTGTATACCACATTTTTTAAATCCATTTATCCATCGAAGGACATTTTGGTTGTTAGCACCTTTTGGCTATTGTTTATAATGCTGCTGTAAGCATGGTTGTACAAATATCTGTTGGAGTCCCTGAATTCAGTTATTTTGGATATTTACCCAGAAGTGGAATTGCTGGATCATATAGTAATTTGAAATATTATATTATTTACTTCACATATTTCTACAAAACACCTCATTTTAAATTAGATTATTTTAAAAGGAAACTTTATTGTCATTGATATAGTCAGGATAAACTTGGTTAAGCCTCAATAGTAAGCAATCCCCACAATACCATTTTATATGTTGCTCATTCTAGATAGCCCTTGGGGATCAGTGAAAAAAGGGGAGTTTTACTCTGTACAGTCACTCAAGGACCCAAGCTGACAGAGGCTCCATCAGTCTTAACAGCATAAGGACGTTCCAGTTTCTGTGGCGGGTAAAAAAAAAACAAACAAAAACAACAGCAACAACAAAAACACTGGAAGTTCTCAAAAAGGCAATTATATGCTTTAGCCTAAAAATGACTCACATGATTTCCAGTCTCAGCTCATTGGTCAGAAATTGTCACATAGCCCTAATTACAAAGAATGATAGGGATTGTGAGTGGGGTATAAAGTCACCCTAAGTATCCAGAAGAGGAGGAGAAAGGCAGATGGAGTGTGCACTATACATTTGTACCGAAATGTGGAAGTGACATCTCTTTCTTTTTATAGATTATAACCCAAAATACTTAAAGAATTATTAAAAATTGTTTACTACCTAAAATCATTTCAGCTATCACCAGAGGTGTGCAGGCTGCTCTTAGTTAAATATTACTTTATGTTTAAGAAAAGAAGTCCACCTCAACCTAAACAAACAATATTGTCAACAAGTGACAAAAGAATAAGTAGAATTGGATGAAGAGAAAAATATTGTTCAGGAGAAGAATATGGTTCATTTGCTTATCAATTTATACAAATATTTATTGATTCTTAAGTACTCTAGGCACTGAGGATATGATAGTGAATAGAAATGGGCCCTACCTTAAAGAAACAACTGCTTAGAAACACAGTCAGTAAAATGAGAAATACAAGATGCAGTAATTATGTTAAAGAAAATTTCGAAGCATATAACCAGTATAGCTAAAGTAACATAAGTTAAAGAAATGTTCTTATATGGACATAAAATTAAAATAATAAAGATGTATAAGAATTAGGAAGATGGGGAAAAGATTATTCTAGGTAGAGGAAACATGAAATTTTTGAGTGGGAAAAAGCAAGACAAATTCAAAAATATTAAGCAAATTCAATATTTCTGAATGTAGAGAACAAGAAAGTATAAGTAATAAAATAGAGATGGCACTGTGGAATACATGTTCTCAGAGCAATGAGAAGAAATTAATCTTATTATGCAAGTAGGGATTCTTGTCTCTATTTTGTAAATGATTACATGGAGTTCAAGGTTAAATATCAGAGCCTGCATTTGAACCCAGTTTATATGACTCCACTGGCAATGCTTTTTCCAACTCCACAGTTATCATCTAAATTGAATATCATAGTGGAGTCTATTCTCTTTTGAGAAAATTTGTAGGAAAGTAAAACATAGGTTATGTAAGTTAGTGACTGCGAAAGGTTGGGGAAAAAAACTTTCAAAAGATCTCACACAACAAACTATGAATTGAATACGGCCAATCAATAATAAGAATTTAAAAATTTTCAACTCTGATAATTGTAAAAAACATAAGTTAAAACAATGAGGTAGTTTATCATTTCCAGTTGGAAGGTTTTGTGGTGATAGTGGTGTTTTGCTTTTTTGACTACTTAAACACCAAAATTTTAAACACATTAGAATGTAAGTCAGCACAGTCTTTTTGGATTGCTATATGTATCAAGAATCATGTAGTTTATCTGATTCATTTACCAAGTAATCTGTTCATAGAAATTTAATCTAAATAATTAGACATATACACTAAAAATGTAGATTATATATTTAAATATCTATATGTGCATGTAGATATATAGATTCAAACATTGTTCATAGGGGGAATAATCTTTTTTTTTTTTTTTTTTTGGTTCAGAAATTTAAAAAATCCCATACAACCATTACAAAATATAAAGAGAAAATAACAAAAAAATATTAATTTAAAGAAAACACTTTAAAATAGTATGTAAAGGTCAAGTATATGAATGGGTTTGTGCGTAGATTGAAATTCAAAGATTATACACCAAAATGTTAACATTGGTTGTGCTGGGTAGGGCGATTGTTTAGTTCTGACTCTGTTCTTTAAACTTCTCCCTCTCCCCGCTCTCTTTGGTTTTTTACAATTCACATTCATTACTTTTACCATGAATAAAAAATTCAAAATGAAAACTAAAATACTTCTTAGCAACCATGCTTATTGCAGAGGTATTAGATGGCAAATGGTAAAGCCATTGAATAAAATATAGTCTAAGAAGTGTTTTAAAGAAATCTGAATATTTATATCCTGGAGCAAGTTCAGCACTGTAACGCCTTTGAAAACAATTTTCTTGTTGTCTACATATAACTATCCATACACATGCTACGCTTCATTTCTTTTCTACACTGGCTTTTTTTTTTTTTCTGTACATTTTCTAAAAGGATATATTCATGGTCTCACAGTAGGCAATCTGTTCCATAGTCCTCTGGACTGCAATTCAATGACATCACCACCCAATAGAAAACTGGGCTGGAGAAAGCACCTGAAATGAGTGGAGGCTGCCAGATTTCCTTTCTGCTAATTGAGACTCCAATTTGTGTCTGATGTATTGAACAAGAAACCATGTGAAGCCAAAGCTGTAGTGGTTTGCACATGCCAAAGTGAAGGAAGGGTGTAAAGAGATAGAGGGAATGGGTGAAATGCTTGAAGAGAAGCAGAGAAGATAAACAGTAGGAGTAACCCGAGCCCCTGTTTTCCAGTTCTTGATCCCATGCTTTATGAATCCTGCCCCATGAAATAACTGTATACTTTCAATCAATTCCCCCTTTTAGATTGAATTATTTTGAATAAGTTCTACTTTGAGTACACTCAAAAGATCCTAACTTAAAACAATACATAATATTCCTAAATAATCTATGCTTATTTTGTATATTCCTTATATTTGGCTTTGAATTATAGAGTTTGAACTTGAGAGTTTAGAGAACATCTTAGGAGACTTGTAGGCTAGTTTCCTCATCATAAATGACAACATAACAACAGTACTAATTTTGATTCACCTTCTTTGTGTTTATTTCTAGCACAAGGGTATTTCTCATATAATGGCTATTTACATTTCAGTTTTTGTTATTTTTGTTCTTTGTATCAGTGCTTGAATAAGTGATCATACTTGCAGCATTCTTAAGTCATCTCTTTTCTAGGATAACATTGGCCTATCAGTTAATAATTTCAGATCTGATTTTAATTGTTTGTTTATCTCTCTATCATCTTGTACATCCACCCATAATAAGGCATTCACCCTCTTTAACATGTTTTCCTTCACACCTTATGATTTTTTTGACTATTATTATTTCTTCCTTCCACATGCAAGAATGGCTTCTGTATGATGACATTCCAGGTCACATAATATATAATAAAATATGGACTTCGTGGACACCTAGAATTACCTGACTTACCAATAATATAATCATAAGAAAATTCTCTAACTGCTCTGAACTTTAGTTTATTCATTGCTAAAATAGAGTTATAGCCTATAATTCATAGGGCTTTTATCACTATGCTTCCAATAAAAGGTCAAAGCTAACCGATAATAAAAAACAAATGATTTAAACGTCAGTAATAGTAAGCCAAAGGATACTCTTTCTAAATATCTCCTTTCCTTCAATTGACATCTACATATCAGATGAAATGCAGAATCCTGATGATTTAAGATTGATATTTATATAGCTGTAATATCATTAAAGATTATGAAAGATATCTTTTTTTAAGCTATTACAATATATCATGGATATTAGCAGGTAGATGTAACTAATTCCATTTTTACAGGTGTGGAAACTAAGGCTGGAAAAGTTAAATAATTCACCCAAGGGCAAATAGATAGTAAGTGACAAAATAAATATTTGAACTGGATTTATCCAGCAATGAAGCTATCGTTCTTTCCATTACAATGCATTGCCTCTGAGAAGAAATACAAATTAACAGTTCAATAAAAGAACATCATTTCATGTCAATTGACCCTAATTTACTTAGATTATTTTTTTTGACCAGATAGATGTATAAGCAGGAAAATTTTAGACTTTATAATTTCATCAGTGATTTTCCTTGTGGTCATGTTTTAGATTAAAATCAGAGTAGAAACATACCCTTCAAATCATCTTTGTACTCCCTCTGTGCCAATGATATTATTTTTGTCCCTCTAAATCCACTCTATTCTGCTGTGTTCTTCTGTAACTAAGGGAGGCTGACCTGCAAGTCTCTATCAAGAGAATGTCTTGCCTTCTGGCTTCTTGTTGGATTCAACCAACGAAAGGATCTGGCAGAGGATGGTGGGGGTCAGGAGAGACAGAGGGTGAATAAATGTGAGGTACTCTCTCTTTTTCTTATTCCTTTAATAGCCAGGAAGAGAT
>NW_006494614.1:51085564-51155920 GCF_000325575.1 Pteropus alecto | reverse complement strand
ATCTACACTATCCTTTGAGTTTTCCTCTACTCTGTAACTAATTTACATCTTTGTAAATAGTCTCTTTATTAAACTCTCTTTGAATTATGAAAATCTGATTTTATTGTAGGATCTTCCCATTTATTTCATTTGGAAATTCTTACTCAAACAGCTCATATCTAGCACAGTATTTGACCCACAAAATGTGTTAAAATTGATAAATAAAAGAATGCAGGGATATATCTACTTTTTTCTTACAAAAGACAAATCTGGCTAAGGGAACCACTATTAGTGGCTATGATAATCCTCAAATAGTTTTCCTGTTCAATGGAGGCAGGTATATCAAATAGAAAAGTCAATTTCTTCCCAGTCTTTCTTCCTCTTTTATAAACAAAAGAGTATTGAAACTCCATGAACGCTGAGAAGTCTTTGTCATTTCCAGACAGGATCCTGCTCTCTGGGAAATCTAATAGTAATCCAGAAAGGGTTTCAGAGGGCTTGCCCAGTAGCTCCGTGGTCATTCTGATCTGGCAAAGAATGAAAGCCCCATGGTTAGGCTGAGAGCTTAGAATTGCACTCCCATGCTGGCAGTTGTTTTGCTTGAATTGTATGTTAGACATCTTTGGACTAGGATATCTTCTGAAAAAGAATAAAAATTTCAAAGGAGAAATAGTCAATGTCTCAAATATAAGTTAAAAGCTGGAATTCATTTGGAATGAAATGATACCTCTCTCCTCTTAGGTAATAATTTCATTTAGTTGATTGAAGGCATCTGAACTACCAGACATTTGGTTTATCTGTATCTCAGGAATGATTCAGTGGTTAATGGTTAATTTCATTTTCTGTGGATATGATGATCTCTTCTGGTGGTTGAGGCAAGGAAGGGGTGAGAATGCTTTCATACATCCTAAAAATGTCTATTTGAGGACTCGTATTCACAAAAACAACTCCTATGTTTTCAAGAAGCCGTTAAGTATTTACAAAACATTTACTAAAGCCACAGTGACTTTGGATTCCTCAACCCTACTTATCATGTGCCACCATTGTACCAGGCACTTTAAGTATAAAAGTCATTTGATAAATGGTTATTATGGTGCAAATATTAAATCATGTGTTATGTGGTACTAGCCTCATGCTCCCTCTCTAGATCTCTAGATAGGGAATATGCTAACATTTTATCATGTAAATAAAGAAACTGAAACTGAGAGAAGTGAGGTCACTAGCTTAAAAGTTTCATATTGAGGAAGTGAAATGAAAATCTTGCCCTTCTTACTTCTCCCAACACATCAATTTCACCAGAAAAAAAAAAAAAGCAGTTTCTAATATTCCCCACACTCTGCTAGAGTTCCCAGAGGCACACCTATGGACACTGACAATTAGAATGACCGGTTATTACTGGTAGCTATTGGACTGGCTAAGGATGCAGGATGAGGAACAGAGGAGCATCTGGTTTTGTTCTGTTTCCTTTCTTTTTTCTTTTAAGTTTTGCTATTTTTATTCATGTGATCATATTAATGTAAAGTGTATGGGAGAAACTGTTTTAATTGGGTTTTGATTTTGAATGACACTTGTTCATTTAACAAATGCAATATTCATGTCCTGTCCCTAACACCAGATATTATGAATTAATTTCAACTGTGATGTAATCCAGAGGTAAGTGACTTTTAATGCTTCCCAAGTGACTTTCATTTATAGCCAGAGGTGAAAATTTCTGTCTTATGAGCCTAGAGAGAACAAAGGGAGTTTACAAGAAGAAAGAAAGAAGAAAAGAGAAAGGAAGAGAGAAAGGATGGAAGAAAAGAAGGGGAGAAGAAAAATTGGAAAGGGAAGGAGCGAGAAGCTGAGACAAACAGCATGATTAAAAGTATCAAAAGTTTGAAGGAATCAAATACTTAAAAAGTAACGTGTGTCATGTAAACAAAAATAAATTCTGACTATGACTATCCTAAATTAAAAAAAAATTTCCATCCACTGAAAATATTTTTCATATCTCCCCACACAAACACACACATGCATGCCATTGCTAGTTAAATCTTTATTTTCCTGAGTCTGGCTTCCACTTCCTAAGCAAATACTGACATTCTTAGCACATATAATTGGGCAGCAAGTCACATATATCATTGCCATAAATGAACTAAAGTCATGATCAATTGGCTTTCAATACTACCCAGCATTCTTTCTCACTCTGGTTTATTTCTTCTTAGGTTTTTTGCAATGACTACCTCAAACTTTCTCTGTGACCTACAGATTTCTGAGTCTCCCCCCACCCATCAACTGTTTACTCCTTTTGCACTTAATAAATAATGCTGACTCCTACGTTCCTCTTCAAAAATAAAGAGCCATTAAGCTTTTTCACCTACAGTTTTCATCTTCCCAATTTATCCTCTGACCAGTGTATGACTCTTTATTCTCTGCATTTCTCTCGATAACATTAGCTGTGCTCTGCCTCAGTATCCCATCTAGCTTTCTGTTGCACTGTATCCTGGTCTTTCTTGCTGTCTCTAGAAACTCACAGCATTGATTACCAGTATTGATTAACCTTTCCTGTGTCTTCAGTCTCTACCTTCCTCTCTCCACTGTATCCTTTTCACTAGCACCAGAATATGTTCAACCTTGTCTATTCTTTAAACAAAACAAAACAAAACAAAAACCCTCTTGTCTTTTATTATCCCAGCAGCTACTATCTTCCCACATCTCCCTCTCAATCTCTTAACTCCCTTTTTCAAAGTAGCTTCTGCAAAGAGAAAGGACAGAAATAAAATCAGAGATGAAAGAGGAGAAATTACAACAGACACAGCAGATATACAAATATCATACAAGAATACAAGGTCTTGTTCATGATTCTTTTTGGCCTGTTAACCCCCTATCCTCCACCTTCTGTGCATAGTTAACCTCTTCAGATCTTGAATCTCACATTTCTCAATGAACTTTTCCATAACTTTCAACACTACTAGATCATAATGAAATGTATGTTTCCTTCATAGTACATATCAAGTTTGTAATTCTATATTTTAATATATAATTATCACCTCTGCCTCCTCCTAGACTGTAAGCTTATCATTGCTTTCTCAAATCTACTGGAGTACTCGGAACAGAAAATATTCAAATAGCATTATCAAATAAATGAATAATGCCTGTAAGAGAAGGTGGGAACCTAAAAGAAGCTAGAATCTCATGGAAGAGGCTTAGGGTTTTACTGTCAAAATAATGAGTCCTCGGCTATGTCACTGATTTTGGTGTGATTTTGGTGACATCAGAGAATAGCTACAGCGCTTTACTCTCCTCAAGAACAAAGTTAGATTTATTATCTACTTCCCACTCATTCACTGAGAGAGTCATTTGAGAACTATTTATTAGTAGAATATTGCCTTCACAGCAGTATATATATATATAAAACATTGTAGATATAGTCGTGAACAGAAGAGAGATATCTCAGTTTCATGTTGAGTTTATAATAAAGGAATAACATCCTGCTATCACAGAGTGATAAGAAAATAGTTTTAATAAAGGGTTCCATGGAACACTAATTTTATAGCATTTTTCGTAAAACAGAAGTTCTAAGGAAGTATGGGCGATGCTGCATATTGCATTTTTCTCATGGAAATTCATAAAGAACATTAGGTTGTTAAAGGCTCTGAGAGTGTTTGTAGTAAAGAAACAATTTAAATTTGTGTAACCCAGCATTTCCTTAATGCAGGGTTTTGTTTGTTTGTTTTGTTTTTGCAAAACTCCTGTAATGGGGAACTTCTTTACAAGGCAATCCATTTCACATTTAGATTGCATTTTTCCATTCTATTGAGTAAAAATTGTCTATAGCTTAGAATCACGGATTCTGAAGTTTTAAATAATTAAATAGATAATTTTAGCTAATGGGTTATAAACTTTTCCAATCTGTAGTATCCTTTGATTAAATAAAGTTGTTTTGAAAATGCAAACAAGTCACCGGGCTACTCTGGGTGAAGCTAGTGGCAAGATCCGAGCCCCTTCAGCTGAGCCCCTTAGTGAGCCTCATGGAGTAGTTTGAAAATCAGTGATCTAGTGTGACCCCATCACTTATCAGAATTATTAGAAGTTGGAAATCTAAAAAGGAAAAGAAAAATTAGAGTACACGTGTGGTCAAGTGAAGGAAGAGAATTAAAACGTAGGTCACTGAGTTCCTAACCAGTGCTTTTTTTATTCTAACACAGCCACCCTACCCTAGCTCTGCGTGGTATGTTCCGGGGCGTCACAAAATTGTAACTTTCAGATATTCTACCCTTCATTATGTGGCAGCAATACTGATGTATGTTTGTTACCCAGACACACCAAGCTCATTTCTATCCTCAGGCATTTGTACTTTTGTTACCTCTACCTGGAATATACTGGCCCAGATCTTTGCCTAGCCAGTTCCTACCTGTCCTTCATCTTTCAGCTCAAATGTTGCCTCCTCAGCTATGCCTTTCCTAATCACAATTTTAATATTCAATATCCTTACTGTGTTTTACTTTCTTCCTAGAACTTATTGTCAGTATCTGATTATTATTCTTTTATTGTATTTGGTTCCTTGGTTATTATCTATCTCTTACTAGAATGGAAACACTGTATTTCTTAAGGACTGCTGGATCTCTAGAATTACAAAAACACCCAATACATCTAGAGCAGGCACTTGATGAATATTTGTGATATGAGTGTCTGGCAGGCAGAGCTTCATGTGTGGGCTGCCTGCCACATGTGGTAGTAGTAAGTTGCTTTTGGACAGACAGAAGTCAAATGACTACTCATCTAGAATGATAAAAAAGGACTGTTGAGGCTAAGTCAGAACCCCTGAGTTTTCTTCTGGCTCTGATTTTCTGTGATCCAAAGTAATTGGAATGATTTCTGTGTGCAGAAAATATCCTTGCTTTTTTATCTGGAAGAAAATTTAATTCTGATGCAGCCCAGTACATAGTATTGTAGCACTTATTATCTTACTTGCAAGGATTAAAAGGTGTGCATTTTAAATGTTCTCTCTTTTTTAAGCACCATAAGACAATAAAACTATGTATTTACTTCCATTTATATTTTGTAAGCTTTCCTTTACCACATAAAGGAATAATTGTAGCTAGGGATACTTTACAAGTGAATTTTCATTCCCTGTCCACCATTCCTAGTGCTGCCACATTATTTCAAGTTCTGTTGATGACTCACCTGCACTAATGTCATTATCTCCCAATTGGCGTCCTGCCCTGCTCCTGCAGTGCTCACCCCAGGCTTCCTTCCTTACTAATGCCAGAATTATTCTATTACAAATAATTTTATACCTCACCCCTATTGAAGTTGCATGAGTTTCCTGTGGCTACTGTAACAGATTACTACAAACTTGGTGTCTTAAAACAGTAGAAATTTATTCTCTCACAGTTCTGTAGGCCAGAAGCCCTAAATCTGTATCACTGGGCTGAATTGAAGATTTTGGCAGAGCCACAGTCCCTCCTGAAGCTCCATAGGAGAATCTGTGCTTTGCCTCTTCCAACTTCTGCTGGCTACTAGCATTCTTTGGCTTTAGTCACTTCAATTTTCAAGTCTATCATCTTCAAATCCTTCTCTGCTCAATCTTCATATCACCTTCTCTGTCTGTCAAATCTCCCTCTGCTTCCTTTTTATATGAATACATGTGATTGATTGTAGGGCCCACCTGGATAATCCAGGATTATTTCTCTATCTTAAGATATTTATGTTTGCAAAAACTCCTTCCCTTATAAGATACCATTTACAGGTTCCAAGAATTAGGACCTGATATCTTTGGGGACTATTATCAGCCTGCCACAGAGCTTACAATAGTTTGCCATTGCCTGTAAAATGAAGTCCACATGTATTACCAGAAAATACAGGCACCTAAGCTTCTGGCCTATACTTTCTTTTTCCTCCAGATCTTCCATGATGTTTTTCTGTATCCTCAATATTTTTTTCCAAGCGTACACATTGCCCATTTCTTAAACCAAACCACTCTTACATACTTTATTTTATTTTTGTAACATACTGTCCTCACCTGCAATATGTTTTCTTCTTTTATCTTGGAAAGTATCTTCATTTATTTAACATATATAGATTGAATAAGGAGTGTTAGCAATTATGCTGAATATATAAAGCTTAGTCCTGAGCTGGAGGAACCTGAGTATCTCGTGGTGGGGACAGACAGACAGAAAGAGTGGAGCATGACAAATACTACAGTGGAGAGGAAAAATACGTAGGATACAATAAGAACACAAATGGTAGGCACAGAGAGGGCAAGTAAACAAGGGAAGGTATCTTCTTAAAGGCAATGCCTAGATCAAGTCTTAAGCAATGTAAGTCTTAAATAATAAGTTAGCCAAATGTTGGAAAGAATGAAAGTGATGAATAGTCAAGATTGATGTGGAGACCTTCAAGATTATGGGGGTTCTATCTGTTATCTTTTTGTTTGTTTTCCAGAATGATTGAGATATAATTGACATACAGCTTCATGTAAGTTTAAAGTTTAGAACATGATGATTTGATATACATTTCTGTATACTAACAACAAAATAACAGAGAGAAATAAAAAAAATCCAGTTTACAATGACATCAAGAACAATAAAATAAATTTAACCAATGAGGTGAAAGCTCTGTACATTGAAATCTATAAGACCTTGATGAAAATAAACTGAAGAAGACATATAAATGGAAAGCTACCCAGAAGTAAGAAGAATTAATATTGTTAAAATGTCCATACTTTCCAAAGCCTTCGATTTAATGCAATCCCTATAAAAATTCCAATGGTAATTTTTACAGAAAAAGAAAAAAAATTTCTAAACTTTGTATGGAACCACAAAAGACCTTGAATCGCCAAAGCAATCTTGAGAAAGAAGAAAACTATATGCATCAAACTTCCCGATTTAAAACTATTCTACAAAACTGTATTAATCAAAACATTATGGTACAGATATAAAGACAGACACAAAGACCAATGGAATAGAATAGAGAGCCCAGAAGTAAACCCCTACATATATGCTTAGCTAATATTTGACAAGTACGCCAAGAATACTCAGTGGAGAAAAGATACTCTTTTCAATACATGCTGTTATAAAACTAGAGATTTACATGGAAAATAATGAATTTGGACTTTTATAACACTCACAAAAATTAATTTGAAGTGGATTAAAGACTTACATGTAAAACACGTAACTAAAACTCCTAGAGAAAAAAAAAAAAACAGGAAAAAAGTTCCTTGACATTGGTCCTGGCAATGATTTTTCTTTTTAGATATAACACCAACAGCACAAACAACAAAAGCAAAAAAAAAATAAGACTACATTACACTAAAATACTTCTGTAAAACAACAACAGTGAACAGAATGAAAAGTAAATGTACAGAATGGGAGAAAATATTTGTGAACCGTATGCCAAATAAGTGGTTAATATCTAAAATATATAAGGTACACATACAGTTAAGAGCAAAAAAACAAATGATCCAGTTAAAAAATGGGCAGAGAACCTGACTAGACATTTTTCCAAAGAAGATGTACAAATGTCTTTTATCTTAAGGAACTTGGATTTCTTTCCTTTAAGCACATGATTTGCCAGCAGTAGAATGAATTCTTTTATATTTTGAACACAACTTCATCAGAAACCTCAATGTTACAAAATAAATAAATAAGGACATTTTACTTAGTCATATTCATTTTTCAGGTCTTAGGTTTAGCAATATTTTTGAGGGGAGAACTTTTATACCTCATTTGGCCATATATTCTCTTATATAACCATTTGATATTCAGTACTTCAATTATACCTCTCATCACTTTAGATTAAAATTAATTGTTTAATATGTCTTGCCTAGAGGTCCTAAAGTGGCTGGAATCATGAAGACTTTGTTCTTTGCTCTATATCTAAGACCCAGTTCAGTACCTGACACATAAGAGGCTTTTAATAAATGATTTTGTAATTAATTAACATAAGAGTAAGACAAGAAGGATTTAAACTCACATTGCATTCCAAAAAATATGAGTACCCTGACATCAAACACTATAAAGTTTTAAGAGTTTATTGGCACCTGTGTGCATCTCATTGTTGCAGTGCATGAAGGACATGGACCAAGCAGGTGTACCTGAGCTTTGCTTAGTCTTAATTAAGCATGGCACATCTGATGTACTGATTTATAAAGATTTGCTTCTTTTGTTTTCAGCTGATTCTCATAAGCTTGAATATAAAAAAACAGCCAGGGAAGGACTGCAACCTTGCTAATCAATAACATTCTCAAAGATTCAGTATATGTCCAGATAAATTTACCAAAATGATTTTATTTAACAGTAAGTTTTAGTATATAAGCTATTGTCAATGTGTTAAAATTTTTATTTGACATGGTTAAGTAGATGTGTTGTTCTTAATTAAATATTTTGACTGACAAATATATTTTAAGTTAATCATTTTCAGTCTTCTGAATCACTTTTGTGGAGCCATTAGGTTCTGAAGAACTGTTTGGAAATGAGAGCTGTAGGTAATTCAGAGCAATTGGGAAGTTCTAACTATAAAAGTCACGTAAGTACTGGAAGAAAAAGAAAACATAGGTTATTCCTTAAACGTAGCTATAGGAAAAATAGTTTAAATTATGAGTAAAATCCCATATGAAATTTTTAAAAATGACAAATTTGACTACATAAAAATGAAAGAGAAACAGATTTTGAATAACAAACATTAAATAAAAATGACCAATTGGGAGTAAAATTATACATATCAGAAAAAAAGAGTAAGATCCTTAATTTTTAAAAGACAATTAAAATTTGAAAAGAAGATTTGATTTGCCCTATAGAAAATTAGACAAAAGCCATTAACAGATTAAACTGAAGGGAAAGGAAGGAAGAGTTAATCCAAGGTAACATTTTCATAGTATTTGACTATTTAAATCATAGCAGTGTGAGTAGGAGGAAGAAATGCTAACACCAAAGTTTTTTTTAATAGTTTTGGTTTTTCGTTTTGCTTTTTTTTGTAGTGACATGGGTAAAATAATTCTGAAACTATTTTAGATGTGTTATAGAATTGAGACAATGAATAAATATGTTGTTATTAAAGGAAGACAGGGTTTTCTCTGTGAATGAAGTTTCCACATATTGAATGATATAAGGCAAAAAATAAAAACTCTTTTGGGGATGGGAATTTGAGATATCAGTGTAAATTCACAATTTCTAGTATGTGTTGTGTGTCTGTGTGTATACACACATTTTTACATATATATGCCTATATATGTACATTGTACATTTATATATGCATTTGTATGTATATGTGCATTTTTGCATGCATACACATGAACATTGTTGTGTATATACACAGGCATATTTTGCATGTGTATACATGCATATGTTTCCTAGCTTTATCTGTTGAAAGGATAATGAATCAAAGATAACCCCAATAGCAATAAGTAAACCTACTTCCCACCATTCCTCACTATCATGAAGCAGAGACCCTTAGATAATTGACTGATTCCAGCACTGGGCAGATTAGGTACAAAATAAGCCTTAAGCACCATGTTAGGCTAGAAAGTCAGAGAATGCTCCCAAGAAATGATGGGGGGATGTCACAAGAACATGGGAAGTAGCTTGACAAGGCTTCTACTGGACAAATCTGGAACAATTTGAACACAAAAATAATTACATACAATAAAGAATTATAAACCATTGAAAAAATAATTTAGCCATATCTAATAATAAATAGATCAAATCTGTTAATCAGTGGGGGAGAAGGGAGGGTTTTTGCTTATGGTAAAATGCCAAGTGCCCATTTTTTAATGTAGGGGAAGTAAAGTTGAAAAATTAAGGTTTTGTATCATCATAGTAAAGACTGGATCAAAAAGAATCATTAATGGATGCTGATCCAGAGAGAAATTTTGATGAAGTATGAGACATATACACAATCCGTTTTATCATATATATACACACACATATATATGGGTCATGTGCGTGTACATGTGTATACACATGTAAGTGTATATATGTGTAAATGTGTATGCACACACACATACACACACCTAGAAAGGCCTAACACATGTAGATGTTGTTGGAGTAGTTGCTATCATGGTGTACATGTGTCCCTTTGGGTCTGATAATCCGACTGCTTTCTTTTTGACCTTGATCAAGCTCTCTAAAATTTTCTCTATCCCCTCTAGCTGCCACTTTTTCTCATTCTCCATCAGCAGCTCCCAGCTAGCATTTGAGCTAGGGCCAGAGTGGTTATAACAGCTGCCACTCAGGTTGTAAGTGCTGGGATTTAAGAAAGCTGGACCTAGCCACAGTTTCTGTCAGTGAAACTCTCGGAGTAAAGGCATCATAAAGGAAAAAAAAAATTGCTTGATTTGTGTACCAAGAGGTAGAACATAACATGAAAGTGCCTCAGCTTTGTTTGTAATGACTCAGAAGTAGCCCTTCCCCACACACTCAGTGCCAAATAAATCAATTCTTCAACTTTGACTTGCTCTTGACACTGCCTTTAATCTGTGAACTATGAAATGCAAAGAAATCTTATGTGCACTCCTCTCCCCGCATCTGCGTATGGCTGTCAGGCAGGCAGTCGACAGCACTCGGTAACAGAAGTTAATTGGAAGGAGCTGGATGTCTCCAGCTCCTTTGGTAATTATTGAAGTCACTCATTTGGCATGGAAGAGAGACTCCTGCCTCCACACTGTTTGATAAAGAGACTCTTTTTCCTCTTTATATAGTCACAGAAGCAAAACAAAGTCAAACAAAACTAAGCACTTTCTGCTTTTTGATAAAGCCCAGAATTACTTTAAGGTTGGCTGCACTAAGCTTTAGGTCAATTCAATTTGATTTAAATACAGTTTAAAACCTTTAGAGGAAGGTGTATCTAATTCACCTGTGTCCCCAGTGCTCAGCCCTGTACTTGACACATAATAAGTACTCAGTAAGTGTTAGGAATTTTTATTTTTAATACTATTAACACCAATCTAGTTCCTATTATGTATGATACTTTGAAATGGGCATTTACAAGGAAAAAAATATAACTCAAGTTGCAGAAATTTAAGTTGAAATCCTAGTTCTAACGTTAACAGCTGTGATATCTCAGGCAAACTGTTCCATTTTACTTAGCATCAGTTTCTGTGTCAATACTGTAGGAATTATATATAACTCACAAGATTGTACAGATTAAATGAGTTAAAACTGTTAAAGGACCTGGCACACTGACTGCCATACACTGGTGCTTAATAAATGATAGTTTTCTTCCCTTGTTTCTTACTGCATCTGATGATTATGTGAAACATAATTCATGACTAGTACCTTGCTTCAGATCGCTGTCCTTAACATTATTAATTTAGGACAGGACAAGTCCTATATTCTCTCTCTTTGCCCTCTATCATTCTCAACTCTAATATCTCTTCCATTTGTTTCATTTTAGCTAAAAAGCATCTTTTAAATAGACTCAATGAGATTTTTATTGTGTCCTACTTATATGACTAGCACTGTGGCATTCACTGGTGATATAGAAATGAGTTAAGCATGATGCCTTCTCTCAGGGAATTTTCAGGGGGACAGAGATAAACATATCCAGCTTAAATACAGAGTGAGTTTTGGATGAAACAAATTTACAAAATCAAAGGGCTATGTGAGCACTGAAGATGGAGCCATCAATTCCTCATGTTAGGAAGTAGGTGAGTTGGGTTAATGAAGGATTCAGGTAAGAGATATCCATTCAAGTGGGGTTTGAAAAACAATCAGAGGTTTTCTAGGCAGGGGACAGGTTGAAGATCATTTTATAGAGTGGGGACAGCATGTGCAAAACTACGGAGTGATGTCTGTGATAGGAGATGAAAATATATATTTGCTGCTACACAGTTACATGTTATGTGTTAAATTATTCAGTGGAAGATCATCATTAAGGAGCTATGCAACAGAGTCAAATATTCTCAGAAAGATAATTAGCGGTGGTGTAGAAGGTAGATTTTAGATATTACATACCACTTCTGAGGATGGAGTAGGGATATATAGCTGCTTCAGTTGGGGTAAAGCTTCAGAAGCTAGACTTTCATCAAGCTCAATGATTACCTGCAGAGCTGCAAGACCATGACGTTCAGTGCAAGCATATAGCCAGCTACCATGAAAAGATCAACCTTAATTATATCAGCTAGTTAAGAGGCACATGCCCAAGGTGAGTGTTAATTAATCACTGATCATGTGATGCATGGAAAATCAGAAAGGAGAGAGTCTGAAGGTAGATGGGAGACTAAGTAGGAACCTAGGCTAACTATTAAGGTGAGAAGTTCCTTCACTAGGACAGTGACAGTGGTAATGGAGGAGTATGAATATTTTAGAAACATTTGAATGCAGCTAGAGGAAGCTGATGGACATTGAATACAGGAAATGAGTGAAGCATATAATTTGCATACTTTAGGAACAGATGGTATGGTAATGTAGAATCAAAAGGAACTGTTATTTGAGTTTCTTAACTTATCCCTAACTTGTTCAATAAAAACAAAATTTTGTATCTAAACAAATGATTAGACTTGTCAGTAGAAACGTAAACAGCAACATAATTCATAAAGCTATTTTTTTCTGTTTTCTGTATTTCAGTTCTACTTTAAAAAAATGTGCTTGGAACTTAAAGCTAATAACTTTTTCCGAAAGTTAGCAATAGTCAATAATGATTTTTATATGTAGCACGATAAGAGATGACAGCTGCCTTCTAAATCATATTTGCACTGAAGTGGAAAAACACTGAATAAGTCACAAAAATGATCAAACTTCCTTAATTTTTGTAAAATTCATTTGCTGTTACTTTGTTATAAATTTTAATAAACTCAAATAGTAGTGCTTACTTAGTCTTCATTGTAAATTCCAGCTGTTGCCAAACCACACAAATTGATCATAATAGTCCATCCCCATAACCTTACACAGAAGAAGGCATTTGGCTGAATAGATTTAAGTGAACAAAGTATTGGACCTGGGGTTGCAGGGTGGTGAAAGAATAATTTATTGCAAGGCAGGAGCCACATATATAATAGACTTTGAGCTTTAAATATCCAAATCTATGTGCACACTTATTATTCTGTAAATTGTTTCTAAAGTACTTTATTAAACCAATCCACAAATATCTATTTTGTCTTGCTACTTACAGGGACTTTTGATAGCTCGAGCCTACTTTTGTGGTAGGCTTTTCACCTAGAATACAAAGCCATCTCTTCATAGCATTTATGGCATTTATAATGTACTAAGATGCCTTTTTATCACAAAAATATGACTGTAGCAAGAACCCCTGTTTTATTTTTATTTCCATTTTACAGATGAGGAAAAAAAAAAGTCTCCAAGAGATTTAGTGAATTAATTAATCAGTGTCACCAGGAGCTGAACTTAGGTTGATAGATACTAAGTTCTTTTTCCTTTTCATTATGTTACTTTGTCTCATACCTTTTGCTTTTCACCGACTCAGATTTTTTTTTTTGCTGTTGTTTTTAAAGATGTTCGATGCAGCTTGCCTCTAATTCTTAATTATTTCTTGTGTAGCTGGTTTTATCCCAAAATGTCACTTTAAATATTAAAGAATAAAGAAATGTAATAGATTTAAAATTATAATGTTGAAAGATTTTTGTTATGGGGTTACATAACAACAATTGAACAACAATGGGTTTGCATTTTAAGAGAAAGGGTATTTTGTTTTTAATGGGGCCATGCTAGTAGTTTTTCTGCTTTGTTCTTATGGGTAGTTGTGTCTTTCTGAGCTCTAAATTTCTTGTATGAGCCCTGGTATCAAAGCTTTTATACCATCAAGATAGAGGTCATGGTGCATATTTTGTATTGTTTTCTTTGGAACTGTCTATGGTTCTTTTATGCTTATGGTTCTACAGATAGACAAAGATAGGAAAACGTATTCAAGAGAGTTAAATTTTACTAAATGTGTCATTTTTTAAGTTACCTAACCTTTCTTAAATTTAGTTTCTATTTTCATTAAATAATCAAATATCAAGGATTATAGTGAGGATTAAATGAGTCAATGATTTGGATGAATAGATAGATAATAGATGATAGAAAGATAGATAGATAGATAGATAGATAGATAGATAGATAGATAGATAGATAGATAGAACTGAGAACAGTACTAAGTAAAGTATAATTCTAAAGAAATTAAAATATGTATATTTAATAAAACTAACATTTTTTAAGCATTTTTATATGCAAGGCCTATTCTAAGTTCTTTATCTATGTTATGTTAATTTCCATAATTCTATAAGACATGTATTTTATAATCTCTATTTTATTGAGGATAAAACTAATTTAAATTAGATAGCTGCTTTGCTGAAGGCCCCACATCTATCAATGAATGAAGTCAAGATTTAAACTCATATCTTCCTGACTTTAAAGCCCATGGTTGTAACCCATACTTCACACCGCATTTCTTAATTTACCTTTATTTGTTAAGTGGAATGTATATAACCTAGTATTTGATGTAGGGATGGTTGTTTAAGAGGAAAACACACACTTAAAGTGCTATAATTATCAGTTACCAAATGGTAGGCGCCTAGAAGTAGCTAAAATGTGAACATTCTAATAGGCACTATAATCAAATCTCATAAAAGAAAATGGCAAGAACCACATTTTGCCTCTTTTGATAATTTCTCTAAATGATTATTATGGGGTACAGTTGCTATAGTTTCAGTATAGGACCAAGTTGAGATGAGAACGGAAAAGATGTGGGAAGTTCTCCACTCTAAATAAACTGTAGATCAACAAGTTTAAGCATTTTGATGTATTTAACCATCTTGTTCTCAAAATGTTGAGAACATCATAAAAATCAATGAAGCTTCCCAGTTTTGTGAGCCAATTTAGTCTCTATCTTTTCTTTGCTGTTCCATGACCTTCAGAAACCATAGCTAGTTAGTGCCAACAAATTATAAATTAGGGCTAGCAGGAAAGTGAAATCTGTCAGTTTTATGGTATTAAATGATAGGATGTGGAATTAAAATGATAGAGTGGAAAGAACAGTGGGGATAATCTCCCTGTTTTGCCAAATAGTAGCTGTGTGATTCCAGATAAGTTACTTTCTCTCTGTATCTTATTCTTCATGAGATTTAAGTCAGAAAGCTCCAAATTTAAATCATGACTCTATTCCTTAATTGCTTTTTGACCTCAGGCAGGACATTTTATTTGCTCCAAATCTCAGGTATATTTTTGGTGAAAGAAAGTATGAATACTTGCTTCATAAGGTTGTGAGGATTAAGTTAGAGTGATATATGTAAAGCATTTGTATGTTTGCACTAAACATAAGTGTTTAATAAACATTAATATTACCGAATACATATATTGCATTTTTTTCATCACTTACATTTCTTCTACTCTGTGTCAGGTACTCTTCTAGTGCTTAAATGTAAGATATTTAGAATTGAAGACTATGGGGAGGATTAAATTAAATAATGCATACAGACAGGCAAGCAAGGACCTGGCATATAGTAGATGTTCAATAAATATTAGAATATACAATACGATGTTATATAAATAAACCAAATACCCACAGAGGAATAATCTGAGTTAGCAATGAAGAGTGGAGCATGAAATTTTTTATTCATTCATTCTTTAATTTATTTATCCTATCCATTAATCTTTATTTATCACCAGTTCTATGCTTGGCAGGGAGCCGTGTGCCAAGGGAAAGTAAGATACAATTGAGTTTCTTCCCTGTAGATTAAGAGTCCTTGTTCAGAGCCCCAAGGGTCTGTGGATGAATTTCAGTGAGTACATGAATTTTCTAAAAGAACATGCTAAAATGAGTATCTTTATTTTCTAGGAAGATCGTCTGTCACTTTATCAGTGGGTGCCCCTAGGAGGTCTCAATACAGAGAAAAGGGTGAACCCTGATCCTTAATTTAGTTTTGGCAGCACTATTGATCCTCAGCTTCCTGGACATAACTGGGTTCAAATTCCAGATGCCTTCCCTGATTGCTCAGTGACTTAGCTCTAACCTCAATTTCCACATGCGTAAAACTGGGATAGTGATGCCTACCTCTCAGGCTTGTCTCAGTAATAAATGTCAAAAAGCTTCTCACAATATCTGGCACTTTGTAGGTATTCGAAGGAAATGGTTCCTCCCACATTGGTGCCTGAACCAGAGACCAGTGGAATGCCTTCCTCAAGGAAGCTCAATCACAGCTAATGGATTGATCGTTGCTGATCAGAATCCTGTGCTTTCAGAGACTAGTCACATATAAAAATGTTATAAAGGGTTGAAACATAAACACAATTAGTGATCATCAAATCAGAAAACCTTGATCTCTATATCATAATCCAAATGTATCAGTTCACATGTCTAATATTGTACCTATGGTTACCTGTCACTTTAGATGTAATCCCTGTCACAATTTAATTGTATGACACTGTGATTCAGATCTCTCTAGGCATTATAAAAGCTAGCTTCCTGTGTATATGAGGTGTGATATGTGGCATAAGTGTACATTTATCCTTTAAATGTTTCTCACAATAAGAAGATACTGTGGAGCTTAGAGTTAGGGAAGCACCTCATAGGAATAAAAGGAGCTGCTGACAACTTCACAAAGGTATACAAATTCTAGAGGCATATTAACAAAGAATAAATTCAATCAAAATGAAACTCCATTATTCATTTTTTTCCACTCTATAATTATTTTACCTCTTAAATGTTGCTAGAAGATAATAATTCAATCCAGTTCTCAGGTTTCAAAATAATTTACCTTCTCTAATATTGTTTCCAGTTTTGGAAGCATGCTTTCTTATCCAAGTTGTGCTTGAACATTAAAATTTAATGATGTAATTATTGCTTATGATTCTTCACATTTCACTCTAGAATATGATGCAGACATATACTTAGAATATTTTGTAATTTAATTCAGTTATAGGAACTAAACACAGATTGTGTTGTCTCTGACCATTTATTTTTTCTTAAGCCTTGGACACAGACTTTTTAATTTTATATCTGTTCTTCAACAGTGTGTATAAAAAATACACTAAAAATTACCTCTTTTTCAACATCATGGTCACATTTACTTAAATATTTAATGCCACCAAGCACAAGGCAGTGTATGCAATGAGCATGAATTTGACTATAAAACCACTATAATGGGTTTAGATCACTTGAGTTCCCAGTATGCTCTGTACTGATACAGTAAATGAAGGGAAAGTCTCATCAAGATGCAAGTTTAAATAGGAATCTGTCCTGCCACATCCTCTGACAAGATTAGTTATAGATTTTTGAACCCGATATGTTTTCTTAATATCTTGTCACTTTACTAGTTTTCAGTCAAGCTGAAATATTAGGCATGGCTTTGTATAATTCTGGATAATTCTTTTTTCCAGAGTGACACTGTACAATATATTTTAAGCCTTGATAAATTACTGAATGCTTGATAAAAAATTATATTTGTAATTTTTTGGTAGTCCTCATATTTGTCCTTTGAAATTAGGACAATACTTTTGCAATAGGAGCAAAATTCTGAAAGAAAGGATCCTGTCCGTAAGGAAATTCAGCCATTTTCTCTAGAATATATATTTTCACATGAAATGATAAGGCAGTAAATACAGTAAAAATTATTAAATGTTATTTAGCCTTGTTTCACAGTGGCCAGGACATGGAAGCAACTGAAGTGTCCTATGAGAGATGATGGGATAAAGAAGCTGTGGTACATATATACAATGGAATATTACTCAGCCATAAGAAGAGATGAAATGCTGCCATTTGCGACAACACGGATAGACCTTGAGATAATCATGCTAAGCGAAATAATCCAGACAGAAAATGTTGAAAATTACATGATATCACTTATATGTGGGATATAAACCTAAAAGCAACAAATGAACAGGACAAACAAACAGAGACTCATGGACATGGACAATAGACTAGTGGTTACCAGAGGGTAGGGAGTGGGGGAATGCAGGAGATAGACAGGATAAAGGGGATCAAATATGTGATAACAGAAAGAAATCTAACTATGGGAGGTGAATACAGTGTAAATATATATATGCCTTATTAAAGTGTACAGCTAAAACTTATTGGATTTCGTTAACCAATGTCACCATAAAAATAAATTTAAAAAAAAAAATGATATTTAGCCTTGTGAATCACACTGTCTAAAAAGAAAAAGGAAGGAAAAAGAAAAAAAAATAAGACCCAAATAATTTTAAAAGCTGAAATTATGGCTTTATTAGGTCCAATGCACTATTTGTATTTAAAAAAAGAAACAGAGGTTATATCTCAAAGGATTTTAAAGCACAAGTTTATAGTGAGACAGACAAAATTGTATTGAGAAATCAATGTTTACCGATTGGGTAAAGTTATTTAATTTCTTTGATCTTTAGTTTCCTCATTTATAAAATGGAAAAGGTAATACTAACTTTTTTAATTTGTTATGATGATTATAAAATATATACAGACAGTGATCATCCCAATGCTTGGCTCATTACAATCGCTAAATGACAAGCTTACAGATATGTATAATCCTTCATACAATTTGAAATATCTGCCTAGGCTTTCTATTGCCCCCATCATCTTAAATGTGAATCCAAGAAGCAAGCTTGATGAAGTATTTACAGTTGATCCTAATAAGCACTCAAAAGTTCTTGTTTCATTGTGCTGTACCCTTTTAATGGATGCTTGAGGGACTATTTATTGATATTCTGCATTCAGTACCATTTAGCAAGAAACTGCTGTGCTCAACCAGATTTTATTTTTCTCACATTTTCTCTAACATTTAGGACAATACTCTTAGGACAATATTCATAGTAGGGTCTGGCTGGATTTTCTGGACCATCCTTGCTAGCTCTCTCTGCCTACAATTGAGCTCCCACATCCCCATCACATGGACGAAGTTCTTTACTCTTTTCAAGACTGCACTGCAGAAAGACCTTCCTTTCTGCCACTGACTTGATCTACCTCCTCCTTTCTTGATTCTGTTTTTCTTGAATCATTCCCAATACCCTGGTGATGATGATGCAGAGATACTGATAAAATCGTATTCTGAATTTGGGGGTGGACTGACCAGCCATATCTCAGTGTAGAGAAAGACAAAGCCCCTCTTGGAAGGCAGATCACAGAGTCACTCTTGAGCAGAAGTAAAATCAGCATTCAGAGTAGTTGATGAAAAGAATCCGACATTGAGGTTAAACTGAGCAGAAATCAATAAGAAAGGAGATTGTTACAAAAGAAGTAAGGAATAATAATGGTAGGGAGGCAAGGCTAATGGATCAGAATCAAGTCCATAAATGATAATATTTGTTTTATTCATTTATTATATTTAGGGTGAGGACAGACCCTTAAGTGAAATGAATCAGGCTGGACAATAAGCAGCCTAGCTGTTGTCTTCATCAAAATTATCGTTATCTTACTATCATTATCATCATAATTATGTTTTTAAAAAAACAGGAAAATATATTACTGTTCCATTGAAGTAGTCAAAAATAGGTTAAAGCAGGACTTGGTTATTACCGTATAACCTTTACTCAGCAGATTATTGATTGATTTTTATTGAGATATAATTCATATAATATAAAATTTTACATAACATAAAATTCACCATTTTAAAATGTATAGTTCAGTGATTTTCATCCTTCCTTCTATCTCACGCCTTAGCAATTTAATTATTATTATTTTTATTATTTAGCCATGTCTTGAAAACATGGATCTGACTCCTAGTTAATCAAGATTTACTAATCTGAATTTATTTGTTTCTTAATGTTGCTGTAACAAATTATAACAAATTTTATGATTTACTACAACGCAAATTTATATCTTGCCAGTATGGAGGTCTTACTAAACTAAAACCAAAGTTTTGTGTTAACAGAGCTGCATTTCTTCTGAAGACCTTAGGGGAAATTTATTTCCTTGCTTTTTTTTAATTTTTAGAGGCCACCTGCATCTTTAGCTCATGGCCCCTTCCTTCATCTTCAAGGCCAGCAGCATAACATCTTCCAATATCTGAGTCTGTGCCTCCTGCCTTATAAAGACCCTTAGGGTTACATTTGGGCACACTCAGATAATCCAGAATATCTCCATCTCAAGACCCTTAATTTAATCACACCTACAAAGTCCCTTTTGACATTAAGGAAACATTTACAGGTTCTAGGGATTGGGATGTGTACATCTTTAGGGGAGGGTATTTCATTCAACCTATCATACTGAAATTCATATTAATGTTATATTGCATGAATAATATTATTTTCATGTATTTTTTATATTTAATGAGCACCTTTACCTCTATGACATTTTCTTAAAGATTTCTCAGGCTTTGAAAATTAAAAGCCCTTCTTAAACTGTATGCTAATTTCTAGGCTTACACTCTTCCACACTGTGTCAATCTCATCTGAAATGAATTCCATTTACTAATTTCAACAAAATATATCCATCACATTAGTTGAGAGTTTTGCCTGTTTTACTGAAAATTTAAAAGTTTGTGGGGATGTCCGTCTATCTCATTTGATCCCTTTTTTCCTTTTCATTCCTACCTTCCCATCCTCCTTCTTAACCCTACCTCTCAGATATCCTGGAGTCTCCAAACTTTTCTCTTTCTGTTATGCAGAGAAGTTCATTTTTAAACAAATTCAGTTGTCAAACTTGAAAAAAAATTACACCAAAACACATTAGAGAAAGGGGTTTTCATTGAAGAAGTTTCTGAGTCTGTTGAAAAAAGCTGTGACTATAGCTGACAAAATAATGTTTGTTCCAATTATAATACTATAACATATAAAGACTATTATTATAAATAATTCAAAGATTTTGCTGTCTTCAATTATTTGTACACATGTTTAATATAATATCTAAATAACATTTTACTTGTTGGCATTCATCCCTTATTAATTCAGTTTACTTAAATATTGTTTACCAGGCATTTTGTTAATTGCAAATCTAATAAATAAGAATAAAACATAAAGTCTCGATTTCATTAGCTCACCATTTTACTGATCTACTTTAGCTATTGTTCATCTAAATCTTTGGTTTGCCTGTAACCTTTAGTGAATTGTCTTGTATCTACCCATAGATGATGGTCAAGATAAATTTATAACAGTAGATGACCTGAGTTCTACATGACTATAAATGTTGTCCATTAACTTAATACCAGTTGCCAGTGAACTAGCAGTATTAAAATAGATTTTTGAGAGATAAAAATGATTTCCTGAATAAACTTAAAGGTGTGCATCGAGCACAATGTGTTCTTGGAAATTCTGGTTCCACTGTGCATCCACAGTGTATATACATATGCCTCAGAAAGCTTTAAAATGTCAGGGACTATGTCTCTTATTTTCTCTGCCTAGCATATAGTAAGTAATAAAAATTAAATATCCATTGAATGATTAAATATCAATTAATTTAACATGTGTATATCTATAACTTTGGTCTTAGCTATTAGCCTATATTATTCTTTACTTATTGTACTGTATCATAATTTTATGGAGTCTCTGGCTCCCTTACTAGACTGTGAGTTCCAAAAATACCTGTGGTTTTGACTTGCAAATCTCTGCGTCACCAGTGCTAAACTGAGAGCCTAGAAAAAGAGAGATGTGTTCAATAACTGCTTCTGAGTTGAAGTGATTGATCTTTGGAGAACCATCTTGAAAATAAGGAATCAGTGGAGAGGACTTAGAGATTAAGAGCACTGTACTCAGAGCATTGATGCAAGCTGAGATGTAACAATTCAATCACACTCAACTCTTGGAATCTTTTTCTCGTAGATAATAGTAGCTACCGAAAAAGTTTTAAGTTAATGTCAGCTATGCTTGTAATTTTGATACCAAGTTACAAAAAAATAAGTCAAATCAAATTCTGCCACACACACAAAAATTTATTAAATGCAGACATTATTAGTAATCAAACACAAAACAGTTATTCAACCTATATTGTAATCTCAATAAAGCCATGGAGTGCTTTTAGTTCTGACCACCACCTTGTATGAAAAGGTCATTTGAGGTGAATGTGAACAGAGATAACTCTTGTAGTGGTTGTTGGACAATTACAAATTCTCCTACACTCCTGGCCAAGCATAGATTACTTTAGGATCAAGCTGTGACTACTATCCTTGAGGATATTGTTTACAGGACTCACTTAATACTTATATTGTGATCATGAAAGGAGAAGGGAGTCCTACTAAAATACATGAGCAAATCCACATGTAAATAGCTTCAGCGCCACCAGCGAGAGCTACTTCTAACAGTGATTATGCTGATTAACAAGCCCCTAATTTCTCCAGTCCAAATACATTTTTGACATTCATCAGATTAATTACCAAAGCCTCCATTTAAGATAGAGAGATGCATAAAGGAAGCCTGTGTAGATGACTCTGGTCTTTTTGATATAATGCCAAGTGAACACCACAGAATGTGATTTTTGATTAAGGTAACTGAGATTTATATCTTAAACTAACACATTCATAATATCACACAATTAATATTAAATTATATATATATGCACACACATATACATATTTATACGTGTGTGTGTGTGTGTGTGTGTGTGTGTGTGTGTGAGATCTACGTATTCTTTTCCAGGGACCATCTGCTCTCTAGAATTAAGGTTCAGGGTTTGTGACCTAGGTTATGTTAGTAGGTTCTCCTAGAAATAATTCATCTTCTGCAAGTCTTCTCTGTAATTCCATTCAAATTTTACTTTTTATCTCTTAATTTTCAAAGTTATTTGTAGAAATTTTATATAAAATAATTCAGATCTATGTATTTGATATACTATAATTAGTAGATATTTTTTCTGTGATATATTTTAATCCCAAGTAATTTATAAACTCATCCAGAGAAATGATTATATATTTTTTCCATTTTCATTTGTTTATTTATTTTACAAATATTTACAGATATCACACTAGGTTCCTTTTACTCTCCCTTTTGCATTTCTATACCCACATATAACTGGGCTCAGTACATAGGGCATACTTTGTAAATATTGATTGACTAAAAAAAATTCTATTATGAGGCCATCATTATTGAAGTTTGCAAGTTTCTTTTCTTAATTTCAAAATGACTTTTTTATTTTAGATCACCTCAGGTAGCTGTCTCATAGCATCAATTGATCAATCTTCATTGCTTGGGGTGAAAAAGGAACTACCAGATCAGGTATGTCTTCTAGTATCAAAAAGTACTAACTCAAAATTAAATACATACAATACACTTCAGAGTGAAAGTTTAAAAGTATTCTTGCAATAGAACTTGAGGCAATTGATTTTGGCAATCACTAGAAGTAAGGGACCATTTTTTTCCGACTACAAGATCTCTTTTGTGGAAAAGAATCTATTTATACAAGTACTCGTTAAAGCTTCTACATTGCAATTTACTCCACCTAATAATTACCTTATCAACACATATTCTGTCTAAGTGTCTTTAGTCACAGTCCTTCTAATGTAATCTGGGTGTTCATTGTTCTTCTGTTTGATATATACTGGAAGCTCACAGCATCTTACTCTTATCAGTATTTGAATGCATTGTCTGTTGAAATGAAAGTAACAGTGATTAGTAGGGTAGATGTTTCCCTTCAACGTGAAAATGGAGGGGTTAAAACCATAAATTAAACTAAATACTCAGTCTTTGCATGCATTTTTCAAGATAGTGTGATATAAATTCTGTGAAGTGGAAATCAGTTACTAGTCAAGTTATAAAGGCCTGTGAAGTAGATGATGTTTGGAAATAGCTATACTATTCACTTTGGAAAATAGACACAGAACTGTAATATGTTGAAAACATAAAATATTATTTGCCTTTATGGATGGTTATTTTGACAAAGAGACTGGGAGAAACATGGAGAGAGAAAACAGAACAATCAGAATTTCATGCCAGATACATTAGTGCATCAACATATTAACAGAAGGCTTAGAAGAGTCTATGACTGTATTATTATTATTCATTAGTGTATTACTGTTCTTATTAACATTAGACATCTCATTGCTTCTTGACTGAAAAATGCTATAAATCAGTTGTTTATGATAGTTGTCAGAATATAAAGATTTATATTTTATAGTTAGCTGATTGTTCTCATATTGATCATATTCATCTCTTGTTTCTCCATATATTAGTATTTTTCATTGAGATTTCTAATTTATGAGTTTATGAGAAATTTTAAATATAATGCATGTGTCAATGAACTGCCATTTATTTCACAGTTGAAGAAAGAATCAAAGCCAATGTGATTCCCATGTCTTTCTTTGTAAAAACAGTATTGTGATGTATATCTTTTATTTAAATAAATTTTGTAATAACTTCTTCTCTTCCAACTTTACAAACACTTGCTGAGAGTAGGTAATACATAAAGCTGTAGAATACAGATGAGGAGGCCAGACTAGGGGTGGGTTCCTAGTTAGCAAATGTCCCAAAGAAGAACAGGGTCAACTTTAAAATACCAATTTACAATGCAAGTTATCATCATTTCAAGAGTGATGTCATATGATTTTCTGACTATAACAGTTTCAGTCTCAGTCATCAGGCTGATTGGGAGTAGCATCCTCCCACCCCAACTTTTTTTCTTTTTTTGTCTGAATTGCTTAAACAGTTATCAAAAAGATGTAGGAGTGTCTCTGGGTTAGAATGATTCCTCTGACTACTGATCTGCTCAGATTTTGTACAAAATCACTATCTAGGTTTCTTTGGATTATGGGTCATGAGTCTAATATGATTCATTAAAGCTTTAATGACTTAGAATAAGGAGATTCAATATAAAGCATCTTTGGAGCCAAAACCCATAATTAAGAGGTTATTAGTCTTCCTGGTCAAGAAGTTGTTACTACATTGAGATTTCTGTGTTTCATGATGCCTGCCCTATGTCATATTGTACCATTCCCCACACATGCACTTATTCCTGTTTTTGACCAAAGCATTTATTTAACATAATCTTTTGTTTGTTTTAATTTCATTAATGTATTCTAAAACCTTTCAGCTAAGCTCACATATGAAAAATAAAATTAATAGTAAAATGAAGTAAACATTTTATAATGCCCTCTATGATTCTGGGCAAACCATTTAAATCTTCCTCCTTTCTATTCAATGGATTGAAAACCTCTGCGGGAGGAAGGCTAGTTCCTCTCACTTAGAGATATAGTATCTTTGTTCTTTCTTTTTTTCTTTTTTCTTTTTTGGTATCAGATGAAGAGATCTATCTACGTGTATTTTGATTGTTCTGTTTGATAAGTATCTGGTAATTTGTTATTTTTATAGAACAAATAGAGCATAAACTTTAGAGACAAGTAGACTTAATATCAGTTCTCACACTCATTTTACACTAGCTGTGACTCATGAGAAAGTAAGTTAACCTCTCTTTGCTATAGTTGCAATATTTGCAAGTAGGAAACAGTGATATTGTCTGGAAGGATTTTTTCCAAGGATTAAACAAGGTTATATGTTTCAAACAGTATATAGGTAGCATAGAGCAAGCACACAAAAATATTAATTGTATCATGGAATATACACACACACACACACACACACACACATACACACACATATACATACATACACACACACACACACACACACGGAGAGAGAGAGATCACATGGAATAAGAATAGCTTATCTATTTTTAAAATAATTGGAGTAAAAAAAAAATCTCAAGACTAAAATAGCTTGAAGATAGCTTGAAGTTTGAAGATTTACAGTGCCTCAGCTTGATTATCATTGTGAATGCAGAAAGCTCATGTAAAAGTGTCCATGGATATGATCTAGCCCAAAGATTTTAAAGACTGGATTGTTTGGTTGGATTTATTTTGTTTGATCTGTTTTTGTTTCTTATGTGGAACTACATTATATATGAAAGTTACATAAGGAGAGCTGATCTCTTTGGGGATGGGAGAAGCTCATATTCTTGCCTGTTCAACTCCCCCACTAACACCATCCCTGAGTTTACTCTGAAGACACTCCAATGCTTGGAGAAAGCAATTTGAAAAACACTGACCTGCTCCAGTACTTTAAATTTTAGGATAGAAAAACTGAAGTCAGTATTAGTGAAGTGACATGTGTAAGGTCATACACTGAGAAAAGAACAAATCTAGATATGCTGATTCCCATCTACTGAATCATGTTGATTCTTCTGAAGAATACATTTAAAGTTTAGTCCAGCAATATGACTGTGGAAAATGTGGCTTTTCCTCCCTTTTGGCCAATCATATCATTTTGATAGTTGCACATGTGTTCAAGCAGCAATTTCTCAAAGTGTGGCCCCAAACACTGGCATCAGTATAACATTTTAGAAATACAAATTCTTAGGCCTCCTCAGAACATTTGAATGAAAAGCTGGTTGTGAGGCTTAGTAACTTATGGATTAAAAGCCCTCAGGAGGATTCTGACCTGTGTTAAAGTTTGAAAACCTCTATATTAAAGAAAATTTGGGGGAATTAGCTCTGTCTGTAAAATAATTTTAATTACATGGCTTACCTATCAATTGGCAAAACCATTATGTCGATACATAAAATTCTATTAAAAAAGACTAGAAAGAAGAATAACATTAAACATTGCTGATCACCTACTATATACCAACTAGTCTTTGATTTCTTTTAGTTATTTAACTCTTATAACAGCACTTTGAAATATGTTTTATTTTCTGAACTTTGATGGGAAAATTAGAGAATAAACAATTTGTCTAAGATCGTTCAGCTGGAAGTTGCCAAGCTAGGATTTGAACTCAGATGTAGAGGACTCAAAGCTTTAAATCTTCCCATTATAAATTGAAACCAGCTAGGCTTCACACACACCTGGAGTGAAATGTCTGCAACTTCAGGCAAAAATCCATGCATCTGATATACATTACCATTATGGAGTGCTTTGATGTTCATTATACTGGGAATGTAATATACCTCCTTCTTGATATTACATATAAATAATGATTTATCATTCTGACAATGACTATACCTTTTCTACTCTTTTTCATTCTGCTTATATTTATTTTGACTATCAATCCCCACATTTTTATATACTTGCCTTATTATGACAAGCTAATATATATGTGTATACTTATTTTTTTCTCTAACATTTCATGTAATAAATAAATATAGCCCCAGTGTTTCCTGTTTTAGGACACCTAAAAAGTTTCTGAAAAATGAATCATCACCTTAGATATTATGTAAATAAAATCATGTAAGTATTATGTAAATGTAATTACATATAGAAGTAATGACAGGAATATGCAGTAGAAACTTCAGAGCTGTAATATAGAGAATTATAGGAGAGAGTAATTATATATCATGTTTCCTAAAGCTTAACATCTAGGAAGAAATTCATCAATTTTAATATCTGAAAGAGACATTAAATATCTTATTGTGTTCTGCAGTGGGTGTAGTGAATGGGTGGTCAGATTAATGTAATAAATGATATAAAGATATTGTGAGCTTGGAAGATGTTTCTGTTGTGGAAGCATCACAATACTTGAGCTGTTAAGATTACATATCAATTATAGCCCTTCCGATCTCTGCTTGAGACTGGTTTTCTATGACCAGGGAGAAGAATTCCCCTTGCCCACTCCACATTCTAGGGTACTGCCTATAAGAATGTCAGCCATATAGTCTAGATCTTGGTAAAGTTTTGGAAGGTGGAACTGCTGGAAGATTGAACAGGTTGTACCAATGGCTGCCAAAATAAAAATAATTGAAGGAGATAAATGCACAAAATGTAGCAAAGAAGTTAATGGAATATTATTTGAGGACGTGTGTCAAATATTGTATCTGAAGGATAATATGGAGTGTCTATATAGAAGAAAAGACCAGAAATCAGAAGTTAATGAGATCAAATCTATAAGCAGAACAAAGGAAAAAGTTTAGATACTCAGTCTTATTAGAGACAAATAAAGGTTTGGGAAACAGATCAGCTAACTTTGAAACTCTAGACTCTGAACACTTTTATTTTTCTAAGGCAAAAGTAGCAGTCAGTCACTTGTCACACCACATACCATATCTAAGACCAAGTTCTCTTTGTTTTTCTAAGTAAATGTTTCTCTAATTCTTTTACTTCTCTTCAACTCCACTGCCATTACCATACTCCATGCCACCGTTATCTCTTGCCTGAACGACTACAATTGCCTCCTAACTGGTCGCTTCATTGCCATTTATTCTATCTACAGTCTGTTTTCAATACTACAGCCAAAGAGACTAATTCTCTAATCATTCACTATTGTTTTTAGGAAAAAGAATGATTAAAGGGTTTTAACATGATCTACAAGACTCTGCATGCTGTTAATGCCTGCTCGCTTCTACAGCCTCATCTGATGATTCTCTCAGCCCTGCTCTCTCTGCAACTCAACACTGTCCTCTAAGTGATATAATTTTTAGGTCTTTTCTGTGTAGAGAACTTTCTCCATTGCCCTTTTCTCTTTTAGGTTCTACAGGTCTCAATTTAAAAAAAAATTTCAAGAAAGTATTTCAAGAAATACTTCCTTGACAATTTCCTCCTGAAATACACACACACACACACACACTTCACAGGTCTGGTCTCCTGTTATATTTCCTCATAGCTCTCAAGTTTTTCCTTCTCAGTACTAACTAGCTTGCAGCTATATATTTGTGTGTTAATTTGAATAAACGACTGGCTCTCCCACTAAACTTAATCTACATGGAGTGACAGATAATACATACATCTTTTTTTGAGTATAGGTATACCCAAGGGGTTAGGATACTGGCTGATGTAAATTGTTTGCTAAATAAACTCTTCTTAGATATGATACCAAAACTATAAATGACAAAAGAAAAAAGCAGATAAATTGAACCACAAAATTAAAAACTTTTGTGCTTAAGCAATATTATCATTAAAGTGAAAAAGAAAACTCACTGAATGAGATAAAGTATTTAAAAATCATACATCTCATTGTATTCAGAATGTATAAATAACTGTTACAGCTCAATAATGTAAAGGTAAGTAACCTCCCTAAAATGGGCAAATAATATGAATAGATATTTCTCCAAAGATGATATACAAATAATCAATATGCACATGATAAAATGCACAACATTACCTGTTAGGGAAATACAAATCAAAACCACAATGTGATGTTACTTTATGTCCTATAGGATGTCAAAATACAGATTAAGGATAACAACGTGTTGACAAATTGTACAAATTGTAATCTGTACATTGCTGGTAGAAATGTAAAATGGTACAACTACTTTAGAAAACACTTTGTCAGGTCTTTAAAATGTTAAACATAGAATTATTATATGACTCCTAGAAATTTAATTACTAGTTATGTAGACAATAGAATTCAAAATATGTCTCCACATTAAACTTTGTACATGAATGTTCATTAGAGCAGTTTTCATAATGGCCAAAAAATGGAAACAACCCAAATCTTTATCTTCTGATGAATGGCTAAAAAAATTTGGTATATTTATTCAGTGGAATATTTAGCAATAAAAAGGAATGAAGTATTGATACGTGCTACAACATGCAGGAACTTTGCAAACATTATGCTAAGTGAATAAGCCAGACCCCCAAACACAAAATGGTCATGATTTTATTTATATAAAATAGCCAGAATAGATAAATATACAGAGACAGAAAGTAGATTAGTATTTGCCTAGGAGTAGGTAGGAAAATATTTGGGAGTAATAGGGAGTGACTAATAATGCATACAGGTTTTGTTTTTTTGTTTTAATATCTTTTGGTATTAAAAAGTTTAAAAAATTAGATTGTGGTGCTGGTTGTACAACTTTGTGAATATACTAAACATCATCGGTTATATACTTTAGGTGAAATGTATCATATGAGAATTGGATTTCAATAAATTTATTAAAAATATTTAAATCATTTCATAAAAATACAAGATTTTTTAACATTTAATGCATGGGTACAGTATTTACACTGAGAGGTCAAAAACTGTTAACACACACTTAAAAAAAGTAATACAAAACACCTGAAATGGTAAATGCATGGGCAAATATTTAAAAAGTCTTATATTTAAATATATTTGAAAGATAATTGTTTAAAGCAAAAATATTAACATTGTATTATGCATTTTATAACATACAGAGAAATAAAATGTATGAAAATAATAGCAAAATGCTGGGGGGGAATGGGAGTATATTATTGTAAGATTGTTTTACTCTATGTAAATTATTATTATAGCACTTGAAAGTATACTGTAATAAGTCAAAGATGTTTATTATAAACTATAAAGGAATTAATAAAATAATAAAGCAGAGATATAGCTTTAAAAGGAAGTATAAAGGAATTTAAAAATGTTTAATTAATCCAAAAAAAGACATAATAAGAACGAAAAAGCTGCAGAGAATATATGGCAAAGTGGTTTTTAAAAAAGATATGATAGTATATTTAAAGCTTACTTTATCAATAATCTCATTAAATATAAATTGACTAAGCACCCCAATTAAAAGTCAAAGATTATGAGAATGGATACACACACACATATATATCAACTAGTAACATACATTAAAAATAAAGATACATATAGGTTAAAAGTAAAAAAAAAAATTCACACACACACACACACACACACACACATATATCAACTAGTAACATACATTAAAAATAGAGATACGTATAGGTTAAAAGTAAAAAAAAAAAATTGGGAAACATAGATCATGCTAATGGTAAGTAAAAGAAAGGTGCAGTAGGGACATCGGACAAAGCAGATTTCAGGCAAAGAATATTACCAAGAATAAATAAAGTCATTTTATAGTTTTAAAGGAGTCAAAGTGGAAGTGACAAGCCTAAACTATTATACACCTAATAACAGAGCTTCAAAATATATGAAGCAAAATCTATAAGAACTGCAGGTAGAAATCAGTAAGTCTATAATCGGTTAGAAATTTCAACACCTCTCTCATAACAAATAGGAAAATAAAACAAAATCAGTAAAGTTATAGATAACTTGTAGGATACTATAATATAAATTGGCCTAATTAATATTTATATAATATTCCACCCAACTGAAGCAGAATATACATTATTTTCAAGTACACATGAAACATTTAGCAAGATAGACCATATTCTGGTCATAACATATATTTCAATAAATTTAAAATAATTCAGTTGTTTGTCAGAAGCATGGCATTGTGAGAAATCTCCCTTGAAATCTCCACTTGAAATTACAACAAATTGAACAACTACAATTCAACAACAAATAACAAACAGACTCATCTGAGAGATCTGCACATCAGATTCAGCTGTGTAAGATGTGTTGTGGGGGAATTAGGTAGAGGTTCTCAGTCTTTGAAGCCCTGAACAGTCCTGCCTGAATGATTATCATATTCCATGTGGAGGAGCCCAGTGGTCAAGTCAGAGAGCAACTGCCATTTCCAAGCAGAAAGCTGAGTCACAGAGCCTGACCACCTCCCCTCACCATCCTAGAGCATCCCTAACCCCCTACCCACACCTTAGAGCCTCCTAGAGCTAGCACCAAGCCCCATGGTAGTCTGCAGCAATCAGAACGGAAACACACCCTGCAGTCAGTCTCAGTGACAGGGGTGGAGATATAGAAGCAAGGCAGCTGAAGCTTGAGGGCCAACATTACTGGAAAGAAAACAGCCACATACACCGCGGGTTTCTTCCAAACCACTTCACCTCATCACCACCCTAATTTGGAAGGAAGCAGCAGAGCATTATATCTGACCATTGGGGCAGTACTAGGGCTTCAGGCCCTTTTCAGAGGCTCAGACCTCCATTGCCCTTCACAATCTCCCATGGGGGTAGAGCCTTGGAACTGAGGGAACCTAGTCACAGAGGAGACACCTTTTCAGTGAATAAAGAGAATTTTTAAACTCAAAGTGAAGATCCAGGAGACTTGAACAGTGTAGAGGCATGGATACCACCTACTAGAAATCAAAATAAAAACCTCGTCAACCTGCTAAAGAAAGTTCATTATATAATAAATTTTCTTTAAAAACAAACAAACAACAACAACAAAAAGCAGAGTATATTCCCATTAATGCCTAGGTGGAGAAATAATTCATCAAACATTATGAACAGCCAAGATGACAATGCAGCTTAGAATGGAAATGAAAAATCTCCTGAAAATAAGTTTAAAGATATAGAAATATTAAATTTAAATGATAGAATTCATGATTGCACTTCTGGGGAGGTGGGGGGAACAATGAGGTGCAAGAAAATCCTGATTGACAGTTTAAAGAACTTAGAAACAAAATCAGTGAACAACAGGAATACTTTACCTAGGAGACTGAAACTCTAAAAAGAACCAAATAGAACTTCCAGAGTTGAAGAACTCATTAAAAGAGATGAAGGATGAAATAGCAAGCTTAGGATATAGAGCTGACCAAATGGAGAAAATAATTAGTGATATCAGAGACAGAAATCTGGAAATGACACAGAAGAAAAAGAGGGAAACTTGAGAGTAGAAAAAAAATAAATAAATAAATACAAGAACTATCTAACACCAATAGAAAAATCAGTATAAGAATAATGGGTATACCAGAAGGAGAAGAGAGGGAGAAGAGAACAGAGAGCATAGTCAAACAACAATTGATAAGAAATTCCCAAACCTATAGAAATAATTGGATCCTCAAATCCAAGAAGCAAACAGAATAGCTAATTATCTCAATCCATAAAGGCCTTCTCTAGGACGAATTATATTAAAACTTTCAAAAATTAATGACAAAGAAAGAATTCTGAAGGCAGCCAGGGAAAAGAAGACAGTAAACTATAAAGGAAAACTTATTAGATTATCATTGGACTTTTCATCAGAGACTTTCAAGCTTAGGAAGATGTGGAACAAAATATTCAAATTATTGAAAGAGAAATATTACCAGCCAAGAATAAATGTATTAGCAAAGTTCTCCTTTAGATATGAAGGAGAAATAACGACCATTTCAGACATACAAAAGCTGACAGAATGTTCCACCACAAAGCATGCATTATAGGAAATACTGAAGAGGGTCATTCTACCTGGAACAAAGGGACAAAAAGTTAAAAAAAAAAAAATAGATAGGCTGATTAGAAGACAGAAATAGAAAACTGCAACCCTTTTTAAGAACAGAGTATTATATACTTAAATATTATATAATGGTCGGAGGTCAAAAAAACACTTTAAAAAGAGAAGACAACAATAGTTACTACAATGTAGAAATGAACTCACAGCATAAACAGGGATAATTAAGACAACAAAAATAGGAAAGGGGAGGGAGCAAAGATTTGACTCTGCAAAGAAGAATGGAGAAAAGATGAAAATAGAAGAAAAAAAAATTTCTGTATATATGAAACTTTTTTACATAAACTTAATTGTAATCACACACATAAAATCTAGAACTGAGAGATATAAGATAAAACATGAGAGAACAAAGGGAAAACCCATAGAACACCACCAAATTAAAATGACAGACAGAATCAGAAGAACAAGGAAACAATGAAGACATTGAGCTACCAGAAAACAAAAGATAAAAATGGTTATAGGAAAACCTCATATTTCAGTGATCACCTTAGATGTGAATGGACTGAACTCACCAATAAAAAGGCAGAGAGTAGCAGATTGGATCAAAAAACAAAACCCAACCACATGCTACCTTCAAGAGACACATCTCAGCTTCAAGGACAAATGTAGACTCAAAGTGAAAGCATAGAAAATGATACTCCCAGCAAATGGCATCCAGAGAAAAGATGGTGTAGTTATACATGTATCTGAAGGATCAGAGTTTAAGATTAAAAAAAGTTAATGAGAGACAAAGATGAGCATTTCATAATGATAAAGGGAACAATACATCAAGAAAACATAACACTTATGAATATATATTCTTCCAACCAGGTAGCACCAAAATATATAAAGCAGCTATTAATAGAACTAAAGAGAGAAACTGACAAAAATACATTTATTTATAGTAGATCTCAATACCCCATTGATAACTATGGATAGATCATCTAAACTGAAAATCAATAAGGAAATGTCAACCTTACATGACACATTAGACCAATTGAACATAATCAGTTTTTACAAAGCCCAAAACACCAGATAATACATTCTTCTCTAGTAAACATGGAACATTCTCAAGAATAGACTATCTGTTGAAACACAAAACTAACCTCCACACATTTAAGAAGATTGAAATCATACCAAGCATATTTTGTGGCCATAATGCTTTGAAACTGGAGATGGAATGTAAAAAGAAAGCAGGAAAAGCCACAAATATGTGGGGATTAAACAATATGCTACTAAAGAATGACTGGGTCATAGAAGAAATGAAAGGAGAGATCAAGAGATACATAGAAACAAATGAGAATGAAAATACAACATATCAAAATTTTGGGACACTGCAAAGGCAGTAATAAGAGGAAAGTTTATATCATTACAGTTCTTTCTCAAGAAACAAGAAAAATCCCAAATAACCAAACATTACATCTTAAAAAAACTAGAAAAGGAAGAACAAATGAAACCTAAAGTCAGCAGAAGGAAGAAAATTAAATTTAGAGCGGACTTAAATGAAATTGAGAACAAAAAGACAATAGAAAAAATTAATGCAACAAAGATCTGGTTCTTTGAAAAGATTAATGAAACTGAAAAACCCCTAGTTAGACTCACTAAAGAAAAGAGAGAAAGGACACAAATAAACAAAATCAGAAAAGAAAAAGAAGTTATAACAGATACCTCTGAAATACATAGCATCTTGCAAAAATATTATGATAAATTATGTGGCACAAAATTCAATAATGTAGAAAAAATGGACAAGTCTTTAGAAATATACAACCTTCCTAGACTGAATCACTAAGAACTGGAAAGTCTAAATAAATAGATTAACAGTAAGGAAATTGAAACAATCATCAAAAAACTCCGAAAAAGTAAAGTCAAGGACCAAATAGCTTCACTAGTGAATTCTACCAAACATTCAAAGAAAATTTGATATCTATTCTTCTCAAACTTTTCCAAAAAATTGAAAAGGCAATATCTAACTCATTTAATGAAACCAACATTACCTTGATACCAAAACCTGGTAAACATAACTAACTAACTGACTAAATAAATAAATAAATAAAACTGTAGACCAATAATTCTCATGAATACGGATGTAAAATTTCTAAACAAGATAATAGCAAATTTAATACAACAATAATAATTTTTTTAAAAATAGTATACATCATGATCAGGTAGGCTTCATTCCAGGCCACAGGGATGGTTTAACATATGAAAACTGATTAAAGTGATACACTACATAAACAAAATAAAGGATAAAACCCATATGATTATATCAATAGATGTAGGAAAAGTATTTAACAAGATAGAGCATTCATTTGTTATTAAAACACTTAGTAAAGTGGGTATAGAAGAAAAATACCTCAACACGATAAAGTCCATATACGACAAACCCTTAACTAACATCATACTTAACAGTGAAAAACTAAAAACTTTCCTTTAAGATCAGGAACAAGACAAAGCTGTCCCCTATCACCACTGTTGTTCAATGTAGTATTAGAAGTCCTAGCCAGAGCAATCAGGCAAGAGAAAGAAATAAATAGGGAACGAAGAAGTCAAATTTTTCCTTTTCACAGATGACATGATTCTTGATATAGAAAACCCTAAGAATGTCACATACACCAAAAAAAAAAAAACTATTAGAAACAATAAATAAATATAGTAATTTTTCAGAATATAAAATCAATGTACAATAATCCATAGCATTCCTATACACTAACAATGAATTTTCAGAAAAGAAATGAAAAAAATTTCTTTTATAATTAACAAAAATAATAAAATACCAAGGAGTAATCCTAATGAAGCACCCGAAGGACCTATACACTGAAAACTTTATGACATCATTAAAAGAAATTGAAGAAAACACAAAGAAATAGAAACATATTCCATGTTCATGGATTGGATTAAAAGAAGCAGAACAAAATTTCAACAGATTTTTATGGAAGCTTAAAAAGCCCAAATAGCCAAAGCAATCCTGAGAAAAAGAACGAGGCCAGAGATATCACTCTGCTTGACTTCAAATTATACTACAAAGCAACAATTATCAAAACAGCATGCGATTGGCAGAAAAACAGAAACAGATCAATGGAACAGAATTGAGAGTCCAGAAATAAACCTTTGTATATATGAGCAAATAATTTTTGGCAAAGGAGTCAAAAACATACAATGGAGTAAGGAAATCCTCTTTAATAAATGATGCCGGTAAAATTGGAAAGCCATATGCAAAAGAATGAAACTAGACTTCTGTCTGTCACCATACATCAAAATTAACTCAAAATGTATCAAAGACCTAAATATAAGACCCGAAACAGTAAATAGCTTAGAAGAAAACATAAGTACCAAACTTACGGACATTGAATTTAGAGAGGATTTAAGAATTTGACCTCAACAGTAAGGGAAGCAAAAGCAAAAATAAATGAATGAGACCATATCAGACTAAAAAGCTGATGCACAGAAAAAGAAACCATCAACAAGGCAAAGAGACAGTCATCTAAATGAGAGAAGATATTTGCAAACAACGCTGCAGATAAGGGCCTAATATCCAAAATATATAAAGAACTCATACAACTTAACAATAAAAAAACCAAGCAGTCCAATTAAAAAAATGAACAGAAGACCTGAACAATCATATGAAAAGGTGCTTAACCTCACTAGCCATCATGGAAATGCAAATCAAAGCCATAATGAGATACCACCTCACACCTCTTAGAATGGCTATCATCAACAAGACAAGTAATATCATCAACAAAATGAGTTTTAGAGAGGTTGTGAGGCAAAAAAAAAAAAAAAACCTCATACACTGCTGGTTGGACTGCAAATTGGTACAGACACTATGGAAAACAGCATAGAGTTTTCTCAAAAAAAATTAAAAATAGAATTACTGTATGATACAGCAATCCCTCTTCTGGGTATCAACCCCCAAAATTTGAAAACATTCTTAAAAATATATGTTCCCTGACGTTCATTACAGTATTATTCATGGTGACCAAGATACGGAAACAACCAAAGTATTCTTCAATAGATAATTGGGTAAAGAAAGTATGGTATATATATACAGTGAAATATTATTCAGCCATAAGGAAAGATGAAATACTGCCATTTGCAATAACATGGATGGATCTTGAGGTTATCATGCTAAACAAAATAAGTCAGACACAAAAAGATGAGAAGCATATGATTTCACTCATATGTGCAATATAATGGAAAGTGACAAGTGAACATGAAAACAAATGGAGACTCATGACATGGACAATAGTTTAGTGGTTATCAGAAGGAAGTGGGTGGGGGAGGGAGGAGGTAGATAGGGGTCGAAAAGATCAAATGTATGGTGATGAAAGGAAATTTAACTTTGGGTGGTGAACATACAATGCAATGCACATATGACATATTATTGAATTATACACTTGAAACCTATATGATTTTATTAACCAATGTTACCCCAATAAATTTAATAAAAAGATAAAAATGTATAATATAAAGTAATTTAAGTTACATATATATTTTCTATGACCACAATGATATTAAATTAGAAATCAATAACAAAAGACATCTGTAAAATTCTCAAATTTTAAAAACTAAATAATACACTTCTAAATAACCCATGGCTCAAAGGAGAAATCAAGAGAGAAATTAGGATGTGTTTTGAACTGGATGAAAATGAAAATGCAACATATCAAAATTTGTAGGATTTAGCTAAGACAGAACTTAGCGGAAATTTTATAGCACTAAATGTTCATTAGGAAATAAGAAAAGTCAAATAAGTGACCTCAGCTTCCACCTTAAGAAATTAATGAAAGAAGTGTAAATTAAATGCAAGGTAAGCAAAAAGACACAAATAATAAAGATTCAGTGCAGTTCCCTTGATGAAATAAAAGACAGAAAAACAATAGAGAAAATCTATGAAACCAAAATCTTATTCTTTGAAAAGATCAATAAAGTTGATAAACCTCCAACCAGATTAATCTTGAATAAAAACAGAATATACACAAACTACCAATATCAAGTGTGAGAAGTACATAATATAAACAATTTCACACTTATAAATTTGACAACTTCAATGAAATGTACAAATATCTTTGTACATTTTGTACAAAAACGCCTCAAAGTACCAAAACTCACTATAGTGAATTAAATAGTGTCTCTCAAATTAGAGTCTTTGCAGATATAATTAGTTAAGGATCTCAAGATGAAATCTTCCTATGCTTAGGATGTGTCTTTGTAAGAGAAAGGCGAGAGAATTTTACACGCAGAGAGACACAAGGAAGAAGTCCATGTGAACACTGAATCACAGATTGGAGTTATGCCACCACAACAAAGGAATATCAGGAATTAAAAGAAACAAAGAAGCTTTCTTCTAGAGCTTTCTAATGGTGTTTGGCCCTGCCGAAATTTTGATTTCAGACCTTTGGACACCAGAAGTGTGAGAAAATAAATGTCTGCTGTTTTAAGCCACTCTATTTGTGGCAATTTGTTCCCGTGGCCTTAGGAAACTAATATCGTCACTCAAGAAGAAATAGATAAATTACACAAAGCTATTACTGTTAAGGATATTAAATTTGTAGTTATAATCCTCCCACAATAAAATTTCCAGGCCAAGAGGGTTTCACTTGTAAATTCCACCAAACGTTTAATGGAGAAATAGTATCAATTCTGTACATACTCTTACAGAAAATTGAAGAGCTATATTTGTCAAGTTAGTTGAGGTATAATACCTAAACCAGACAAAAACATTACTATAAACTAATATCCCTCATAAACATAGGTGTAAAAATTCTTAATATTTTAGCAATGTAATCCAACAGTACACAAAATGGATAATATGTGCTATACAATTTGAGTTTATTACAAGAATGCAAGGTTGACTTAATAGTAAACCACGTGGTAACCTCAAAAGAGACAGATAAAATATTCGACAGACTTCTACATATATTCCCAATAAAAACTCTTATTAAACTTGGACTAAAAGGGAACTTCCTTAACCTGTTAAGGGACAAAGAATGGTGAAAGACTGAATGTTTCCCCCTGAAATCAGGAACAAGGTAAGAATGGCTGCCCTCACCACTTGTATTCAATATATTGTTGAAAGTTCTACTCTATGCAATGAAAGAAAGGGAGAGGGAAATATACAAATAGGAATTAAAAAAAAACAAAAACTTTTTATTTGCAGATGACAAGATTGTCTATGGAGAGAATCCTATGGAAGCCATAAAAAAGCTACTCGGGCTAATAAAGTTTAGTAAAGTTGCAGGATACAATTGGAAATTTAAATTTAATTTAACCGTACTGCTTAAAATAGTATCAAAAATGTGAAATGCTTAGGGATAAATCTGACAAAAGATGTGCAAGACTTGCACTCTGAAAACAAGAAAAAAACATCGCTGAAAGGTTTTAAATACCTAAATAAATGACAAAATAATGTGTTCAAGTCTAAGACTCAATATTAAGATTTTAATTTCTCCCAAATGTGACTATAGATTCAATGCAATTCCAATAAAAATCTCCTCAGATTTTTGGTAAAAATTGACAAGCTGATTCTAAAATTCATATGACAGTACAAAGTACCTAGAATAGCCAAAAGTTGGATGAATTACATTACCTAACTTCAAAACTTATAATGCTGCAGGAACAAGACAGTGTGGTAGTGGCATAAAGATAGATATATGGATCAATGGAATAGAATAGAGATTCGCAGAAATAGACCCATAAGTTTATAAACAATTGATTTTTGACAAAAGCAATTCAGTGGAGAAAAGGTAGTGTTTTGAACAAATGGTTTTGGAACAATCAGATATTCATATGTAAAAATGTGAACTTCATACCTCTCACTGAATACAAAAACTAACAAAGTGGATCATAGATCTAAACTTAAAATGTAAAACTATAAAACTTCTATAAGAAAACATAGGAAATAAATCATTGTAGCCTTGGGTTAGGTGAAGTTTTCTTAGATATGACACTGAAAGCAAGATTTGTGAAAGAAAATATTTATAAATTGAACTTAAATTTATAAATTAATCACAATTAAATATATTTGCTCTTTGAAAGACACTGCTAGACTTTATTTAAAAAGCTATGGACTTAGAAAAAGTGTTTGCAAATCAAATATCTGATAGTAGATTTTATTCTAACATATATAAAGAACTCTTCAAGTGTCGTTATAAGAAGTCAAAGAAACCATTAATAAACAGTCAAAAGATTTTTATAGACACATCACCAAATAATATATATAGATGGTAAAGAAACATTTTCTATCGATCATTAGGAAAATATAAATTAAAACCACGAAAGATGCCACTACACACCTATTAGAATGTCTGAATTAAGAATGGCCACACCATTTGTTGGCAGGAATGTAAAGCAATTGGAAATCTCATATTCTACTGGGAGGCATGTAAAATGGCACAAAACCTTGGGAAACATTTTGGCAATTTCTTAAAAAGTTAAACATACCTCCCATTAACACAGCCATTACATCCTTAGGTATTTATCTAAGAAAAATGGAAGTGCATATCTATACAAAGACTGTAGATGAATGTCCATAGCAACATTATTTGTAATAATCCAAAATTAGAAACAAATCAAATATCCACATACTGGTGAATAAATATATCAACTATGGTATAGTCACAAAACAAAATTATGCAATAAAAAGCAATACAAAATACTGCCATAAACAGCAATACAGAAGAATCTCATAATAATTATTCTAAAATAAAGAAGCCAAAATTAAAAAAAAAAAAAAAAGAACACATACAGTCTGATTTTCATTTATATAAAATTCTAGAAAGTCCCAATTAAAACAAACTGGCCCACATTGACTTACAAGGCAGTAAGTGGCAGAGCAGTAACTTAAAACCAACCCTGTCTGGTTTCAAAGACAAGTTCTCTTTCCTCTACACATGACCTCACCCACCTGGATGCAAATCTCATTTCAAAGCCTAGTAGTAATGAGGACTCATATAATCAAATAAGAATTTTCAGCATTTTCCTCAAATCACAATGTGAACCAGATGTTATATAAGGCCAGGGTCTGCCGTGATGATTCTTAGTGGAAGCTGAACAGGCTATCCTTTCACACTGCTGAATCATACTGTGCCACGCATGGATCACATTTACTCCTCTTTGAAAATATGAGTTAGATTACAAGATCATCTGCAAAGCCTCACTGATTAAAAGTGATTCAAATGGCAGTTCACAGCCTTGTTTAAGGATAATAAATTCAGTAGGCCTGGATGTTATGTGGACACAGTGCTCCGTATTGGTTCAAGAACAGCATCTCTAATCTAACCCAGATTAAATTGTTTTTTGAGGAAGCTCTAAAGAGTGAAGAGAGTAGAAAGCAAGAATGCCAAACTTAATTTGGCAAAGGAGAGGTTAAATTTTAAAATTAGCAGTCTCTTTGGAAACATGAAAAGCAGTTACTCCTATTTCATGCTGTTTGGAAGTCTTTGAAGGAATTCAACACTTTGACAATCAGAAGTGTCAGTCAATCATTCTGTGGCAAATTCATAGAAATATACATGAAATTTGCCTGTTTGGTTTTTCAAAACTGTTAAACAAAAACCCTCTTTGGACCTTGGCTAATAGTTCTAATCAAAACTTTAGTAATAGACTTGTCATTTACCCTTTTTTATTAATTGGATAGGTCTGGAGACTGTTTAGGCAGTTTTCACACAAAACAATGAGCAATGATTATTTCAAACTTTTTTTTTTTTTTTTGCAAGCAAGGAAGAAAAGGGAATAAAACTGGGCCTAATGCTTAAGGATTTTTTCTCTAATTTGGTTAAATTTTTATTTAGGCTTAGAGAAAAGAGAGATTAGTTCTCTTTCAGTTATTTATTAAACCTAATGTGCATCATCATGCATTAAGCAGAATGGCATGGATACAGTGTGAATAGGTTAGATTCTGTCCTGTTGTTCATGGAGCTGATAGTAGAAATTAGGAAGGCAGAGGGGTTTAAGCGCATGTCTTGCTTTTAGACAATATAGGGTTCAAAGAAATTTTCCCACAGTCTCTAATAAACTTCTTTATATGCCTAAGTGCTTTTTTTTTCTTATTTATAATTAACTATAACAGTAATACACACTTTAAGAATTTCAGCCAGGATTACATGACATAGTGCATCCAAACCACTGTTAGTTAACTCAGCAATCTATACTGTATGTGTCATCATTCTATATGGTAGAATATTATGGTGTAGTTGGACATATCATTGCAGAGTAATGGGATTATCTGTGGGCTGGGTACTTTGCATGTGCTATCTTACTTACCTTTCATAATAATCCTCTATTATTTTCATTTTATCATTGAGGAAACTGAGGCACAGAACGTTTAAGAAACTTTCTTAAAATTATTTGGTTAATAAGTAGCAGAGTCAGGACTTAATTCAGGTTCTCTCTGATTTCCAAATCTGTGTTTTTCACTCAACAATGCTGCTTTCTAAGTTAAAATAAACAAACAACAACAACAAAAAAAACAAGAAATAATCATTTGTTAATGGAAATTCTTTAGTAGTTATATTACTAACCCAATCTCTATATTTATATTAGTATCTATATATAAAATCAAATTGCAAAAGCAAATGTAAATTTTCTTATTCAATGACAGATTTTCTAGAGAATTTTCCAGTGACTATGCCCTATCTTCTCATAAGTCTTTATATAGATGAGTTTCATTTGAATTTTCCAGCCATGTTTATGATGATTGCATTTGTTGAGCCAAAATTTAAGAGTGTTCTGAACACAAACAAAATAATAATTGTGTCTTCTTAAATTTACATGTAAAACCTTATATATTAAGCAGAAATATACTTTTAAAGTATATGAAGCAGGAGAGTCCGTGATGACTGGCCCTATGACAGGCCATACATATCATGTGGTGGTTAAGTGAAATTAGGTAAACGAGGCTAATTGAGGTCAGAGAAATCAGCACTCTGAGCTCCACCTCAGTTAGTGTCTAGCTGTGAGGCCATGGGTAAGTTAGTTTTTCAGGTTCAATTTCCCCAACTGTAAAGTAGAAATTTTAGTATTGGCAAATAGCATTTATTCATGGGACAGTTTTAGGGATTAAGTGAGATCATGGTGCAGATTAATCAGCCCAGTGCCTGACGATTAGCACTGAATAAACTTTGGGTGTGATTATTGGTACTGTATGGTTGCATAGGTCTCCATAGCCCGTTCTTTCAAGTTCAAGAGAAACATTCTAACAAATAGCCAATTTACAAGGATAGATAAATCTATGAAATCATGTTTTGATGGAGAATGTTCCCTAGAAAGCTCTCCATTTTTATTTCTCTTTCAACTCTTCTGATTGCCTCAGAGAGGTCTTCAGTTAGGTGTAAATGCACAAATGAAAACACTCGGTAATCTTCATTTGAACCAAGAGAGGATCAGTATAAAAAATTAACATATTGGTAGTCTATCTCAGCCCCCAACTGCTATGAGAGTGAAAGATAAGGCTTGATAGGTTTAGGCCTTAGAGGTATCAAGTCAGAAAGCTTTACCTGAAATGTTGAATTATTGAATTGTACAGTAGTCTATACATTTATAGAAGAGAATAGAATTCTTCCATCAAAAGGTAGTATAACCATATGCCCAAATCTTGGTTTCTAATACCATTTTCCAATAAAAGCTACCAAAACTCTTTAAAGGAATGGCTGATTTTAGAGCTGGGGCATAGAATATATAAGACAAACCTGTAACATCTTGTAGTGCCAACAACTAAGGAACTGCTCAAAACAAAATGATGAGCATTTGTCAAGAGGACACAGAAGGCAGCTGAAAGAGCATTCAATGGCCAAAACAAGAACAATTTGAGTAACAAAATAAATAATGTACCATTGACTTATACTACTGAGTACAAAATAATGCTCATGTAATATAAATAAATGACATAATAAAAAATAAATAGGGGTGAAGAGATAAATCTTCATTACAGAGTAATTTCAAATAATTGATATAAATACTTGCCTCTCTACTCTTTAATTATGCATGTGCTTAGTGACTTGTTTACAGAGAGTACAGTATGGAAAAGAGGGGAATAACTTCACAGTGGAGAATCCTGGAAAATTACTACCTTTGACAATTTCACAACATATTCTTGTTGGGATCGTAGAGGTATGTCTCACTCAATTTTGCGATCCTAAGTAGAAGAGACCCTGTCTCTACTATGATAGGAAGATGTGGAAAAGGATTTTTTTTTTTGAAACTGACCTAGGTGTCAGTTTCCTTTGGACAAACACAAATTCAACGAGGAGTCAAATTGATATAGGAGAAACTATCAGAACAACATAAAACAATAGGTGGTTAATAAATGAATGAATGAATGACCAAAGTAATGTCATTCCTTACTTATGATAGGTTAGGTTTCTGAATATGCGACTTAACTCCAAATACATTTACACGCATCTTGTTTGCAACTTCCTACCACTTCCCGAATGTAATAGTTCTTTCTCTAATCTGCATTATTTGCCCTACTGTCTTTCTAAATTACTGAGCATTGCTATTTTGCCCTCCTAATGCCGATTACTCTATTATAAATGTTAATGGCTAGAACTAATTTCGGAAGAAAAGAGAATATCAGGAAAGACAATATTAGCTTGGACCTCTCGGAGATCAAAGTTGTGCACAGACCTGGGGTGGAAGCATTAAAGTTACTCTGTTTAACTATACTATTTGGACTTCACTGCATTCCTATCATTTGTGGGAAGGAAAGGAAGTTGCTTTTAATAGAGCTAAGAGAACCCATAAAATAAAAATGTTAAATTTGATAAAATTCACAGTATATAATAAATTAAAAACATCTAGTTATCAGGAGAATATAAAAGAAAACTCAAAGAGCAGAAAAGATATTTGTATGTGTCAGTACTCTGTTTTGTATTTGTATGTGACGAAGCACTTATATCTAGAATATATAAGAACTTAATAAGTCAGTAGGAAAATTCGGACAACCCCGTAGAAAAAGGGGCAAAGGACTTGGGTCTTTCACAAAAGAAGTTATCCAAATGGCTATTGAAATATATGAAAAAAAAAATCAACTTCATTAGTTATCAGAGAATGTAAATTAAAAACAATGCTATAGACTATACACCCACAAGAATGGTTAAAAAGGAGATGGAAAATATCAAGTGTTGGCAAAGCTGTGGATGAACCAGAATGCTTCTACACTGTTGGTGGGAGTGTAATTTGGTACAACCAAATTTGGAAACTATTTAACAATATCTATCTACTAAAGCTGTGCATATGTATAACCTCAACAATCCACTCCTAAGTATGTACTCAACAGAATGCATTCATATGTTTTCCAAAATCCACATACTGGAATATTTATCACAACTCTGTTCTTAACAGACCCTAATTGGAAACTACATAAATGTCAATCAACAATAAAATGTATAAATTAGTTGAGACATATTCACACAATGAGGTACTATAAAGTAATAAGAATTGGGTGATCTACAACTACATTCACAAATATAGATGAATCTCACAAACTTAATATTGAGGGAAAATTCATACAAAACAGAGTACATGCTGTAAGAATCCATTTCATATTAAATTAAAAGCAGGCAGACCTAATAATATATGTTGTTGGAATTCAGGATCAAAGTTACCCCCAGGGAAGGGACAGAATAGTGACTGGATTGGAATACAAGGAGTTTCTAGGGTGCTGGAAATGTTCTGTCTTGATTTGTGTCTTAGTTACATGTGTGTGTTTAGGTGTGAAAATGTATCAAAATGTACATAAGATATATAAGCAAATAATTCCAATAGAAACATTTATAAATACAGTGCTGCAGTGCAATTTCTTGTTTCTCTTAGGTGCAGGTGGAGGTGGAGTTTTACACAACCCAGGGAGCACCTGTATGAAATTGCATAGGAATGGACCATTTACATAGGTGTGCTGGGGCTACTATGTAGTGAACATTAGTGGAGAGCTTTACCAGACACTGTCCAGAGAACTTTACATGCATTATGTCATTTAACCTGCACAGCAATCTCAAGAGGTAGAAATTATTATCTCTATTTTACAGAAAAGAAATTAACTCAGTTCCCCCAAGATAGTGGTAGACTCAGACTCAAACCCTTGCCAGGTTGGCTTCAGAACTTGGCCTCTTAATTACCATGCCATAGCATTTATTTTTTCTATTCTCTATATTAAATCAAATTTCTTTCTCTCAAGGGGAATATTTTAAAGGGTAGTTATTGGGTGGTAGTCACCTACTGGCCTCTCTGATCAAGATAGCATCCTCTCAATCTGGAATTAGAATATGGGATTTGTGAACCAAGTTATTCTGTGTGCGTAGAATACAGACTTGCTCTTAACACTATTAGGCCCTCTGCAGAGCAGCTAGGAATTAATAACTCATGGGATATGCAGTTGGTGAGGAGCCTCTGATGAGTTTGGTAATAGAAAGAGCCTAGACTTGATGCGAGGAGACTTACATCTAGATCCATTAAGTTGTGTGATGCTGGACATGATATTTGTGTATTCTGAGCCTTAGGTTTTACAGTTGCAAAATGGGAAAAAAATAAATACTTCTTTGGTCCCCAAAGTGTAGTTTTCTCCCCCTTTTCCTCCCTTATCTTTTTGTTTCCTTTTCTTTTCTTGTTTATCTACTCTGTGCTATGTACTGCCTAGCCACTCTTGTGTATACTATTTCAGTTTATCCTCACAGTAATATAAGCATTATCTATTTCTATCCTCTTTTCTGATGGAGAAATAGAGGCTCAGAGAGATTAAGGAGTTTAAGTTCATATACCTGTGTCATTTCTCCTTTGTTACTTAATGTCTCTGAGCCTCAGCTATCAAATGGAAATAATTATAATTGTTTTATCTGGCAACTAGGGTATTTTTTGTTGTTGTTTATTTGTTGTCATCACTGTTACATTTTTAATTTTAATATTTGCTGTGCACCAATTATATGCCAGGCAGTCTACTAGACCCTTGAAAATATATTATATCACTCAGTCTTGAGATTGAAATTGTTAAGTTCATTTTACAGATGAGAAAATGAAGTCTCAGAGAAACCTGGTCATTTTCCCAAGCCCATCCAGCTAGGATCCAAGCCCAGGTTTGTCTTACTCTGACATTCGGGATCTATTCACTAAGTCTGGGGCCCTCACATTTTGTAGTTCTGAGAACAAAAATGTTAATGTAAAAAGTAGTCATTTAAATAATATTATAAAGGAGAAACAATTTCGAACAAAATTAAATTAGTTTTGTGACCCAAATCAATGCCATTTCTTTCTCATTCCTTTTTTAATCATAATTGGAAATTTAACCATTCATTTCTATCATTTATATTTATTTATTCTAAAAATATCAGTTACATGCCAATGGGACTAAGCACTGGGGAACTAGGAAGGGAAACCTACTCTTCCCTCCTTAAGGTCAGGTGGAGAGTGAAAGTTGAAATGGTGGAGGTAGGGAAACAAATTAGAAAAAGATATATCATTTTAAAACCCCATGGTATGACAGGGATAAGCACCGAGATGCCTCCCGCCCCAAACCAAGTAAGGCCCAATTTGTTGATTCTTCAAGATGGTAGGAGACAATCAAGCAGAGAAGGGGAATTAGGACTTTCAAGGAATAGAAATAACATGAAAAAACTGTAAACCTGACAAATCTTGGTGAATTCTAAGACAGTCCCAAGCATTTGTACTGAAATCATGGTGAATGTCAAGAGACAGTGGCAGGGCCATGTGTTTTGAGACCTTAAGTTTACAAAAATTAAAGAGCCTTCTTTTAGGAAAATATACACAGACACATATATATTTAGAATGAGAAGAGAAATTGTAATAAATAACTGGATCCTTGAAGATTTAGGTCTCTTTTTCCCTGAATCAGAAATGTTTATATAGAAATGCTTCCTTATCAAAACTTAGCTTTTTTGTCTACCTAGAATAACTCCCAGCTTTTTCCAGTACTCACAGTCGCCCATGCAAATGAAAAAAATCTGCAAATTTAAGTAACAAACTTCATAAATCTGTCTCTGGGAAGAGATGAAGCTAGTCTGGTATATAGGTAATTCTAAGATGGTCCCAAGATTTCAACCTGCCTAGTGAACATGCCCCATGTAACCCCCACCCCTTGAATGCAGTGGGATTATGAACATTATGATTGTCGCACAGTGATTAGGTTACATTATGTGGCAAAGGTGAAAGGATTTTCCAGATGTAATTAAGGTATTTAATCAGTTGACTTTGAGTTTAAAGGGAGACTGTTCTGAGTGGGCCTGACCTAATCAGGAAAGGTTTGCCTGCTGGCCTTGAAGAAGTAAGCTGCCATGTTGTGAAATGGCCATATAGCAAGGAACTGTAAACAAATTTTAGGAACTAAGAGCTGATAGTCAGCAAGAAAATGGTGAGAAATTGAATTTTGCCAACAATTATGTGAGCTTTGAATGGAACCCCATGCTCCAGATAGGAACATAGTGTGGCTGACATCTTGATTTAAGATTTTTGAGACCCTATGCAAATGACATAGCTGTGCCTGGACTCCTAACCCATAGAATCTGTGAAATAATAAATATGTGTTATTTTAAGCTGTTAAGTTTGTGGTAATTTATTATGCAGCAAAAGAAAACTAAAAATATCAGGAAAATGAAAACAAGAAGAGTTTGGTATGCCACATTTTTAAATTCACAATGTTGTAGTGATTGTTGCCTCTATAAGACCATTAAGACAAACAAAAAAATGGTTTGACCTACAAGTTTTTGACACTTTAAAATGTCTTTATGGGGTAGAATATAAATATAACTATTCTATTTTCAAACACTGGTGCTAATTTCCTGGGTGACCCTCATCTATGGCTGTCAGTGTTCTTGTCTTCACAGATAATTTGATCTCCAAGACTTTTTCATCTCTGACAATTTATGAAATTATCAGTTGTACCATCAGATGACAAGCTCTAAGAAAGCCAGTGGTCCCTCCATGCTTTTGAATGGGTTCCTAAGTCTAGACACCCAGTTTTCATTTCAAAGTGAACTGAATTCTGTATTAAAAGTCTCTTTCCACATAATATAATTATAGAAGAGGAGATGAGTCGTTCTCAGAAATGGTCTATTCACTTAGATTAACCATACATACCTAAAATAACTCTCTTGACCTGGGAGTTTTCATTTAGAACTTGTCGATTCAATAGAAAGACTTATATCCACTGCTAATTTAAAATTAACTCAAAGTATTTAACACCTCTTCAAACAAAAGAACGAACAAATGAACGAATGAAAGAAAGAAAAGAAAGAAAGAAAGAAAGAAAGAAAGAAAAACACTTTATACTAAAAGCAATGAATACCACTAAAGAGATTATTATAAATCAAATTTAAACCGATATCCATTCAAACTCTTTCACAATTAAGAATATTCATGGTAGAGATGTATTTAAAGCAATTAGTAGCTCTGGGAAATGGATGGAGGAAGGATACTAAGCAAGATTTGATTAAATGTTGAAGTGAAGCTGAGGCTTTGCATAATTATAGAAGAACCCAGTCCCTCAGGTATATGTTAAAACAGAAGGAAATATATAAAACCTGTGTGCTCACTAAAGACCATTAAATGTGATAGTTCACTTGTGAAGCCTACTTAAATATTAGATTCTGAAGTCTTTGTAATGGCGGGATGGTGGGGAGGGAGTGTGGCTGGGTCAGTGGACCCAGTGGCTCTATCAGTTCATTGATATCTTAAACTAGGTTACTCAACTTTTTGGGGCTTCGTTTCCCTTATAACCAAAAATGATTTATTATTTGCAGTGAATCAGCATTTCCCAAAATGTATTACTAGAACCATCCATTCTTTAGGCTGTAGGTATGTGTTAAAATACACAGAGACCATTTTTAAATGCCCAAATCAGTTTTAGGAATGGCTAGGAATTAAATGCATTTAATATTTTGTTTTGTAATTGTAGGACTTTTGAGAGTCTTTTCTAGGCTCATGAGCTGTATGAATCTCCCAGGTGATTACTCTGTCAGCATATTTGATAAAAAGATTCCTTATTAGACAATATCTAAGAACTGTGTTGAGCAGAAACCATGTTGGAAATTACTCAATGAGGTGATCATTAAAGACTTTGACAGCTCAACATCTTTTGAATCTTGATCATCTTGTTTGAACTTTAGCTCTAGGTACACTCAAGAGCTGGAAAAGATGTTAATAGGCAAAGCACTTTGACAGCAATTTACTAAGTCTCCTTGATGAAGTCAAACATTTAATTAAATATTCATTAGTTTCAAACCAGAGCCTTGTTAACCATGGATTTCTTTCAAGTGTGTGTTGAGAGACCTTCCCTTTTTATGATCTCCTTATAGTTTCAGATGCACACATTCACTTATACCCCAAAAGTTTAAATTACTGAATCAGAATATAAATGACATCCAGGACATATTGGTTCTTTCCCAGTCTATACTGACTTCAGGTAGCCCCAAAGTAGAGATTGCCAAACTGATACAGGGTTAAACTCCATACAATAATAACACAATATGTAGAAAGAAAAGACAGTTTGTGCATTGGAAAAATAAAGGGCTTTGGAATGGAATTACCTAAAGGTTCAACTCAGCTTCATCACACTACCTATGTGATCTTTGGCAAGTTACTCAAAAGCTTTAGCATGTTTAATTCCTATCTCCAATCACTGTCGGTGTAATCAGGCTCTATATTTACTGAGTATGACTAAAATTCATCAGTTAAGCATTGCTTCTCCATTTCCTATAATAGGTCTAATATTTTTTTATGCAAACCTCCTCAAACTATTAGGTAGTATGACAGCTTAAACTTGTTAACTAAACATGCCTGAGTCTCTTCAGATTTAAACTGTCTCCTTTCATTTAAAACAGCCACTTTCCCTTTTGTGTAAAAGTTTAATTTTTTAGAATTATGTCTCCCCCTTTTTCTCTTAAAAATGGCATTGGAGTCTTTGACAGGATTTTGTAAATAGTACCCTTCTGCACAACTCAATGTTTGAACCAGTTGAAAAATAAAGCAAAGGAATATGTAAAATTACCAAAATACCACATTTCTTTGTATCCATGGCAATGCATACATTAAGACGTACCATTATTTTATATATTTTGGAAAGATAAAAACACTACCAATTAATATTTGAAAATAAACTTTCTCATAATTTAGAATTTATTTTTTACACTTAAACACTTAATCTTAATTATTTATATATCGTTATCATACATCAACCTTATGCAACCGTAAACAGGAAAGTAATTGACCAACTAAACAAGTAAAGGTTTTCCTAAAGCTTCTTTGTATTGGGAGATTGATTTTTTTTTTTTTCTCCCAGTCAGATGGGTCAATTTCTAAGGGTGTTTTTTTTTGTTTTTTTGTTTTTTGTTTTTTTGTTTTTTGCTTTTGTATAATATTGTCCTATATTCTATCGGAAGTCTTGATGATATCGCATTCTTAAAATAGTTCATTTAAAAAAAAATCTGGAAACCACTGGCACTGGACTTTTAAGCTGGCTTTTTGATGTTTTGACTCCTACTTCAAGGATGTTTCTCAACATATCTGATATAACTCCTCAAATTTTGTTCCTAAGGCTTAAAAACAATCTTCAGGATTTTCTCCAGTGTTTTTGATAACCATTCAGTAAATTTTGACACTGATACATTTGATATTAACAAGTGTGTAGGCAATATCCACTGTCATGACTGTCCCCTGGCCAACAGTGGCCATCAGATGCTATCAATTGAAACCTGCACATCAATTTCAGAAATGCTAAAATGCAGAAAGGATGTGAGTCTTAGAATCACTGACATAGAGTATCATAAAGTAGATTTTTAAAAGAATATGATTAATATCTATAGGCAAGTGATCTCTCTAATACTGAACAGAGACAGATTCACCTATTCATAGAAGCTCTTGTCTGGCCATGCATGTGCCCACCAAGTAGCTCACTGCCAATAGTAAGAAAAAAAGGCTCTGCTACACCAACCAGTACCTCCATCAAATTAATAAATTAGTTAAGCCACAATAGACATAGATGAGGATGCGAATAGAGTCTAGGGATATTATAACAGCTTCATCTAACATGAAAGAATAGCCATCTAACAGAAGCAGGAAAGAATTATTGCCTCACAATAATGTTGTGGATAGTGAGACATATTTAATATTGCCTTTGGTTAAACAGGGAAAAAGAGATCTCTGACTCTACTCATATTCTCTAAATTCTCCTTGGTCTCTACTGCAGAGTGGGCTTATATGGTCTGCTCCCTCAATATGATGACACCCATTGCTGGAATGGAAGCCTATAAAGTCCTCTTTCTCCCACAAGGGATCTTCATAGGTCCGTTAGCATTCTGGTATCCCTATAACAGAGCATGCAAGGATTCTGTTTTTTCTGCACACCTCACTCCACACTGTGAGAGCCGATAGAGCTGTCACATCCACCTATGTAGACACATCCCACATTACTGTTGCTTCATGCTATAGCCCTAGGCCATCTTGATGATGCCACACACAGAGCTTCCTCTGGAGACCTAAAGCCTAGAGGCTTGATGCTATAAGCTATCTAGGGAAGTGGGTCTCTGTACCTCTGATATTCTCAGGAATCCCCAGACCTCAGACTTCCCTAGATGTTTCTATTATTCTCTGCTTTTCTAGGTTCCACACTGAGAGGGAGAAAGTAAGGACATAATTCTCTTTGACCTTTTACTTTCTCTTTTTCTCTTGCCTTTTCTCCTCCATTGTTACAAAGGCTTAGATTTCAACCTTTTATTCTTTTTATGTTGGAATCCCTCCTCTTTGGTATCCTTTCTTTTCTCCAGGTTTATAATGGCCAGGGAACATGATTTAAGGGTAGAGAAATAATATGATTTGTTGTTCAAATTAGGATAATTTTGAATGAAAATGGGAACGCTATTCATAGTTACATTGGGAAAACAGGCATAAACTAGGAACAATTAGGCATGGTGGATGTTGTGATATTCCATCCATATACCCCTCTGGGGAGATGGAATCTGCTGAGGAGAGTTAACTTTTTGAATGTCACACTCCTTTTGCAGAACAACCATTATCCCAATGACCAGTCCTCTGTGCATATGTGTGTGTCTGTGTATCTGTGTCAGTTGATATGGGGGAGTATAAATGCTTTTTCCCTTCAGCTCTACTCAGGACAATTCTGTAGGATCATCTCACCTTCAGAATTGCGTATAGAATTGGCTGAGACCTATGTATACTGAAACTGCAGTCCAGGTCCCCCTTTCTTTATATCCAGTGCTCCTTTTTTTTGTTTTTTTCTTTTCTTCTACAAGTTTAATTGCCAAGGTATTCTCTAATCAAAATGCTTCACTCAAATATCCATCGTTCATCTCCAAGTCTGCTGCTTAGGTAGGGAAACCTATCTGAAGCACTAAGCAAACTGAGATGTGTGGTCACCCTATTTATGGAGGACAGTGATAGAAAACACATAGGCATTTTATAGCATGTAAATTACACCTCAAAAAGTCTGACTACACATACAGACATACACACAAACACATGTATACACAAAAACATTCGAGTATATTGTTTGCAAAATATTGGAAAAGTAAAATTTGAGAAAATATCTCCATTACTGTGTGATGATGGGTACAACCTAATCTTACCTGAAAATTGAATGAGAATTGAAAGAGTTAATGAGAAAGGCCTTAGAGCAGGTCTGACACTCAATAATATAAGAAGCAGCCAATCTTGGCTTTTTTCCTTTCCCTTTCCCCATTTGTCCTCAAAATGAGAATTTTACTTTCACAAAATATGCAATTTACTCTTCTCATCCTTGTTCCAGATGTCATGAAATTTCATTATAGCATGATTAATTATAGAATAGTATCTAAACCATACCCAAAGGGTTAACTGCTAACATATTAAAAGAATCTTAGTAATCATATTATATCAAATGAAAGGCTGAGTTTTGCAAGAATCTGAAGAAAATATTGGAGTGAAGATTCAACCTATCATAAAAACAGCATTTTACATTGTTTTTAAAGTGCCTTGCCTATTCATTCATTCCCTTAGTCAACATACATTTATTTATTGGATGTCTACCATGAGGACACTACTTGTTTAAGGTATAGAAACTAAAATAATTTTGTTCTTACCATCTAAAAACAGACTAGTGCTTATATTGTTATTAGAGTCTCATGACAGTTCTGTGAGTTAGGGACTCTGATTATCTCCATTTTACAGGTTTTGAAACAGAAGCACCAAATCATAGAGTAATTTTTCCAAAATCAAATTTAGGGCAGGTGGCTAATTAAGGATTTTAACCCAGGCACACTGCACCACATTCCATGTTCTGATTCCTTGCTCTACTCTCTCATTATTTTGAAGGTGATATGATGTCACTGGAAATCATAATTCATATTGGATGCAAGTTGGTAGTAAAAACTAAATTACTTAATCATATAAGATCCATGGATGGAGAAGTTATCAGAGGTTGGTTTGGGAAAGGAAATGTCACAGAAAAGGATGATAAAATCAACAGATCTTAAGTCTAGGCACATATAGTATCCATTAGCAGGTTTTTGAAATTGTACCCTGTAAATATTGGATATAATCAGTTTCATAAATATGGCCTTTGAATGATGAATGTTGAAGACTGAATTTGTTTAAAATTATAATGTTTGACCATATTAGATAGACTTAATTTTAAATCATGGTCGTGCCTCTCACCACTTTTAAAATGTCAGGCAGATCACCTAAATTCTCAGTCACAAATTTCTGTACTTTGAAGTGGGGTGGACATTATATAGAATTCTTCTTGAAGGAATTTTGTGATGATTAAATAGATTAATCTAGTAAAATTCCTAAATATTGCAGGCTCTTAATAAATGCTTGTTGCCTTTTCTTGTAACCCTACAGAATAGATTTTAATAATAAGTAGTGTTATGTGTCTAAGGATTAAAATACTAATGATTGGCAAGCTCCAGCTTTTTTCTGAGGGATATATTTTTGTTTTTTGATGCACATCAAAAAATATTTCTTCCACTGAAGTCATTTTGCTTAAAACTCAGTGTTTTTGACCTTACAAAGTCAATATTGTTGTTTGTATTCCTTGAGTTTGGCAGAAAACAAGGTCCCAAGCATTGAAGCAAATCATTTTCTGTCTCCCTTGATCTATTTTTCCTGCCTTGTAGAAATGTTTCATGTATTCGACTCTCCTCTGTTTATATCTCAATTCACAGTTGTTACCAGATTTGCATGTTCAAATTCACATTTTCATTTGTAAGATTTATACAGAACATGTCCTTTGCATAACTGTGCAACATAAAATACAGACTTACATAAAGAATAAAATTCATTTCTTCTCCAAGAATATATGAGCCCTGAACATAAATTCAATAACAACACTCTACTGGGAAAAGATTTCCAAGTGTTTAGAAACCATATGGGGAACTGAAGAACTAAAATTTTCTCAGTAAGAAGGGCTGTGGATCAAGTCTTTGAGAGCAGGACAGAGCGAAAGAAGCTCAGGATTAGTATAGTTAGCAAGAGACTAAGAAGATGGTGGTGCTGAGCAAGCCAAAAGAGGGAATGTCAAATTCTGCAGAGTGATTACGTAGGGGGCCACATTATAATCGTTATTAGTTTTAACATTTAGCAGTCACAGATGAAAAAACAGAGAATAGAATCATCAGGTTGTTGGAAATGAAAGCCTGGAGTTTGTGGTTAAAGGAGGGTAATTAGGCAGGTATGTCCTGGTCTTCAGCCATGTCTGCAATGGGACCATGGGCAGCTTATATAATGCTTCCGAGTCTGTTTCCCTAACCATAATGACTATGATAAACCTTATTTTATGGTGCTATTTTGAGTGTTACTGTGATAAAAATATGTAAAGCATGTAGCACTATTTTTTTATAACATAAAAGGTTCTTAGTAGATGGTAGGTCTTATTCTTATCAGAGCCGACATTTTTAATCTTTCAAGATGTGAAAGAAAAAGAGAGACAGAGAGATTCAGCTGTACAGTTAACTTTGGCTTCTTAAGTCTTATTAAAAATCTGCCTTTTTTTTTTTTGTCTCATACAACATAGTCTCATTATGTTGTATTATCATTTCATTTTGAAATTTTACTTTGTCTCCAACCCCTTAAACAGACTGTCCTGGTTTCTATCCTCAAAGACTGTGAAAACTAGTGGTTTTCTTTTTAGTGGTTCTGTGACATACTAGACACAGCCATTCAGCATTCTGAAATAATACTTCTTCCTTTAATCTGCTGATCAAAAATAGTTCAAAATTCTTTTCTAAGGAGAAATTGAATTAATTCTATTATATAAACAAGGTTGATTTGACTTATATAGATTTGATTGACCACATTACTGGAAATAATATGTATATCTAATAATCTGCATGTTATCATTAACTACTCTAAGAGGGAAACTCCCAGCTCAATAGTTTAATACCATAAAAGTTATTTTTTATTCATCTAGTAACCAGTCAGCACAAGGTAGGAAGAGAGAAGGGTTACTGTGCTTAAGGGACCTAGCAAATAAAGACTCAGCACTTTCAACGTTTGACCTCCAAGATCACCCTGGATTTTGACAGCCAGCTAACATAAAGAAAAGAAAGACAATGAAGCATCACTCAGGAGGTTGGATCATGTCTGGAAGTGTTGTTCATCTCTTCCATCTATATTATTTGGTCAAAAGTCAGGCACTGTTCTACCTGGATTCAAGGGGGTTCAAGAAATATAGTCTGTGGCAGACTAACAATTTCACACCATGAAAAGGAAGCATTAATCTTTGGTGGTCAGACTTCATTGATGTCATCGTCCATATTTTAGGTTTTTAAGCTGCTGAACATCCAATAAAGAGCTTTGTTTAGCTATGGATGAATGACACTCCTTTATTATACTGAAGTTTGCTCTGATCTTTTCATATATTCAGAAGTGGCTGTGAGGAATGAAGCCCTGCCTTTGGTGTCAAACAGACTCAGGTCTTTATTAGCTGAGTGTCTTAACTTTTCTGAGCTCTGGTTTACTTATCTGTAAAATTGTGAGAATGCCACAGATCTGGAGGTAAAATATGTAAAATGTGCAAATTAGCTAGTGGAATGTCTAGCACAAAGAGGGTGCTTAATAATTGTTAGTGGTTATTATTGCAATTGTTATTTGCATTAATAAATACCAAGAAAGTAATGATTTGCAAAGGCCATAGTGGTTATTATTGCAATTGTTATTTGCATTAATACCAAGAAAGTAATGATTTGCAAAGGCCGCATCATAATAACGTTGATATTCATAAGATAGCCCATGCACCTTAACATCATTTTTAAATCATCAGGGGCACATCCATGAAAGGTTGGTCCTAGGACTGTTAAATATCGATGGCCTTTAGAATTCAAGCTTATATACATGATGGTCTTAATTTCTTCACTCAGCAGTAGTTCTACCTGGATTACTTTAGAGCTATATTGGCACCCAATCAAACTGAATTATCACTGTTGCTTATGGTATCTAAATATCACTAAGTAAGTTGCTCAGTAAATTATCTTCAGTTTCTTTGAAAAAACAAATATCTGTGATTATGGATATTGCACCAATAGATTTAAAGATCACCTCATATACTCTCAGGTATTTGTTTTATTTTTTTAATATTTAAGATCATGGGAAAGAATACCTCTTTAGAGGATTACTTTATTTATTTGACATATCCAGTGATTGCTCAATATTTGAACATGAGAAAGTATGTAAAATGCATACATGGGCTATGTTCAAAGAATGTATCTCTGGATAGGGGAAGTAACTTCTGGAATGCGTAGTGATAACTTTAACCTTTATACTATTTCCTGAAGAGCAAAGTTAGTAATTAATCCTTCATTATGGCAAGCATTTAAGCCTACTTAGATTCCTCCAAGCTCTATTTCATCTCCAACCTCAGGAAAATAATTTAACTTCTACTAGTCTAAGGCAATTTAGACTAAAAGGGAAATGATAATATCCACTACACAGAGATTGAAACCCTTCAGAACACTACAGGGATGAATTAGATCCTTTCCATATGTTAGTTCAATTTGAATTTAAGTTAGAAGATTCTATGGTTCTGTGATAGTATTAAAATTTTTATTTTAGAAAGTTTTGCCTTTTTGTTTTGGAAAGTGGTTACCCTCTATAAAAGTCATTAAGTCTAGAATTCAAGTAGAACACACTCTAAAGAAGACCATTAATGCCCTGTTTGCTTGGTACTATTTACACATGTTTTCCACCACAATTTACTGGGAAATGAGATGAGATAAGTGGAGATGTTTGTTATTAAACTCTGTTCTTTGCATTTTAGCTACATCAGTGAAAGCGGGTTTCTAGATTCTAAGTGCTAGAAAATGAATTATTGAAGTGTGAAAGCGGAACTGTGTATTGAAATTGCAAAACACGCATTGGCTGGCTGATCTACCTTATCAAAGAATCTGGTTTTGTTAGAACTTTAGTGGATAAACTTTAAAGCTACCTCTACCTTCTATTAGAAGCCAATGTTCTACCCCTTCTTTCCTGCCTCTTGCCTCTGGAAAAATATATGAGAGCTAATATCTCGTAAATGTTAATGAATTCAGTATCATTCTTGCACTATCTCCTGCATTTTAATTGCCATATAGTCTAAATTGGTAACTGTATTTCCCAAATCCCAAATTGGAACACATCGCCTGCCACATAGTCTGACCCTGGGCTATAAACTGTGCTAAGAAAAATAGGCAGGCTGAGTCACAGACTGAAACCATAGGCTGTTACAACCTAATTAGCCCAATGACATCAACCAAACCTCTTCATTTCTTGGGCAACAAGCTTATCTAGAAAATCAGGAAAATAGACACAAAATGTGCAACTTACATATTTTAATTTCTTTTTATTTCACTTGTGTATGTACAAGACATTCCAAGAGACATCAATTGTTAGAGAAATACTGGAATTTCTAGAGTATAATACATATAATTAGTATAATACATATAACTGTAGTGGATTTCTGGGCTATCAGTAAGTCATCAATTCTAGAACATAAATTGAGGGGGAGGAAGAGGAGAGGATGAAATTAAAAATAACCAAAAAAAGATATCAGCTATGGAGAAAACATCTATATTTTCAGTAACAGATTTAATATTTTTAACAATCCTGTTACAAATGTTTTATGAATGAAAAAATGGAAGCTTCAAGAAATAATTAACCTGTTGAAGGTCACACAAATTGTAAATGGCAAAATCAGAATTTAAGCCAGGTCATGGTTTTTTGGTAAAACAGTTAAACCCTTACTACCACTTTGTGTTGTTGTTTTTCCCTGTAAAATTAAATATATCATTCCATCACCAACCAATTTTCCCATTCTACAGCACCAACTAAAATTGATAGTTCAGAAAGTTCTTGTCACATTCTTATCCTTCTTTCATTTGAGGTGACCATTTCACATCTTTTCCATCCATTTCCCAGATGCAGAAATTGAGGCTAATGGCATTTTAGTGATTTGTCCAGGATTTTACAGCCCTACAAATGACATACATGCATTTTCAGATCTTATCCAGTGTCCTTGACTGCTGTATGACACTCTCCTTCATTTCAATTTTTTAGTAGATAACTTTTTTCTCTAAAATATATATGGCTCTAATTCAATCCTGAATATATAATTCTCATTCCATTAATCTTTCTGTGTTAATCCATTCATGTCTTTATGGATTTACAATTTAACAAATCTCTTTAAGTATTCTTATAAAATAATAAGTGAGGCAGGGCATCTCCGAACGAAAGTTGCAGTGAGGATTTTAATTCTTATTCAGACTACGTAAATATCATCTCTTGTAGAATGAGACCTTCACATCAGTATAATGGGGCTAATGCTATGCACTTACCTCAGAGAGCTACTGTGAAGATTAGGAAAGATAAAACATATGTAAAGCCCAGAGTACAGTGTCTAGCACATGCTGGATGCTTTGTATTTGGGGGCTCTCCTCCCCTTTCCCTGTTCAGCTCTACTAAACTGGATGGTCCCCATTGTCTATGAAACCCCACCAATGACTTCAACGTTTAAGAAAATGGTTTTAGAACTCCAAAGATAACATTGTTTGGAAATAGCATTTTAGAAAACACACACACAGAATGACCGAAGACAGTTAACAGCTTCCTTTATATCTCTATCAACCTCTCCCTCTTGCTCCTGGACCAGTTGTATTACCAAGCAAAGACTGTGCAATTCCAGAGATTTTTTTGAACTGTTACAAATTAGAATCCACGAGGGAAAGGCTCACTAGAGGACATCACAGGCGAGGTTATCATTTTTTTCTTTTGAAGTTGGGTCTCATATCTTTTTCTCATTACAATCATTACTTTGAAATATGATTTTTTTAAACAGTAATTTTCTAGAACAAAAGGGATAATACCATATTTCAAAAGCTTTACTGTGAAATTAAACCTTTGAACTACTGTGAAAGAAATTATTCCCTCAAGGCTGCAAGGCTTAAAGGTTATTAAAAATTTAATTTTAAAGAAGGCATCCATGAAAAAAAAAAAGTATAAATGCTACTTAGAACTCAAATTGCCCAACTTAATAACTCCCATTGCTCCTTATTTTTAAATAATCTGGAAATGTGAACAAATGTGCTCCATTTTTTTCAGTGGCAAATCAGTATGTCAACAGATGGCTGGCACTGCTCTTTTACATCATCTGTTCTCAATTGGCAGCACTTACACTGCAGTGGTTCAGCTGGTATCTTCTACCTGCCCCATGTAAGAGAGATAATAGCACAGTGTAGAGGTATCACATAGAACATTCACTGAACCCGAAGAATCCCCCAAACTTTAGACATTGTTGTAATAAAGAGCAAGTATCTAAACCACAATACAAATAGTCTACACCTAACAAACTGCTGTGATTGAAAGAATTCAAATTATTTCATCTGTAAAATGAAAAGAATTTTCTTCATTCTGTGATATGGACATGTGATCAATGCCTCCATTAAACAAGCAGTGTGACCTAATGCTGCTTACTTTCTTTGTTCTCTGGTTTTCTCTGTAAAATGAGCATAATAAGTATTTAGCACACCGACCTCACATAGTTGTCATGGAGATTAAATTAATCCATGCATTTACAGTGGTGGAGGCAGTGCCTGGCACATAGTAAACACAACATATTATCATCATTATTAATTTTAATCCTACTGTGCCTAAATAAGGTAATACATTATTAAGAGAAGAGAAGGTGAATAGTTAAGTCTATGACCTTAAGAAGGTCTTAAGTAGGAGAGCTAAACAAGCAACAGCAATAAAAAATTGCAGGACAATATGATGACAGATCTGAGGTATGTTTGTTACTTGTTCGTGATTTGGATCTGCCTTGGTGGGGACCAGGTTAGAGGGGAATGTGGTTAGGTAGGGAAGGCTTCCCTGAGGAGGTGCCTCAAGAAAAGCATTCCAAACACAGAAAGTGAAAGCTCCTAGATGTTAATAAAGTATGTTTCCCAGGGACACTGTGGGAAAACAAATTCATGAATCCGTAGTTCTCAATCTGATTGCAATTCAAAATCATCCATGAAGCTGCTTAAAAATACCATTCCTTGACCTCCTGAATCAAAATCTGCTGGTCTGGGGTATAGGTATTGGAAATTTAACAACCTGTACTTGTAATTCTGAGGCACAGCCAGTGTTGAGAGTCATTAATATAATGTATATTGAAAGCACATTGTAAACAGCAAATCTCAATACAAATGCTAGATTTTGTTATTATTCTTAATAATCAAATACTTAAATATAATAATCTCAAAGCTTCTTACAAGTACTTTTTTTTTTTTTTTGGCCAAGTATGTCCACAGTGGTACAAATGGCAAGCAAGACCATAATGACAAGCATAAGTGTCGGACTTGTAAAAAGCTTTAGTTAAATTGGGAAAATGACTAGACCTTGTGCTTAAAATAGAGGTTATGTCTCTGTTCTTGTTTCATGTGGAACAATCCATTTTAGGACAAAGATCTTATTAGAACTAATTAGGAGCTCAGTTTACTCAGAACCAGATTTGTTTCTTCTTGACAACATTTACTTGCTGTAATGTCATCTACAAAATTTCTGACCCGGAATGCATCAACCTTAAGCCTACTAGAACTGCACACATTTCCTACTAGGTCATGTGCTCCTAGAGGGCTTGCCATTCACTGTTGTTTCTCTAGCACTTTGCACAGTGTCAACACATACTTATTTAGTAAATGATCTTTTGTTGATTATTTTTCCCCCCATGGGCCTAATTTAAATGCTGTCTGGGTCTGTACTCACTGTCTTTGGAAAAAGGGTTGCTTCTCAATATTCAGAGTGGTTAGCTTATTTTTATAGGATGTTTATGATGACTAGTATTATTTTCATGGTTTGTAGTAAACAACTATTTTCAGAATTATATAGACAAGTAATTCAGTTCTGTTGTTTGCTTCCACCAAGCAGGGGGCAAATTCTAAGTTTGCCTACCTGGGCTATCGCCTTGAACTTCTACCACCCACATGTTCTTAAGACAGCTTGTTCCCTTTAGAAGTCCTGAGTGATTGCCCTTTTTTTTTTTTTTTTTTTGGTCTTCTCTAGAGTTCAGCAAAGCAAATGACTCATATTTTTTTTAAAGAAAAAATTGAAAAGAGGATGGAATATGTGTGACATGAAATTTCTTATTAGTGTGACGGTTGCTCTCCTAAAAGACTGGTATGTCAGTTAAAATAAATTTTCTCATTAACCTCAAACATGCCAACTTGTCAAATTATGATGAACCAAACAAGACTGTACCCAGACATTGAGCTGCCATCATTGAACTATATGGCTTTGCCAATTAGTCTATAAATAACACATTTTAACACACTTCAGAGTTTTGAAAAACAAAATCATTTCTGAATGTTTTGAGATACAAAAATAGCAACAAAACAAAAAGAGAGAGAGAGAGAAAAGAGAGACTATTCAAAGAAAGTGAAAGGAAATGATTTGCTCTTGTTAGAGGAAATGAAAATTATTTAGAAGAACAAGGGATCAGATGATCATATAGACATTCAACAAATATTTATTGAATTTCTGATCTGTGCGTATGATATTTTTGGATGTAGTAGGTGTGACTTACTAAACAAGTCAGTAGAAATTTTCTTTCAGTAGAAAATCATTTAGCAAATATTTATTACACCTATATGTGTTATTCAGGATACTAGCAATGGGATACAGAGATGAATAAGAAAAGTCACTGTGTTTATGAAACTTGTACTTGATAGAGAAATTAGATAAGCACATATTTAGAAAAGGAATAGAGGAGGCAATAGTGGTGGTGCACATGAACACAGAGAGGCAGAATGGTAGCAGTTAAGGATACAAAGATAATTAGATACCAGAATAGAAAGCGTTTGTAAACTAGAAACATTTTTGATACCATTCTGAAGTTCAACGCATGTCTAAAAAATGAAAATGACTTAGGGGATAATAATTTGTGTTTGTTCGATTATAGCTTTTGAGTTCTCTTGGACATACATTTAGAGGAAGCTCTGAGGATTGCATGAAGGACCGGAAAGGAACATTAATGGCAATTCTCAGTCTCTCCTCAGTTATGGAGAGCAACCTATTTTTGGTCCATCATGCCTGCTCCACCTGGCAAAGATAAAAAAGGTGGAAGTTAACAGGACCGATCTTCTCTTAAAGGCACTTTAGAGAATAGTTCTTATGACTCAAGCAACCCCACTGGTTCTTATCCTCATGCCCAACAGCTCTATAAGCTATTTTTCCCTACCCATTTTCTTTTTTTCTCTGAACAGAGTTCTGGTAAATATGTTTTTTCCATCGACTTTTATTTCCAATGATATTTTAGTTCCTTATGATATTCTAATCTCCTTTGTATTCCCAGTAATGTGGATCTATAAAAAATCAATGAAATAGGAAATTGATATGACCAGTTTTATAGTTTAGAACAGTCCTTAAATGAGTTCATACCTACAAGGTGTGTAAAACGGTGCTGGCATATAGTAAGCATCAATAAAGGTGAGCTATTATAACAACCACAACTACTGCTGTATCACCACTATCAAGTAAGTGAAACAAGACACAGATACACGTTCTCAATCTCCAGTCATAAATGACATAGACAAGGTCTATCTCTTTTGTTAATGTGACTGCATGAGAACAGAAAACACATCACTTTTACTGATGGATTTATGCCCAGTACTTAGCATTGCTCAATAAAGTTGCGTGGCGTAATAAATTAAGAATAAGCTAACTTAACCTTCACACCCCTGAAGTTCTTTTGTGAGTTGTTGTGGTGAAGTAATGTCATTTTCTCCCCAGAGTCAAGTTCATACCCATTAAATTCAAATTTTATATTGACTCCATTTAAGAGTGTAGATTCTCATCATGAGTAGGAAATGAAAAAGAAGCATGTTATTAGGGGAAGAGAAAGAGAGGTATCTTCCAATTAATTAAGAAATGGTGCAACTTCTGGCTCCCATATTGTCTTAATGAAAGCATTATTTCTCTTATTTTGTTTTGGAGAGTGATAGGGAGGAGATGGAGATTGTAGGAGGATAAGGAGAGAAAGAGTCATCATCAAATGAAGTCTGCAAGTGTAGTCAGTGCATCTGCAAAGCCTGCTGTGAAAGGAAAAGGGTGGGCACAGAATGACAGCTTTATTTCTCTGATTGAAAACAAACATGGCTTTTTGCAGATCTCGTATTAGCATACATTTTAAAGAGATAATAATAATAATAATAATAGATAGATGACATTCCAAGGCATTCTTTTATTAAAAAGTAATTGGTACATAGAGCACCACATGTGAGTCTCAATTTGTATACATAAAAATAGAGATATAAATGTTCTCTCTCACAGTGAGTATTGAAGCTTACATCAAGTATATACAAATTGCTCAACATGCAAGTACATACTCAGGGTTCATGAATGTGAATATTTGTCATTGGTATGTCTTCGTTAATAACTTCTCACTTCATGCCTGAGAAGAGGGCATGCATTAACCTCATCTTATTTCACAGGAAAGGGAACATCAACTGGGAGAAATGAATTGTCCTGCCTTGCCCCCTCTATCTCTTAACTTTTAGTAACTTTTTTTTTTAGTCGCATAGGTTTTAAAATTTTTTATTTGCCAGGCTTGATAATATGTTCATTTTTTGGACTTGCAATACATACATTTAGTGTTCATCAGACTTTAGGCTTTAAGTAAAAATGAGTGCATTTGATGGTGAAGCAGGAATCATATTACCACAAAATAATTGTAATGATTTCTGTTTGAGCATCTTCAGACTCCTACAACTAGAAAGTAACAGAGTTTGAAAAGGAAATGAAGGGAGATATGTACATACATCTATATAGAGAGGAAAAGCTGGGGTGAGTGGAAGATGAACAATAAATACACCAGGTAAGGAGCACCCCTGGAAGCTGGGTGTTTTCTAGGCAGCTAAATATCTGGAAAGTGGCTGAACCAAGGGCATATTTGTAATAGTTACATTAGAAATGATTAATAGTCCTCTCAGTCTGGAAAGTAAAGGAACAAGGCATAGAAATGAGCAAAGGAACTAATACTGTTGCAAAAGGAATACCCTATACATTCTGTTGCTTTTATTTTTATTATTTTTTTAAGTTTTACTATTATAATTGACATACAATATTATATTGTTTCAGGTGTACAATATATTGATTAGACATTTATATAACTTAAGAGTTACATAACTCTTAAGGATCACCCCAACAAATCTACTACTCATCTGAAACAATACATAGTTCTTGTAATATTATTGACTATATTCCTAATGTTGTATGTTATAGTCCTATGACTGTTTTATAACTACCAATTTGTACTTCTTAATCCCTTCCCTTTCTTCAACCATCTCCCCAACCCGCCCCCCCACCATCTGGTAACCATTAAAATGTTCTTTGTACCTATCTATGAGTTTGTTTCTGTTTTGTATGTTTGTTTATTCTGTTCTTTAGATTCCACATATAAGTGAAATCATATGGTATTTGTCTTCCTCTGTCTGACTTATTCCACTCAGCACATATCCTCTAGGTCAATCTGTATTGTAGATGGAAAAATTCCATTCCTTTTTTATGGCTGAGTAATATTTCATTGTGTATATGTACCACCTCTTTCTTATCCATTCATCTATTGATTGACACCCAGGTAACCTCCATATCTTGGCTATTGTAAGCAATCCTGCAATAAACATAGAAGTACAGATCCTTTTGAATTAGTGTTTTGGGTTTCTTTGGATAAATGCCCAGAAGTGGGATTACTGGGTTCTTCTTTGTCTCTTGTTACATAGCCTTTGTTTTAAAGTCTATTTTGTCTGGTATAAGTATTGCTCCCCTGGGTTTCATTTGTTTGTTTGTTTCCATTTTCATGAAATATCTTTTTTCATCCCTTTAATTTTAGTCTGTATGGGTCAGCAATTATAAGGGTCTTATTTCTTATCCATTCAATCACCCTGTGTCTTTTGATTGGAGCTTTTAATTCATTTATTTTTAAAGTCAATATTGATAGATATGTAGTTATTGTCATTTTATTTATATATTATTTTCTTCTTAAAGAAGTTTTTTTTAACTTTTCTCATAATACTAATCTGATGGCAATGAACTTCTTTAGCTTTTTCTTATGTGGGAAGCTCTTTGTCTTTCAGTCTTAGATGATAGCTTTGTTGAGTAGAGTCATCTTGGTTGTAGGTTCTTGTTTCTCATTACTTTAAATATTTCATGCCAGTCCCTTCTGGCCTGCAAAGTTTCTGTTGAGAAATCAGCTAAAAGTCTTTGGGAGCTCCCTTAAAGGTAACTAACTGTATTTCTCTTGCTGTTTTTAAGGTTCTTTCTTAGATTTTAACCTTTGGCATTTTAATTATGATGTATCTTAGTGTAGGTCTGTTTGGGTTCATCTTGTTTGGGACTCTCTGTGCTTCCTGGGCTTGTATGTCTATTTCCTTCACCAGGTTAGGGAAGTTTTCAGTCATTATTTCTTGAAATAGGTTTTCGATTCCTGGTTCTCTCTCTTCCTATAATGTGAATGTTGGTATGCTCGATGTTGTCCCCAGAGTCCATTAACTGTCCTCATTATTATTTTTTGGATTCTTTTTGCTTTTTGCTTTTCTGATTCGATGTTTCCTGCCACCTTATATTCTAAATCACCGAATTGAAACTCTGCTTCATGTTATCTACTGTTGATTATCTCTAATGTAGTCTTCATTTCATTTACTGTATTCTTCATTTCTGTTGTTTTTTTTTTTCAATATCTTCTAACCCCATTTTTATGTTTCCTATCTCTCTGTTGAAGTTCTCACTGAGATCATTGAGCATCCTTATAACCAGTGTTTTGAACTGCATCTGGTAGATTGCTTGTGTCCGTTTTATTTAGTTCTTTTTCTGGAGCTTTGTTCTGTTCTTTCATTTGGGACATGCTTCTCTGTCTCCTCATTTTGGCTGCCTCCCTGTGTTTGTTTCTATGTAATAGGTAGAACTGTTATGTCTCCCTTTCTTAGTAGAGTGTCTTTATGTAGTAGGTATCTTGTGGAGGCAAGTGGCGCAATCTCCCTGGCCATCTGAGCCAAGTGCTCTAGGTGTAACCCTTGTGTGGGTTGTCTGTGCCCTCCTGTTGTAGCTGAGCCTTGGTTGCCATTTGCACATCAATGTGAGGGGTTGCCCCTTAGGTTGATTGATTGAGAGGACTAGTCATGACTACATGGGGGAGCTGACTACATGTTGTGCAAGGGCTGAACCCATAGAGTAGGCTTCACTTTAGTGGGGCTCTGGTGCCTGCCCAGTCTGCCCTTTGGGTGTGTTATCCACAGAAGCAGCTTGGTCGTGCTCAGGTGTGTTCCGGCCCTGGCACCATTTGGGAGATACTCTGTGCAGGCAAGTTCACCCTGCAGTCTGTGCCCTGCCTAGGACCATCTGGCATGAGACACAAAGTGTTCTGCATGTGGCCGCCATTCTCACTGGACTTGGAAGCATCTAGGAGAGGCCAAGGCAGTGTCAGGTTTACAGCTGCTTAGAAAAAAAGGTAAGGGGCACATGGAAGCCAAATTCTGCTTACTTGAGGTTTGTGAAACTTTGAGAGAATTTAGGAAAGTCTGCAGCATGAGCCAAGACAGGCAATTTGTATGGAAAAGCCAGTGGAAGTGGCTTGGGTGAGCCTGCATGTTGGGTGAGGCAGGGCCTGAAGGAATCACTAGTGCAGGGCAAACAATGTTAGGTCGATGAAAACTCAGATAAGGTGGCTGCCTGCATCTACACCCTGGATTGGGGGAGGAGTCAACAAAGGAACAGTAACTTTTGCTAGAAATTCTGTCTGAGAAAAAGCTTCTCCTCCAGCCCTCACCCTGAAGCCAGACGTTTCATTTCCTCCCCATATGCCCCTGATGTCTTTCAAGCTGCTGCCCCAGAGCTGGAGTTCAGAGCAAGCATGTCCATCAGCAAGTAAATCCATGCTCAGGCCCTTTAAGAGGAACACCTGGGACTCTAGCAATCCTCTGTCTCACTCAGCCATAATCTTTGCTGGTTTTCGTAGCCAGAAGTTGTGAGGAGTTCTTTCTCAGAACTGGAACCTTGGGCTGGGGAGCCTACTGTGAGGCTGGGACCCTTCGATCCTCAGGGGGGCCTCCATAACTGAGATATCCCTCTCAGTTTTTGAATGCCACACATAGGTATGGGACCAGCTCTTTCCATGTCTCTGCCCCTCCTACCAGCCTTGAGTAGCTTCTTCTGTATAACCATAGTTATAAGAACTTCTTTTTAACTAGACTTCAGGTGTTTCTCAACGATGGTTGTTCTATCATTTGGTTGTAAATTGGATGTGGTTGTGAGAGGAGGCAACCACAGGGTTTATCTACTCTGCATCTTGACCAGAAATCTTCTATGTTCCATTATTAATAAATGCCAGTGATGTGTCAAGCATTGCTCTATTAGCTAGATACTTCTCATGTGCTATATTTTACTCTTTAATAATAAGATATTATCATTCCCAAATTAGCATAGCCACTAAAAGCACAATCTTTGGAGGTCTTGCATTTTTTCTGTTATTCACTTATCCAAACAAGTACTGAGTTGGCTCTTTATGAAAACTTGGGTTTGGCTTTATCTGTGAGAGGCACTGAAAAATATAGGTGATTGGGAATAAACATCAAGGTTCATATGACATTTATTTTATTTTGTTCTGAGGCAGCAATACATATCAAAGATGTGCTTATAGTTCAGACTCTGGAATACTCTAACTTGGACACTTATAAAGATCACCTTCATGAGTACAAGAAGCAGAGTGAGCAGATAATCCCCTTATAACTTTCCAGATCACATCTGTAAATCCATGAGATGATTATCACTGTGTCCAGAGATCTCAGTACCAGGTTCCTTAGATAAACACCCCTGTGGGCCCTAGAACAGGAAAAGCTTTTCCCACTTTGACAAAGGTTAGCTGACTCTGCTTCAGGTGCAATTTTTCTACTTCTGAGTGCCATTGGTGGTCACCAGTGCTTGGCCAGCTGACAAGGCCCTCTTGATAGGAGCTGACAAGAGGGCCTGTATGTTCTGAATGTTGTTTACTAGATACTCCATGCTTGAATGAGGGTTAAAGTGGGCTTGCAGTGGTAATGCTTTTCATCTTTTCCAGTTTCACCACCTCTTACTCAACTCTCTTGGCTGGGTACACACAGCAGGAAAACAGGCCCTTAGAGTTCACCCAGAGTGGCTTTTGCCTCAGGCTTCCCTCACAGCAAAAAGAAGGGGGAAGAAAAGAGCTCCCAGAGGCACATAAACACCCAGGGTCCTGTTAATAGTTCTCCAGTAAAATACCTGCTGAAGGTGGGCTTAATTTTTTAGGATAAAGTTTAAACTGCCCTGAAAATTTCAGATTGCTAATGAGTATTTGGAAAAGGCGGCTATTCGGAGGAATGGAATCCTGAAGCCACTGTCTCATTAGTCTAAGATCATCTTTTTTTTTTTTTTTCTTTAATCATATTTCTCTGGATCCAGAATTGGTCATAAATCTCCAGCAAGTTTCCCCTCCAAAAAATGCACACTGAGCTTGCAAAGAGATGAATTAACGCATGGCACGTAATAAACGATAACTCTCAGATCTCCAAAGTTTTATATCAGGGATGATGTCACTTGAGCAAAACCATATATATATTTTAATATAAGAAATTAAGCAGATCACAGTTTGTCATTCTCAGCTTGAAATTAAGCATGACTCATTATTTGGAAAAAAAATGTATTATCACTACAGAGAACAAAAATAAATTTTTCTTCATATGTCATATTGTAATATTTTCTGTATTTTCAAAAATCTTTCTGATATGCCAGTTTTTAAAATATGTCCTTTAAATATATTTTCCTTTCTTCTTTCTACATTCTGATCCTAATTGTACCAGTTATTAACTTGGCAACCTTAGACAGATTAATTTACTTATTTAAAGTTAAGCTCCCTAAAATTTTTAAATGGTATGTTACTTGAATGGAATGAGAAATGTGTAAGGCCATAGAATTTTCTTTTAATTCAACTGAATTTAATACACTTTTATTGAACACCTGTTTGCCAGACACTCTAAGTTATTTTATTTCTTTTTCCCAATTACCATATGAAGTAGATGTTATCCAGGC
>NW_006494614.1:51048688-51085540 GCF_000325575.1 Pteropus alecto | reverse complement strand
TAAATATTTCTTGCTAGTCCCGTCTGGCCTGCAAAGTTTCTGTTGAGAAATCAACTAAAAGTCTTTGGGAGCTCCCTTAAAGGTAACTAACTGTATTTCTCTTGCTGTTTTTAAGGTTCTTTCTTAGATTTTAACCTTTGGCATTTTAATTATGATGTATCTTAGTGTAGGTCTATTTGGGTTCATCTTGTTTGGGACTCTCTGTGCTTCCTGGGCTTGTATGCCTATTTCCTTCACCAGGTTAGGGAAGTTTTCAGTCATTATTTCTTGAAATAGGTTTTCGATTCCTGGTTCTCTCTCTTCCTATAATGTGAATGTTGGTATGCTCGATGTTGTCCCCAGAGTCCATTAACTGTCCTCATTATTATTTTTTGGATTCTTTTTGCTTTTTGCTTTTCTGATTCGATGTTTCCTGCCACCTTATATTCTAAATCACCGAATTGAAACTCTGCTTCATGTTATCTACTGTTGATTATCTCTAATGTAGTCTTCATTTCATTTACTGTATTCTTCATTTCTGTTGTTTTTTTTTTTCAATATCTTCTAACCCCATTTTTATGTTTCCTATCTCTCTGTTGAAGTTCTCACTGAGATCATTGAGCATCCTTATAACCAGTGTTTTGAACTGCATCTGGTAGATTGCTTGTGTCCGTTTTATTTAGTTCTTTTTCTGGAGCTTTGTTCTGTTCTTTCATTTGGGACATGCTTCTCTGTCTCCTCATTTTGGCTGCCTCCCTGTGTTTGTTTCTATGTAATAGGTAGAACTGTTATGTCTCCCTTTCTTAGTAGAGTGTCTTTATGTAGTAGGTATCTTGTGGAGGCAAGTGGCGCAATCTCCCTGGCCATCTGAGCCAAGTGCTCTAGGTGTAACCCTTGTGTGGGTTGTCTGTGCCCTCCTGTTGTAGCTGAGCCTTGGTTGCCATTTGCACATCAATGTGAGGGGTTGCCCCTTAGGTTGATTGATTGAGAGGACTAGTCATGACTACATGGGGGAGCTGACTACATGTTGTGCAAGGGCTGAACCCATAGAGTAGGCTTCACTTTAGTGGGGCTCTGGTGCCTGCCCAGTCTGCCCTTTGGGTGTGTTATCCACAGAAGCAGCTTGGTCGTGCTCAGGTGTGTTCCGGCCCTGGCACCATTTGGGAGATACTCTGTGCAGGGCAAGTTCACCTGCAGTCTGTGCCCTGCCTAGGACCATCTGGCATGAGACACAAAGTGTTCTGCATGTGGCCGCCATTCTCACTGGACTTGGAAGCATCTAGGAGAGGCCAAGGCAGTGTCAGGTTTACAGCTGCTTAGAAAAAAAGGTAAGGGGCACATGGAAGCCAAATTCTGCTTACTTGAGGTTTGTGAAACTTTGAGAGAATTTAGGAAAGTCTGCAGCATGAGCCAAGACAGGCAATTTGTATGGAAAAGCCAGTGGAAGTGGCTTGGGTGAGCCTGCATGTTGGGTGAGGCAGGGCCTGAAGGAATCACTAGTGCAGGGCAAACAATGTTAGGTCGATGAAAACTCAGATAAGGTGGCTGCCTGCATCTACACCCTGGATTGGGGGAGGAGTCAACAAAGGAACAGTAACTTCTGCTAGAAATTCTGTCTGAGAAAAAGCTTCTCCTCCAGCCCTCACCCTGAAGCCAGACGTTTCATTTCCTCCCCATATGCCCCTGATGTCTTTCAAGCTGCTGCCCCAGAGCTGGAGTTCAGAGCAAGCATGTCCATCAGCAAGTAAATCCATGCTCAGGCCCTTTAAGAGGAACACCTGGGACTCTAGCAATCCTCTGTCTCACTCAGCCATAATCTTTGCTGGTTTTCGTAGCCAGAAGTTGTGAGGAGTTCTTTCTCAGAACTGGAACCTTGGGCTGGGGAGCCTACTATGAGGCTGGGACCCTTCGATCCTCAGGGGGGCCTCCATAACTGAGATATCCCTCTCAGTTTTTGAATGCCACACATAGGTATGGGACCAGCTCTTTCCATGTCTCTGCCCCTCCTACCAGCCTTGAGTAGCTTCTTCTGTATAACCATAGTTATAAGAACTTCTTTTTAACTAGACTTCAGGTGTTTCTCAACGATGGTTGTTCTATCATTTGGTTGTAAATTGGATGTGGTTGTGAGAGGAGGCAACCACAGGGTTTATCTACTCTGCATCTTGACCAGAAATCTTCTATGTTCCATTATTAATAAATGCCAGTGATGTGTCAAGCATTGCTCTATTAGCTAGATACTTCTCATGTGCTATATTTTACTCTTTAATAATAAGATATTATCATTCCCAAATTAGCATAGCCACTAAAAGCACAATCTTTGGAGGTCCTGCATTTTTTCTGTTATTCACTTATCCAAACAAGTACTGAGTTGGCTCTTTATGAAAACTTGGGTTTGGCTTTATCTGTGAGAGGCACTGAAAAATATAGGTGATTGGGAATAAACATCAAGGTTCATATGACATTTATTTTATTTTGTTCTGAGGCAGCAATACATATCAAAGATGTGCTTATAGTTCAGACTCTGGAATACTCTAACTTGGACACTTATAAAGATCACCTTCATGAGTACAAGAAGCAGAGTGAGCAGATAATCCCCTTATAACTTTCCAGATCACATCTGTAAATCCATGAGATGATTATCACTGTGTCCAGAGATCTCAGTACCAGGTTCCTTAGATAAACACCCCTGTGGGCCCTAGAACAGGAAAAGCTTTTCCCACTTTGACAAAGGTTAGCTGACTCTGCTTCAGGTGCAATTTTTCTACTTCTGAGTGCCATTGGTGGTCACCAGTGCTTGGCCAGCTGACAAGGCCCTCTTGATAGGAGCTGACAAGAGGGCCTGTATGTTCTGAATGTTGTTTACTAGATACTCCATGCTTGAATGAGGGTTAAAGTGGGCTTGCAGTGGTAATGCTTTTCATCTTTTCCAGTTTCACCACCTCTTACTCAACTCTCTTGGCTGGGTACACACAGCAGGAAAACAGGCCCTTAGCGTTCACCCAGAGTGGCTTTTGCCTCAGGCTTCCCTCACAGCAAAAAGAAGGGGGAAGAAAAGAGCTCCCAGAGGCACATAAACACCCAGGGTCCTGTTAATAGTTCTCCAGTAAAATACCTGCTGAAGGTGGGCTTAATTTTTTAGGATAAAGTTTAAACTGCCCTGAAAATTTCAGATTGCTAATGAGTATTTGGAAAAGGCGGCTATTCGGAGGAATGGAATCCTGAAGCCACTGTCTCATTAGTCTAAGATCATCTTTTTTTTTTTTTTTCTTTAATCATATTTCTCTGGATCCAGAATTGGTCATAAATCTCCAGCAAGTTTCCCCTCCAAAAAATGCACACTGAGCTTGCAAAGAGATGAATTAACGCATGGCACGTAATAAACGATAACTCTCAGATCTCCAAAGTTTTATATCAGGGATGATGTCACTTGAGCAAAACCATATATATATTTTAATATAAGAAATTAAGCAGATCACAGTTTGTCATTCTCAGCTTGAAATTAAGCATGACTCATTATTTGGAAAAAAAATGTATTATCACTACAGAGAACAAAAATAAATTTTTCTTCATATGTCATATTGTAATATTTTCTGTATTTTCAAAAATCTTTCTGATATGCCAGTTTTTAAAATATGTCCTTTAAATATATTTTCCTTTCTTCTTTCTACATTCTGATCCTAATTGTACCAGTTATTAACTTGGCAACCTTAGACAGATTAATTTACTTATTTAAAGTTAAGCTCCCTAAAATTTTTAAATGGTATGTTACTTGAATGGAATGAGAAATGTGTAAGGCCATAGAATTTTCTTTTAATTCAACTGAATTTAATACACTTTTATTGAACACCTGTTTGCCAGACACTCTAAGTTATTTTATTTCTTTTTCCCAATTACCATATGAAGTAGATGTTATCCAGTCATGCAAAGGAGGTAATTGGAGCTCAGAGAGTTAAATAATTTTCACAATCAGAATTTGAATTGAAGCCAGTGTGATTCCAGAGTTCCAGCTGCCTCCCCAAGCATGATTCCTTGTCTCTATAGATTATTTTATTATTCATTTCAACATGGTCTTTCATTAGTAAAATATGTCTCCTCTTGCATTTCCTATTTTACGAAGTCAGTTTACCATGGAATTAATGTCATACACTAACTGTCAAATAAGAGTCTGGACAGTCAGAGGGAAGGATAGATGATGTTGGGAGATAAAATTGAAAAGATAGAAGTAAAAATGTAAGATGAGCAGTTTATCTGCCAAGGAAATTCACACCTAGAATATAAGTTCTGGTTGGGAACATTTGTACAATATTGAAAAATATATACTCCTATCATGTACTTTCACTTCCTTTTTTCACTTCTCTAATAATTCTTCCTCCTCCTCACAAAATCCTTTCAGTCTTGTACAATTCTACCTTTGCTTCAGTAAACTGGTTTTTTGTCTCAGGAGTTGTGTGTTTTCAGCTACCAAGCAAGTAAACTCCATTAGCATCAGAGTCATCGCCACACTCAGAATGTGGTTCTGTGGTATGACTACTAGTAAAAAGTTTTTAGATAAATTCTATGATAAATCAGATTCTATTGATTACAATAATGATGAATATGATAATAAAATTATGTTCCAAGTATTCTGTTAGTTTCCAGGAGTCTGAAGACAGATTTAGAGACTGATCCTGTCCTCTAGGTACACACATTTAAGCATCTAATAACAATGAAAGATGATAAGGGCAAAACTAGAATTGCACCACAGAAACATAAGTAGAGAAGAAACTACCATGGGGAAGTCAAAACAGATTTACAAGTAATATAGTGATAAAAAAAAATTCTATAATGGAGACTAGGAGTTTACCCTGTAGAAAAGCAGAAGTTTGTCAATGTAAGGCAAAGAAACACTGAGCAAAGGCAAGATGGTGTGACAAGTCTCAACATGTTTCAGTCTGACGCAGGAGATAAAAGTAGAAAAACATCAAATTATTGCTGCTTTGAGACTTTATCTTAACCTTAAATATCAAAGAAAACAACAAAATTTGACTTTGCACTTGATGAAATATGTGCTTTATATATTAAATATCAATAGACTTACCCATTTATTCATTCAAGATTACCTATTGGTTGACCAATCTACCAAACACAAGGCTAACCACTGAAGATTCAGTGATGAATAGAATAGACACATAATAGAAAGTTTATCATCTAAAAGAAAAATATACATCAAACAACATCATCAACAACAAAATCATATAAATGCATATGACCCCTAATGTGACAAGTAGTTTGATAATATCTAATACAATGAATGGAAGAGATAATTTTTAGCCTAACATTTGCTGGTGAGATTGGTGAACAAGGCCAAGAAAAAGAAATTCAACCCAAGAATGAATATATATATATAAATCAACAAAGTATAAAGGTAGAAACTCTAAAGTATTTAATTTTAAAAAGAGACAAATATCTGCTTTGGTATTAGGCTATAGGAAAGTGTTTGAAATATTGTATTTGTTCCAAAGTGTAAACCAGATTACCTGTTTTTACTATTTATTTTAAATTAAGTTGCTTCACTAAGATAACAAAGATCTGAATTATGAGTATGATTTTGCACTCACTTTCCTGTTTTACAGGTACTTCTAATACATGCAATTTGCTTTTAAATAGTACATTTTAAAGATTTTAACAAACTAAAATATTCACAAAGCAGGGTACCTGAGACCTAGAAATCACACCATGTGCAATAATAGGTAAAAAAAAAGAAAAATGTTTCCAAACATGGAGGTAGCATAGAATGACTGTAGAAGCTAGTCCAGACAGACATTATGTTCAATCCAGCCCTTCCCAGGAATAAATTCCTTGAGGAATTTATTTAATCTCTCTAAGCCTTAATTTGCTAATCTTTACTGGGGATAAAATTTAACCTATTTAATATGATTTTTGTGAAAATTAAATAATAAAATACATGAAATATGTTCAGAATAATACTTGTCATATGTGTAGTACATGTTTGATAAATGTTAGTTAGTATATCTGATATTTGCTAGTTTTGACCACCCAATATGATTTCCTAATTTTCTAGTTATAACATTCCCCTGGCCTCTTTCTTTGGGTAACTGCTCTTCTTCTCCCACTGCAGTCTTATAATTCCGCAGATTTCCAAAACAAAATAGCCATCCTCCAGACCATAGAGGTGGGCATGTAACCCAAGCCCCAATACTCATGTTTCATCGCCCTGGCCAATGAGCATTCTAGGATCATTATACAAACCTCACTGGCCAGATATAATCCTTCCCTGGTGTTTTTTGCATGCTGAGTTGCAGGGAGCTTTCTTTCCTCTCAGACTGTGGTCGTGTGGCTTCAGAGCTGTAAGGGTCATGTTTGTTGTCACATAGGGAAGCCTGAGTAAATAAAGCATACTCTCTAACAGACATGAAGGTGAGAGATGGGGAGAGAGGATCATGGTGAGAAAAATCCCAAGCTCAATGTCTTAGAGCCCCAAAGCTGCTCTGGCTTCTGCAGCCCTTCCTTCCTTTGTGGGGACAGTTCCAGTATCCTGCCAATAAATCTCTCTGTGCTGCTTAAGTTAGTTGCATTGGGTTTCTCCCACTTGTAATTGAAATTGTTCTGACTGTTACTGTTGTTGTTATTATGGCCACTAAGCATGGCACTTAGGAATTAATAAACTAATGTTTTTGAATGAATTGGGTAAATTAATTTTTCATATTGATGAGTCTGAAGATGTTTTCAGAATTAATATATTATTATGAAGGATGCTATAATGTATATTCAGAATTGAATAAAATACAGGGTCAGAGTCTATTGGAATAGATGGTATAGAAGAAATAGTCGAGTCTTTCAATTGAGGTACCCTTAAATTCAAATCCCATTTGTATCACTTATTGTGTGGCCTTGGGAAGGGCCCTTAATCTCTGAGATTAATTTTCCCTGTAAAATATAGACAATAAGTATTTTCATATGATGTTATTATAAGTATTAGCATAAATATTATCTAAATCTTAAGAATCTAGGTTCTTTGATTATGTAATCATTCCTTGCATAAGATACAACATACTAATGTAACAAAACTGCATTATGAAAAAAATAGTTAATTTAAAAGACGATGTACTAGATTCTAATATACTTTTATTTCAAAAGATTTAGAGAAAAGTCAATTTGATGTGTCATATTTCTAAAGTTTCTTTTAAATAACTTTGTTTCCATGAATACAATGCCATTTAAATATATGCAAACACTATTTTAGAAAAATTGCAATAAATACCTTGGTAAGCTTTAATTATTGACTGAGCACATTGACATTTTCATTAATGAATAACTGCCTAATGAGTCATTTCTATACCCAAATTTTTAAATGTGTTTCATCAACAACAATTTTTTTTATATATTTTAGTATCCCTTAATAAAATTATTTTTACAGCCAGTAATTGAATAGTGAGGCTTAAAACGTAAAGTCACTACAGCCATTATTTCCTTTTGAATGCTTATCTTTCCTGATAATCGAGGATATTATTTCCCATAGACAGCCTCATGCTTCTAAGACATATTAGAAACTGTCTTTAACAATCATTTTCCATTACCAGGGGAGTTTGGAATAATGGAATGTGTAGTCACTTTCAATTTGTGTCAAATTTTTTTGATGCATTTGTACCACCAACATTTTATCAGCTTGTCACTAGAACAAATGAAGTTGCAAATTGCATCGACTTCTTTTCATGAAGTCTTTGAAACTGTTTATTTTTAACATGACTTCTTTCCTTTTTATTTCTGTAGTGTAGCAGGTTTGATTTTCAACTTTCAGGGTCTTTGTCACTTAGTAAGTATGGCATTCAGATGCAACAATTTCCTGGGGCCTTGAAGGTTTTCAGGGGAAGGATTCAGGCATGTAAGACAAGTTAAACCTGAATGCAGATTGAAGCAATAAGCATGGAGCAATTTGATGAACTACCTGTAGGCAGGCGTGGAGAATTTCTGACACATCAGGAAAGCCATTATGTTCCTGTTACGTTCAATAGCCCAGTTGGGCTGAAAGGTTACGGGTGATGTATGTTTTCATTATCTCCTATGGTCCTGATGCCTCAGAAGACCCCAGATAGCTTATTCTGGCTACAGTTCTCTTCATTTGCACTATAGCAAGGTCTGTCAGATCAAGCCAATATATTTGTGAGGATCAATTTATTTCGAGAAATGTTGTTTCATGATCTCTATAATATTCCTCTCTCTGAAAATCTGTAAGGAGTTACCACCTGGAGAGTAACTGAAAGCTCTTCAAAAACATATTTTGATTTCCTGGGTTATCAGTTGTCATTGTGAAAGCAATGGCAACACTGACATTGGTAATCATTTATTGAACATATATACCAGGCATGCTTTATATATACTATTTCATGATATCTTCTTTGCTATATCCCAGCAAGCCAGGTATTATGATTTCTGTTTGTTTTCTTTTTAATGGAAAAACCAAGGTAACACTAAGAGATCAACTAATGTGTTCAAAAGTAGATTCCTAGAAGTATTTGAGACAGTACTCAAACTCAGGTCCGCCTCACTCCACAAAATTTCTAATAATTGGAAATCATCTTTAATCCAACATATAGAAACTCAGTCAATTTGAGGAGAAAAATATATGCAAAGGATACCTATTATACAATATTTTTCCTTAAAAAACATGTATGTTTAAATTGCATGAGGAGCAATATGTACCAAGATCTATTTATACCTATTTTTAAGGGAAGTAATTAAATCTATAAAAGAAGAGTTCAAATATCTATACAGAAGAGGATAATTTATCAGTGGAAACACAATATTGCAAGATGTGGAACCACCCTTTAAGCAAAGGCTCAGAGTGAGACTTGAATGTACATAGTATAGTTGAGAACAGTAAAAATGTCAAGAAGTGTTGAAACACTCCAATGTCTAATTCTGTCCATGTAAGCACAGGAAAAATTAAAGGTGCAGGAAGAGTCCCAGCAGTTCTCTTCCTCTGTTCTCATGGTCTGGCAACAGCACCTTGCAGGCTCTGAATACAGCTTGATTTAATATTTAGTTCCCATGCCTCCCCCTACATTAAGAGGAGAAAAAATGGGAGAAATTAAGGAGAACTTTCACTTACTAATTTAATTTTAAAGAAAATTGAAGACTATGAAAATATAGTGAATTTATGAGAGACCTGTATTTTTAAAATAAAATGTGAAGATTGTTACCTGTCTTACCTGTCACTGGGGATTATTATAACAAGCTTTACACGGATGAAAGTAGTTGTGAAGATACGCAACTTGACTTTCTTGGTCGTGACTATCTTCTCTTATCTTGAAATTTTATTTAAACATTTTTTTCAAAACAAAATTGAAAGAAATCAACTGTATTTATTTTAATATTATTTCTTACTTACTAACTATTTGTATGTGTGTATGTATGTGTAATCATTCAGTAAATATTCCACACAGAGTAAAAATGAGGCAAAGGAGACCCTAGTACCTGATATAGATTATTTATATAAAAACCCTCTCCAGACCTTAAGTAGTGAAGTCAATTTTGCAAAGGCTTTCAATGCAAACATTATGGTATTTAATAAGTCGTTGGAATGTCCTTAAAACTAATCCAATAATAAGTTTGATCTTCTAAAAAAAGACAAATATTCCTTCACTTGAAATGACCTTGTGTCAAATGTATAAAAAAGTTGGCCTAATACAATAAGACTTTATTCAATCCATTTGTTTTAGAATGCTGTGCATTTGTTTTAGAATAAGAATTGCCTTTCATTACATAGTCTGTTATTTGCTTTGTCAAATCTTTCTTGGCCTTTAATACACTCTAGAAATAGGTATTCTTTAGAAATGCTGATAAGGATGTTCTACTAAATATTATTCTTTATAAATCTTTGAGAAGGCTCAGGAGGTAATTTAGCAAAGTAAGAATTTATATAAGCAGGCATAGAAGTCTGGGCAAATGAGGACACATCTGAGATATATCTGGGTCTACCCTCTCAGGGACTTGTGCTACATAATGCTAATTAATCTTTTATTTTAGTAACACAACAATAAATACATGCTTCTTCGAATTTTTAACATCTTTATTGATATATAATTGACATATAGTAAATTGCATGTATTTAAAATATGTAGTTTGATAGTTTTGACATCTGTATACCCATGAAACCATCACAGCAGTCAAGCTAATGAACACATCTATCACCCCCCAAAGTTCCTGTTGTCCTTTTATCATCTCTTCTTCTCACCCTTTATGCCCCCTCCTCACAACACCTCTTTTGTTTTCTGTCATAATTTTTTTTTTTGCATTTTCTATAATTTTATGTAAATGAAATTGCATATCATGTTATCTGGCTTATTTCACTCAGCATAATTATTTGAAGATTCATCTGTGTTATAGTGCATGCCAATAGTTATTCTTTTTAATTTCTGGAGTAGCTATTGCATTGCACAGATATCTCAGTTTGTTTATATGTTCTCCTGTCAGTGAGCATAGCTCCCTTGAACTTTATTTACCTGTTATAACCTTTTGTTTTAGGTCCTGATATTAATAACTCCTTTTTGAAAAGTATTTCAAAAACTAAGTTCTCTACTATCTCAATCATAGAGAGGAAAGCAGTAACAAGAATATTCAGGGATAGAATTAGGATATTTATGATAATAAAAATAATATGCTGGTGATATGCAAAGCATTAGATTAAGTTTGTTGTTTTATAAGCTGGATATAGTATCACTAATAATGTGGGCTATTTTTTCCTCCCTGTTTTATTCTTCATTATTTTGCGAAACAATACATAGGTCATGAATATGTGACTAAAAACTAATATGACTGAATTTAGATAATTAGTTTAATAAACATGTTTGGAGGGACTACTCTATGCCAGGCACAGGACTAGGAATAAGAAATTCAAAAGTAGCAAAAGACACATCTTTGTTCTTATATATCTAAAAGTATATCTATTGTAAAGTTTAAGCATATACACAAACTCTTGAAAAGTCCCGGCTTTGGTGATATGTTTATATGGTCATATATTTTGTAGAATTTGCACAATTAAAATACTTTAAATGCATTTGATGAGAACCTATGTCCCTTTATACTTCAGCGCTCCTATTACACACTTTTCCCAAGAGGAGTGGCACTGAAGCTGCCAGGGGCATTTGGGAGATTTAGCTAAGAGAAATTAGTGTTGAGGGGCAGGAGTGGCAGGGGAGAGAGAGATAAAGAGGGAGAGGGGGAAGGTGAACAGAGGAGGAGAGAAGAGAAGAGAGGTATAGTTTGGATTTAGTGGAATAGATGTATGTGGTTCACAGTCACTTCTGTGTATGTTCATTCAGGACTAGGTGCCTCAGATTAGAAATGATATCTAGAAATACTACTGCCCACTATGCCAACTCACTGGGTTCCATGATTAAAAGGTACATGTTCATAAACTGTAACGTGTCCATTTGTGCTAAACACTGGAAACATGTGAATGGTAAAAAACTAGGTTGTAAATGGTTAGACCCAGAAGTTTTTCTATAAAGAAGTATATAGAGGCATGTTAGGTTTTTAGTAAAACTATAATGTTATTTTTCTGAGTGTGCAGTATTTGTAATATGTATCAAGTTTTAAAATGTCTAATTTGATGTGATTTATTTTCTTATTCTAAATAAATAATCACCTGTATACTTAATTTTCTATTTTTAATTTTGAATTATTTTTATTAAATAGTCCTCCCCCTAATTTATGTATACTTGAGGCTCCACAAAGCTAGGATCCATTGCTGTTTACATGTAACAGTTAAGTGGGAAATACAGGCCAGTAAACCTACAATTAAGATAAAAGATTATAAAGGCTAAATAAAAGAACCCAAAGAGTGCATAGAACAGAAATTTTAATTCTTACCTGGGAGAACAGAATAAACTTCTTTGAAGAACTGGTGTTAAAGCTGAGATGTAGAGAATGAGTATGAGTTGGCCAAGCAAAGTTACGAATCTGTGAGTGAGGGGGTTAGGGAAGAAAGACAGGAGGGTGACGGGGGCTGTAGGGCGGGGCCAGCAGTTACTTTACCTTTAGGCACACAGAGTTGGCACAAGATCAGTTTTGCATGCATTTCATTCTTGAGGGGGAGAATGAGAAAACACCAAGACTTTAGGCAAAGAGACCAGACCTTATTTGTCTTCCAAAACCATTATTTTCCTCTAGGGCAGATGTCCTTAATTCTCTAGCAGCAATTTTTAAGGAACAGTTTTAGAATTCAGGACACTTAGTGAAGGAAGGCTCCTCACAGTAGTGAATGGTGCCTGGGATTCCATTCTAAATACCAACACAATCTATAATCTAGGCCACACACATGGTTCTTCCTATATCCAGTCATTTCTCATTTAGTCAGTTTCCTACACTGAGAGTTAGAAATCAAAGGCTGATATGTACCTTTTCTACTATTTTATTTGCTCTGTGAGCTTGACAAGTCATTTTTATTCTTTGAACTTCAGTTTCCTTAACCTTTATAATGAGAGTAAAAATTCTTACTTGGGTGTTTTGAGAACAAGAGTATCTTATAAAATAATCTAGGCTAGAAGTGCCCAACATAAAGTAGATGGTCAATAAATTTCAACTGAATATGCATTTATAATTTCTACGATAATGAGGTATTGTCTATAGCTCCTCTCTGATATTCTTGTTCAGGCGGTAATCTTTGGATAATGGCTCTCAGAGGATTTTTCCCCCTAAATGTGGTATGTCTTTTTGACTATCAAAAAATTGAATAATGCTTGGGATTCCATTAAGAGAGTAATTTTTACAGGTCACTGAAAGCTTATTTTATATCTCTTGCAAGAATACATCAATATTTACTTAGTATTCAAAGATGTTCCACCTCTTTTTTAAAAAGTTTGGGACCATGACTTCTGCAAGATGCTTTTCAAGTATAGCATCATCCTGGATGCAGTTTTGAGAAATTAATTGTATATGAATATTTCATGTTACTCTGGTCTTCATATTGATTTATCATGGCCAAAAATGACTTCCCAGAATGCCCAATTTTGTTTTATTTTTAAAGGTACAACAATGGTAGGCAAAGTTTTTGGGATATGGAGTCTTAGATGTGGTTTGGGATAATATTCATCTCCCTAACTCCTACTCCTAGTAATAGTCTTACTTTGAACATTTCTGCTTCAGTGGTCACTTCCCTGGCCCTGAGGGCAAGTCCCTTTTTAAATATTCTCTTAGTTCCCTGTATCTTCTCACTCGTTGTCTATTATTATGTCTTTGTTGTTAAATATGTTTTTGTCTAATATATAAGCTTGGAGAGTGCAGTAAGTGAATCTGACCTGTTAAATACTATATCCCGTTCACTTCTGGCAGTTCCTGGCATATAACAGATATCCAATAAATATTTAGTAAATTAAGGAATGAATGAGTGTATGAATGAACATTTAGTTAAGAATTAAGATCACAATCAGAAGGAATAGTCATAGGCTTTTTAAGAGTCCATTTAGAAATAAAAATGTTCTTCAAATTCTAAAGTAGAGGAAACTTTGAGAGATGCTTCAATTCAGGAAATTATGGAGAAATGAACACAAAAGCAATATTGATTTTATAAGGCTGTCCTATTTTAAAAACAAAATGTACTATGTATAACTTGGTTTGCTCATAAAATTTTAGCATTTGGTTTAATAAATTGAAAAGCAGAGCTTATATAGACAAGTAAATATTTACAAATTTAATTTACTTTGAAATATTTATCATTTTTGATACACGTTCAGTCTTAAGCTGCTGACCTTTAAAAAAAGCAACACTCTTATCATTTGTTGGATAATGACATGCAAGAGAAAATTTAAGATTAGAAAAAAAAAATCATCTATAGTACAGTAATAAAAGATGGTATTATTAGTATGGCTGGCCTGGAATCCTGTAAAGACAGACACAAAAAGGGAAAAGAGGAACAAAGGAAGCAAATTTACATTATTGAACATTTATCAGGAGCCAGTCCCTAAGCTGGGTACTTTTCATAGATTATTTCATTTAATTTCTATAACAAGAATTTGAGGTTGATAGATTATTCTCATTTTTTTTTTTTCAAATGAAATACTAAGGCACTAAGAGGGCAACTAACGTTTAAAAAGAATTCTTACTTAGGACAAGGGGAGTGTAATTGTAACTTAATCCAGTGCCCATGCCGATGACCTCATCATAGCTCAGACAACTAAGAAAGCTCGTTTTTAAAACAAAAGCTCGGCAACAGCGATATCCTCGAGTATTTTCCATATATACATTACACACACACATACACACACACACACACACACGTACATATAAAGGCAAGGTCTTCAAAGGTAAAAAGCATCTTATCATCTCTATTCTTTCATGATCTGGACTAGTACTATCCAATAAGATGACCCATGTATGTAAAATTCATTTTCTAGTAGCTACATTTTAAAAATACAAAAATAAATAGGTAAAATTAATTCTAATGATATATTTTTAACTCAGTAAATATATCCACGATATTCTCATTTCAACATATAACAATAAAAAAATTGTACATTTTCAGAATCTGATAGGCTTTATATACTTGCAGCACAGGCAGACTAGCCACATCAAGTGCTCAGTAGCCATACGGGGTTTGGAAACCCCTTTTTTGAATGGGACAGATCTGGAGATTTCTAGTTAGGACTAATGATAAACTGCCTCAGATGGGAAAATTTAAGCTTTATTTATAAGAAATATAAATATGCCTACTGTCATTTCTCTGTATAGTTGACCTTCTTCTCTTTGACTCGGTGTCACATGGGGATCAATAACCTAGGTTTTAAAGTCAAATCCCATAAAATTCAGTGTTGCGACTTATTAGCTGTGAGTCCTTGAACAAGTTACTTAACATGTCAGAGCCTCAGTTTTCTTGTAGGAGAATGTGACCTAGCTCAATAAGGTGGTGATAAGTTAGGTATAAATCTCCTATTATATGACACTTGCTCCATAAGTAGATGCTTTTTATATGTAAATATATATATATTTATTTATTTTTCTGGTGACATTGGTTAACAAAATCCAGTAAGTTTCAGGTGTACAATTTAACAGTAAGGGATATATATATATTGCATTGTGTGTTCTCCTCCAATAGTTAGATTTCTTTATGTCACCACATATTTGACCCCTTTTACACTGTCTACCTCCCTCCTCTCCCCTTCCCCCTTACCCTCTGGTAACCACTAGTCTATTGTCCATGTCCATGAATCTCTGTTTGCTTTTCCTGTTCATATGTTGCTTTTAGTTTTGTATTTTACATATAAGTGATATCATGTGTTTTTCACCTTTTTCTGTCTGGCTTATTTCGCTTAGCATGATTATCTCGAGGTCCATCCATGTTGTTGCAAATGGCAGTATTTCATCTCTTCTTAATGGCTGAATAATATTCCATTGTTTATATGTACCACAGCTTCTTTAACCAATCATCAGTTGTAGGACACTTCAGTTGCTTCCATGTCCTGGCAACCGTGAATAATGCTGCTATGAACATCGGTGTGCAAATATCATTTCAGATATGAGTTTTCAAGTCTTTGGAGATAAATACCCAGTAGAAGGATTGCTGGATCATATGGTAGACAATTCTTAGTTTTTTTGAGGAACCTCCATACTGTTTTCCATAGTGGCTGTACCAATTTGCAGTCCCACCAGCAGTGTATGAGGGTTACCTTTTCTCCGCATTCTCTCCAACATTTGTCCTGTTGATTATAGCTATTCTAACAGGTGTGAGATGGTATCTCATTGTGGTTTTGATTTGCATTTCCCTAATAGCTAGCGATGTTGAGCATCCTTTCATATGTTTGTTGGCCATTTGTATGTCTTCTTGGGAGAAGTGTCTGTTCAGGTCCTTGGACCATTTTTTCACTGGATTGTTTGTTTTTTTGCTGTTGTTGAGTTGTGTGAGTTCTTTGTATATTTTGGATATTAGGCCTTTATCAGAGGCATTGCTTGCAAATATATTTTCCCATTCAGATGGTGGTCTCTTTACCTTGCTGACGGTTTCTCAAATGTAAAGGGAATAAAAGTAAAAATAAATGAATGAGACTACATCAAACTAAAAAGCTTCTGCATAGCAAAATAAACCATCAGTGAGGTGAAGTAGATGCTTTTAAAATTAGAATTGAATATCAGTTTCTTGTGTGTGGTCTTTAATAGAGGTGGAATGCACTATTCTTGATACAGAAATCCTTTTACTGTGTATTGTTCCACATATGATCCACACACACATACCTCATGCTGCACTGATAATATTGAATCTAGGGTAGTCAATCACTCACTCTGTTCAAATATATAAAATTTGGTATGGGTCTCATACATGCTAATGCATTTGTTGTTTTCTAATACATTAGAATTTCCTGAAGAATAACCTCCATGGGCTAACCTGGGTTAATTCATAACCTTTTAGAAATCCCTAGTTTACTTACAGATGGATTTAGCACTATGCAGTGTTGAGCTCTTAAGAAGGAGAAGAAGGCCCATATACTGTCAACTAGAAGGAAAGGAAAATATAGACCTGATACCTACTGTGTTCCTTTTTCCCTGGTGAAAAAGATTTTTACAAGTCCCCCCAAACTCTTTCTTGGTTTCTCTTGGTCTTAAGCTAATTGCCTGACACTCCTTGCTCCATTTTCAGAGAGTGCTGGAGGCCCATAGATGCTCCTTGGGGTTTCCTCCCAACAGTCTGTATATAATGCCTACTGAAGCAGTGGCTCTGTATTCAAAACTCAGAATTGTCTTTATACTGTTTCTCTAATTTTTACCTATCTAAGACTGAAGCAAAATTACCATTCTATTTGTTGTAGCTTTTAAATCAGAACAGCAATACTTGCATTCTGGCTTTGATTTCCCATAGTGAAAAACAAATTTAGAGTAAGATTTTCTCATACATTGGCTGTCTTTTCCTCTCAAAAGTTAGTTAATAACAAATTAAAATTTAAGAAATAGTCATTAAAATATTCTTAATTATAACTTGAATTATATATTTTAATAACAAATTAAGAAAACATGGTGTTTATATATTTTATAAACAGGATGTCTAATAAACGTGTGTGTGTGTGTGTGTGTTTATGCAATTTATATATAAATTATTATGTAGAATGTTACTATTGAGGTTTGGGAAAAAACAAAAACAGGAATCTAAATAAGTCATATAAATATGATTACTTAAATCAATCAATATTATATAATTATTTTTTAATTCTTTCTTAATATTATGTTGTGAACAAAAATGTTATAATCTCTGTCTTTTACAGATGAGAAAGTTAAGGTCTTGAACATTCAAGTGGTTTTCTTGGGGATAAGTTTTGGTTAAGCAAAGGTTGTCAATTCAGCTGTATTTACTACATCTCTTTGAAAAGTTATTAATGAATTAATCAACAATTGACATGGCTAAGCATCATTCTACAGATATTCACAAGATTTGCTTTGCTAAATAAAACCTTATTGTTCTTTGGTTAGAGAAAAATAGTCTGATTTATAAATGTAAACACATTTTTGAGGCTACAGACATCAACTTTATCTCTCAAAGAGGTAGTATTGTTCTGGAAAGCATTATTTTATACCAACTCCTCATTCTATAATCGTGGCTCTACCATTATTAGCTGTATGGCATTGGAAAATTCCCTTTGTCTCCCTGATTCTCTGAAAAAAGTAATTATTTGTTTCCTAACTACTGCCTTCAAGTGTTATAAAGTACAAATGAACGTGATACATGAATGTGTGTTGACAATATTTAGACAGTATACAAGACTTAAGGGGTCCTTATCACTCCTTTGTCCTGGTTTAGAATCCTTGCTCTGATAGTCTCTACCTCTGTGACCATGTGTTACTGAGCTCAGAAAAACCATGTGTTATTGAGTCTCAGTGTCATAGAAATGAACACTGAACTCAGAATAAATTTTGAGTAGAGTTTGAGTAGATAGGAGAAGGAGGGGGAGAGGGAGGGGGAGGGGAAGGAAAGGGAAAGGGGGAAAGAAAGAGGGAGTATAAAGGAAAAAAAAAAAAACCACACATACTCCCTGAAGGCTTTATGTTGACAAGATTATATAGGCCATTGAAGTGAGAAAGGGTTCAGGAATGAGATATGATTCTTGGTCCTGTGATGTCTGCCACATAATCACTGGTTTCTACGTGGTCACAAGATGTTCTTTCCTATGGTTAATGGTCTCTTCTGAGGTTCTACAAAACAAAGGCTTATGCAAACATGTTGGTAAGCCTTTGTATTTTAAATGCCAGTTCTAAATTGCAGACTTAAGACAAAGGTTTCTTTTTCAAAAGTTGTGGACACTGAGTTAAACCTTAACTAGAATGTCAGCCAAGAGGGAAGGAGTCAGGCCACAATTAAAAATGAAAAATGAAATCTCGGTATTAGACAAGACGGGGTTTCCCTTCTTTTAGCTATTGTATACAAGCTCACATGGAGACATTTACCTTCAAAGACTCATTTTCTTCATCTGTGAAATGGCTACTTAGACCTCGCAGGAATACTGTGAGAATGATGCCTGATGAGAAATATGCTCCAATCCTCTGAGATAGATTAACATGGTAACTAAAAGGGAGCGAGTCCGTGAGCTATCCTGTGGCAAACTACTGTCAGTGACTTCTTTTTTTTTTTTTTTGTTCTATCTTTTCAAGCAAAAATAAAGTGTATCCAGCCTTTGGCTTACAATAATAACCAAATTCAAGATATTTAAGCATATTTCTTACCTCATGAGGCAGCTAAATTATCCTTTGCAAACAGACCATTCACCACTGGTTACTCTTAGTTGTCACAATGACATTAATCTTTCACAAACCATCGCTCTTTAGCATTTATTTTAGTGATAACATTTGAGAAAATCATTATAACACCTGTCCCTGTGGAGGAAAAAACCCTATAAAATTAATAGGTAAGTAGTCAAGGATTCAAATTATTGTTTTGTATAAACACCTCAGGTAGCTGTAAGAGATACAGATGGACAAATAGATTGCCAATTATAATTTCTGTAAGTGAACAAACAAACCACCATCACCACTACCACCAATAACAACAGCAATTAATTCCTGCATCATCTGTCATAACAATTTTGTATCTCTCTCAGTGAACATTTGATTTAGACAGTTATCAGAATTAATTTGCATTATTTACAAGGGATCGAAGGGGTTGAGTTGTATTATTTACATGTCAGCTGCCCTCGTTTGCTATTTCAAATTATAAGTTATCTGTATTCTTAGAGAAACATAAATGAGAACTACTTTAGGACCTGAAAAAAGTCATTACTGCATGTATATGTAACTACATCTCAAAGAACCTTCACCATTTCCCCAAATCTTTCTAGATATGAGAGCTGGCAACTATTATGTGAAAACACTTTAGTTAACATACAGCCTGAGAAACACCTCTATGATTGGAAAATGATAATTTATTGTTCCTCAAAGAAGGCACTATTGACATTTGGGGCGTGGGATAATTCTTCCTTTTGTGATGTTCCAGCAATTCAAGGATGTTTAGCATCTCTACCTTCAATGCTTTGAGACAACCACAAAATACTCTCCACATTTCTAAATGCTGTCTAGAGGGTGTTACTGTCCCTGGTTGAGAACTACTAAGATAAAGCATGGAAGGGCTCATCTGGACACTAAGAGCCCATCTTAAGAATCAGAAGGATCTGGATTTGACCCAGCCTCATGCACTTTTTAGCTCTATAACCTTGGTTATTTAAACTTCCTGAGCTTCAGTTTTATCTGCAAGATGCAGATAATAATACCTTCTTGGAGAATTAATAACTTAATGTTAGTAAAGTCCTTAGCACAATGTTTCATATGTAAAAAGTGCTCATTTAAAGGGTAGCTAACTTGTACAGACTTTGCCAAATGTGTGTTAGTCAAAATTCATATTGGCTTAAAAATTAGTAGCTGGTGTGGTCAACACTGATGATAGTAGTTGTGGAAGAAATGGTATTGCTCATAGCTATGGTACACTTAAGAGAAGCGGTAGGTGAGGTGCTTAAGATGTTACCTATAGTACCATATTGCTTGAATTGAAATTCTAGTGCCACTGTGTTCTAGCTATATTATTTGGGCCAATTCCTTATACTCTCTAAGCTTTAATTTCTTTATGTAAAATAAAACAGTAATAATACATACCTTAATAGATTTTTTATATATAAAATGAATAAGTATAAATGCTACAAAGTGAATATGACTTAGAAATGTCTGTGAATTCAGTGGAGACAGAAAGAGAGGAATAAATCACTGGACACTCTGCTTCCAAAATCTTGAGCAACATTAACTTTTGTCTGGCAGAAGAGTTTGGTGTTTAAGATGTATTCTAGGGTCTACACAAGGTAATTAGTTCTCAGAATATCCTGCTTTTTCATGCACTGTACCTTGAGACTCTCTAAATAATTTTTATGTACAACATTGAAGTACATCAGCTTAGGAAGAACACTTCAGTCTACCCAACAATGGCTTGACCTACAAGTCAGCAGTTTAGTTTATATGCATCACCATCTCTACTTGTAAAACAATATTCATTTGTGGAAATATTTTAATATCTTATTCACTTTGTCTTTATTACTTTACACAAATAGCTAAAACAGATAAAATAAAATTGCTGATAATGGTGAGCAGAAGCATAGGTTTCATAAACAGTACAGTTAAGGAAGGCAAGATGAAGATCATTAGGCTTAACTTTAGCTTCTATCAGGCACTCATTGGCCTTAAACCCAATCAACTGTGTGTCCAATTATGAAGGAAAATGATAAAAATAAAGTGCAAAATGCTAGAAATATACCATTAAACAATGTGCCTAAAAGATGAATTGCCATTAGAGATTTCATAATTGGTTATTGCAAATTGGGACTGGAATACCTATTAGACTTTGTTTAATCTTTTGTTTGTCTTCTGAACATTTATCATGATGGAAATTTGGAGATTGACTATTTTTTCCTTTTAACAAAACAACAAATTAAATTTATGTAAACATCAAATTGCCATTATTTAAAGCTATAAAGAATATCTTGCATCCCCAAATTTTATTCTACCTTATATTGTAATTATAACACTATGTGTCAGCTTTGCCAATTTTATGAAGAAATTTTTAGTTAGTTAAATTGTTTAATAAACCATTTTTCTCTCTTCTAAGTTATCTCAGTTATGGATAGAAAAGTAAAACTCAGGAACTTTTAATTTAATAGAGGATTATAGTCATTAACTCAAATCTCTTGAATTTTTTTATTATATGATTATTATCAGAAATTCAGTATCTATGTATTTCTGCAACGCCTTTTTTTTATTATTATTAACCTACATGTCTTGATTAAAAATCCTAGACTGTCTTTGGAAGAGAATTTAGATTCCCTTCATAATTTCTGTCATTCAAAAAGCATAAATTTTGTCTAAATTTGTAGGATGCAAGGTAGCTATCTGACGGTAGAGTAGTGCTTTACATACTTTAATGTGAATGTGAATCACCTGGAAATTTTTTTTGGATTACAGCTTCTGGTTTAGCAAGTCTGTGTTAAAGCCTGAGATTCTGCATTTCTTACAAATTCTCAGATGCTATTGCTGCTGCTAATGATGATCTAGACCAGACTTTAATAGCAACTGGAGAGAGCACCAAATATATAATCAGAAAAATTGGATGCAAATAATCCGGCTACCACTTACTAGCTATACAAATTAGGGTAAGTCACACCCACTCATCTCCTTCATCTCTACTGCTCTCACCCTGGTCCAGACCACCATCCTCTCAACAATTACATAGGCTCTTGTTTTCTCAGCATCCAAACTTCCCTCTCTCTCCAGTCTACTCTCCAGACCATAATAAAATCAATCCTTTATAAAAACATTAATCTTATTCTAGCACTACTACTCAAACCTTCTTTAGCAGCTTTTAATGTCTTGCTTCAAAAATTCCAAATTATGAACATAACCCATGAAGCCCCCCAAGTCAGCTCCTGCCTACCTCTCTCACTTCATTTACCTCTCCATTCTCATTGTTATAAGGCTCCCCACACATGGGCTCTTCCTTTGTTGGTTAATTGTGGTCCCAGGCCAGCCGAAATCTGTAACCTAGAAACTGATAAGAAATGCAGATCCTCAAATCCCATCCGTGAAACTCTCTTCCCTGGACAGGGACTCTCCCATAAGGGTGAGACTATCCATTCTGTTTCTTTCTGCTTCTCCAGGACTCAAAAAACTGCCTGGCACAGTGTAGGCGCCCAGTAAAAAGTTTGAGTAAAAGAGAATAAATCATTTTAATCTCTATATTATCAATTTCTTTATCTGTAAAGTAGACAAATATTACCTTCCTCTCAGGTTACTTCAGATTCATTAGCATATATGAAAGTAGAAAACAATGCCTACTTTAAAGATATTCCATTTCATAAAGCATTTTTACATCATTCTCTCAATGATGCCTAGACTGTTTGCTATTTATAACTTTGCTCATTAATTCACACACTCACATGTATAATATTGGGCATTTGCTAACACTGTTGCTTCTGTTTGAAATACTCTTCCCTTGATCTGGAGTTCTAGCTGGTGCATATTCTAAAAGCCTTTACAGTCATCTTCTTCTAGCTTCTGGTGGACCTTGAACTTTTCTCTTTCAAACACTTGTAACATGAAAAATAATAAATGCTTTTTTGTAGTTCAAAAGTAACAGGTTCATTATAGAAAATATTAAAAATGTACTGATATATAAAATGAAAACCTTATTAATTTCCACTGTAATCATAAGTTTTTATGACCTCGCAACCTCTCAAACTGTTCCTTTAAATTGAAAAAGAAAATGCTATAGATTAATTAATCTGTCAGTTTCAAACTATGTAGATAAGAACTTTTGATCATATTAGTCAGTTGATATTGTGTTCTATTAACACAAATTTTCCTAACATATTATAAAAGTGTCTAGGAAATTAAATTCATTTTGTAAGTATTTTTTTTAAGTAGTAATAAAACAGCACAAGTAGTTTGGATATAAAATTGTATTGCAATTAGGTAACAGAGTAAGGACTGATTTCTGTAAGAACATTTGGTCTACAGTAGATTTCCTGTGTATTCTCTGAGCTACTTTCAGCTCTGCTCCCAAGGGAACATCTAAATGCACACAGCTACTTCCTCTTGCTATTGTAGAACCAATTAAATTAATTTGTTGGAAATAACATTGTCTACTGCTTTGCACTGCACTAGATTAGATTCTCTCTGAATCTTCCTGGGTTTCACTCTATAATGCGGATAGCACTTTGAATTTTAGTGGCAAGAACTGCAGTTTTCCTTTCCTTATATAAAAGATGGATAGTGAGTACTCCCAAGAAATGGAGCTTTCTCAGAAACCTGCAAATGCTTTGGGAGACTGCTGCACGTATTTCCTGACACTTTAGTATCATTTAAGATAGGAAGAAATTTAAAGAATATAGAGATTATTTAGCAGTATTTGTACGCCTCTAACTTTGAGAATTTTTTCCAATGTCCATCAGGGAGAAGGAATTTTATGTAGAGGCAAGATGCTACATAATGGGATAGGGAAGTGTAGTTGGATGGAATAATCTAATTTAGTTTTATGTATTGTGTGCCATAATGCCAACTTAACTGTTCACTAAATGAACATTTATGAGAACTACTCTAAAACTGGTCTTGTGGTGAATACATAAGATACCTAGCCTAGATAGATACATAGATAGATAAAAATGTAAAAATATTTCTTTTCAAGAATATAAATATATGTGTATATATAAATAATTAAAATGTATATTTAAAGATATATAAATTTTAAATATGCATATATATTTAAAGAAATAAGACAAGTTATTTGAATATAAAATTGCAATTTCTAGATTCAGTATGTTTGTGTGGAGCAGAGGAAAATGTAAAGAGAAGGGATGTTGGGGGTTGAGTTGAATTATCTTGAGACCAGAATACTTATTTTGAGGTGAAGAGCCACAGTATTAAAAGCCTTAGAGGTAAGCAAGGATCTGGTATTTAAGGGCCTTCTAAAATATAGTATGGAATTTTGACATTTTGCTATTGGCCTCAGGGAAGAATTGTGGAGTTTGTCACCCAGGTTGCTGACATTGAGTAGTCTGGCCGTATCAGAGTAGCAGTTTGTGAGTAAGATAGGGTCTCACTAAAGTTCATAGACTTTGCATGCTTGTGTTTCTATTCTGTTTGTTTTCTGTAATTGGCAAAGGCACTGTCTCTACACTCTAGGAGTTGATGTCTTTCATTATTGTAGAAGGTCTGAGGGAATGAGAAATAAGAGGACTGCATGTGAACACTGACTTTGACATTAACTAGCTATGTGGCTTGAGCCACATCTCTTGTCTTAGGGTTTTAGTCTATCTGCAAAGCAGGAGGGAGAGTGCTGTTGGAATAAATGACATGAAAGCTCCTTATAATATTCACTTTCTATGATCCCTTATGACTGCCACTGACAGCTCTTGCCTTTTGTCTTTCTGAAGATAATCCAATCTAATATTAATACCAGGTAATGTAAAACTGAAACTGTGATTAAACAGGATTTTGAAGTATACTTTTACTCAGAAGCAAAGTTAAAGGAGAGAAAAATGTTTTGTTGTTTCTATAAGCTTTTGAAGATCAGGGCCCTATGGTTGTTGTTTTTAAAGCTTTCAGTACTATATAAAATTAAATAAGCCAATGCCTGTTTAGCATTTGTAATAGTGCTCAGTACATAATAAGATCCCATTAAAAATAATCTTCCTGACAGAGTTGTAGATGAGCTATGAATAAGTCCAAGTTAGTATGGAAACTATATAATACAATGTGTCCTCAAAAATGCTGGTTGCTATTCACCTTATAGATCTTTCTCGACCTGCAATATCTATGTTACTATTTGGCTGTGCTTTTGGGGTGCTCTCCTGTTGAACCTGATCCATTTTATACTGCCAATAGCCGAGCTTCAAAAATGGACAGAAGAATCAGTCTAAAGATTTTCGTTGTTGTTTATGGAGAACTCAAGTTTATTACACCGGAAGTCCCAGAAGAGCTAGTGCTAGTGAAAATATGGGCCCCGAGCTCAGGGGTAATCTTGCTTTTATAGGATTTATCTGTGTAGTTCAGTTGGCATGAGCTTCTCAAATTATGTTAAACATCAGGGAGGGAAAAAAAAAGAGCTCTTTAGAAGAAAATGGAAATAACAAACTATATTTGATAGTCTCAATATTTTTGACAGACCTCTTTCTGGTCCATGAATGAGGAAGACAGAAAAATGGATATCAAGGTATCTGAAGAGTTAGTTCATTCACTACACAGTATTCTCAGCCAGGGAAGAAGTAGGTTTTATTACAATGGCCAGAGCCCTTGCTAGATAGACATGGATGAAGCCTGAATGCAAAATCTTGGCAAACATCTTGGAAGAGAAAAATAATCACTTAAGGAATAAGAAAAATACATTTCAAAATTGAATGATAAAATTAGCTTATATTTAACTAATGTAGTCATTTAAAGGTTTTTGGAAAGAATGTGTGCTTACTGCCTGCTCTGCAAAACCCTTGGATATTAGAACTATACTATTGGCTTTGCTTTCACCTGAGCTAGAGTATGAATACTGGATCTCCTGTCACTCGCTTCTTGGACAGTCTGAAGAAAACTAATTAACACTCCTGAACTTTACCTTTCTCATTTTAAAATGAAGATATAAAACTCTACTTGCAGAGTCATGCTGAGAGTTAAATGGGATAACAACTATGACCTTGCCTAACAGTACCCTTTGTTTAGTTGGTAATAATTTAATTTCAATTGCCCTCATATCAGAAGCTCTATGCCTTGACAGTTCCATTTCATTCTTCACTTCTCAGTTTTGCCATGTCTAAAATGAACTTTGGAGTGAGATTATTTCTTAAATTTATTACAGCTCTCGCATTCTACTTTTTAACGTCTTCCTGTGACACTAATCCCTATGAATGTTTGCATGATAAGTGGAACTACCAGTGTTCTTATTTAAAACAAATGCACTCAAAGAAATGTGGAAATGTGGAAATTTCAGATGTCCTGCTAGTGAATGAGAAGAAATCTGAGCGCCAGGAGGGCAGTGACAAGCAACTGTGAACCTTACCTAATTGCCTTACCTATCATTTGCCTTCTCTTTGTATCTATAACCCAAGCCATTTCCTCCTTAAGGACCCGAAGCCAGTACTAAGAATAAAGAATTTAGGACATGCAAGTTACTTTATGCTGTAAAATCTTGGACATTTTTGCTTTACTCTAGCTATTTCTATATGTTGATAGTAGGGGTGGAGGATAATTCTACTATCTGCCTGTCTCTTCTTGTTTTAAGGTCCTTATTCATTACTGAAACCTTGGCACCAGGAAAAAATGTAGCTTTTCTAATTTGACTTGTGCTACTTTTTGTCAGTCACATAATTTTCCTCTAAAATAATATTAACGGGTCTCATATACATTCAGCTTCCTGATAAGGTCCTTTAAAATGCTCTCAGACTAGAAATCATGATGTTAGTTGACCTCCACCAAGCACAACATCCTGCTTCATAATGGGTGGAAATTTTTTGCAGTTATGTTTACTTATATAACAGACTCCCTCTCGTATTTGATGATTTAACATATTCTTCTTCATTTCCATAACTATATTATGAGTACTTGGAAGACATATACTAAGATCCTAGTTTTTTTCTTCTTTGTTTCTACTGTGATTGACACGGGGAATGCTTGATTCTGGGGAACTATGGTAGGCAATTGTGGTAGGATATATAGGAAAGTAAGACATAGAGTCTGTCTTCAACTAACTCACAGTTTAGCTAACAGAACAGGGAGGTGAGGAAATATTAGACATTTGAAAAATAAATACTATTTAAACACATGAGCAAGCTGCTAGCATTGAGTATAGTGACCAGAGCGTAGTAGTCACTCACAATAAGTATTGCAAGCCAAACTGAACTTAAAAGCCAAACATAAAGAGAGTAAGTCATCTTTCCCAGAAAAAGGTAGGGTTACTACCTAAATGAGGTGGTATCTGAGAAGGATTTTGAAAAACGTGTTTGATAAGTTTAACTTTGTTGAAATTTGTGCCTGTTCACACTATTTGAGTAACTTTTTGGAAACCTAGTGAGGCCACTGTGGCTTGAGCTTCATTGTTTCCCCCATGCTTTCAAGGAAATCTGAAGAAAGCAGAGGAAATGTTAACAAAACCAAGTTGAAAAGGTAGGCAACAGTCAGATCATAGAGAACTTTGCATGCTGTGTTTAACTTTGAGAAGTGATAACTTTATTGAAAATCTAGCTTGTTGCTTTTGCTATTAATTTTTTGTTTTAAGTTTGAATTTGTTATGAAGCATTCAAGTCATGCTCAGCTCTAGCTAAAGATGTTCATATAAAAACAAAAGAACAATAGAGTAAAAGATCATCATTGTAAACCAGTGGTCTCTAGAGTAGATAATTTTCATTAGAATTTCAGAGATATAAGGTCAGGGTCACACCAGAGAGACCTAAAAAGACCTCCTGAGAGTTACATATAAAAAATATGAAGACAGATTTTTGATTTTTCACTAAAACCGTGTGATAGCCCCTTCCATAAAATTAAAATTTCAAAGAGACAGATTTATGCCAGTTAATAAGTTAGATATTGATATAGATCATCTAAGCATAATTTGTAGGAAATAGAGCCAATCTGTAAGAGAGATACCCAAATAAAAGAACACTGAGTCAAAAAAAAAGCCTGATATCTAAAATCAAAAGTTCAACTATGGATGCCTGAAACCTGAAACAGAGGGGGTGGTGTGGAGGGTGGGGAGAGACAGAGAGAGACCAAAATAAAACAAACAAACAAACAAAAACCCATAGAATTTTAAAACAAAATATTGGGTTAATAACTTACCTCTGTAACTTTACTAATTGTGTGAACTTGGGCAGGTCATATAGCCTGATCTGGCCATAATATGTGGAATCATTGTCATTTGGTTTATGTCCTTCACAGTTTTCTTTTTAATGCAAATTCAATGACATATAGTAAAACCCCTTATAAACTCTAAAATTTTATTTAAATGCATTCTTTAAATTTAGCTATGTGCCTTTATGATTCAACACATAAAAATTAATATACAAGCTATTTTTTTCAGAGCACCTTTGTTGTGGGAAGTGAAGGACTAGTATATTGTACTAGATAGCTTTGTTGTGAACAGCTATGAGTTCTTTAAAACACATATGTGTTTTACCTGCTGTGAGTTTATAGTGCACTGGAACTTTCAAGTATGGCCCCTTTGTTTACATTTCTTAAGTAATATATATTCTGTCTTGGCATTGAGGAATTGCCATGACCCTAATAGTTCTGATTAAGTATCCTTGCCAAATCAAGTACAAAAGAGTCTAAACTTGTTTTCCCATTTCCTGCTCAAGCAAAAGGGGAAAAAAAATGACCCATTTAAGATTGGAATTATACTATATTCCCCCCAACTTACAGAAGAATAGATCTGTAATGAAGTGCAATTTTCCTCAGAAAATAAACTCCAACGAATGGAAAATTGGGGTTACAGTTTGTGCATTGCAAAGTAATAGTCACTTAAGTGTTGAATACAGCCAAAGGACAATTTGAAAAGATGAAGGACATTGAAACAAGAAACTGGAAATCTGACAAAGGTGAAAAGGGGTCCACTGGAAGCTTTATTGAATGGAAATTGCAAGTAACAGCAAAATAATGATTCAATTCTACAAGATGGAAGGGGTTGAAAGGGCAAAGTACTTCTGGTTCATGTCTAGACAATGGATTGTATAAACCATGGTCCAATGAGTGACCTCATAGGAGTAAAATAATAATAAATAAATATAAATAAATAAATAAATATGAATTGATGAAAATAGACAAAGTAATTTCAAAATTAACAACCTAGCACAGAAAACTCAAGATCGAAACAAATGCAGGCTCCAAATATACATACTTAGAGTGTTCCAATGCTCTGAAAACACTTTATTTTCAGATCATTTATTTATACAACTAACATTTATTAAATACTTACCAGGCATAGGAAAGAAAATGAATGAACTATCTTCTTTGCTCATGGAGCTTCAAACTAATGATTTTCATTCACCTTATTCCAATGAAGCACATAATTCTTTGTTACTGAGATTACTAGTAGGCTGAACCATAGTACACTGCCATTTTTGTAGGTCAAAAACATTCAAGTATTGGCAATTTTAAAAGGTTCAGCCTAATATTATCTTATAACCTTTTTTTGAATGGTAGAAGCATTTTAAGTAAATGTTCTTTGCTCTAAGAATAATTTTTATTCCCCATAACCAGCATTTTCTTCTCCTTTGATTTAAAAGTGAATCTCTCCCCTTTACTATTCCCTTAAAACTCACTGAAAATCTCCAAATTAAATAGTTTCATTATATATAGGATGCAACTGTGGTTACCTACACATACTACGGGCAATGAGGTACAGCACAGACTTCTCAGAATTAATCATTCTATTGAGAATTCCTCATGTCAGGCACAGTTTATAGAAGTCTGGGGGATACCTTATATTCAGAGTAGCACCCTCATTCTTATACAACTTTGCACTGTAAGGAAAATTTTACTGAGATTTCATAAATTATATTCTGGAGTCAATACACACTTCTTTTGTCTGAGACTAAGATCTTCACTCTCAACCCTTGGGCTATATCCCCCTTATCCATTTTATTGCCTGTGATTGGTTTGTACCCCTCCTCCTCACATCACTGAGATATTTCTCTTGTGGAGACACAAATAATTTTTTCTCCCACCTTTCTATATTCTTCTGCCTGGCTTAATAGTCAAATTAACATGAGGTTTATATATCATTCTGGAGCTAAGGAGAAGAGGTTGAGGGGAGAGTTGTGGATTGGGATTTCAAAGGGCAGGAAGGCAATTCACATGGAGGTGAAAAATCAAATGTTTGGTAAATAAATGTTTTCTGGGCCATCTTTAACGGTGAGACACAAGGAGGATTTTGAATAGGCCTTGCTAGGTTCCCCTCATATCTCATACAATATTTTATATTTAACTAATGCTATCTATGATGATGTTTCCCTTTCTGGAGCAGGACCTCTATCTAAATTCCTTTTAGGCTGTTAGGAGGAAGGTCAAAAGTTTCTTTAGAGTCTTGCTTAAAATAATATCCCATAAGACATAATGAGTGGTAAAACTTTGCTTCCCTTTACTCTGATAAGATGGTATGGCCCTAGACCAGCAGCTTTAGCACCACATATGTATTCTTGAGAAATGCAAATACCAAGCCCTAAATCTACAAAATTAAAAAAAAAAAAAAGGGGGGGGAGGGGGACAATCAATCATTCTGCTTAGCAAGCCCTAAGGTGAGCCTCATGCAGCACTGAAGTTTAAGAACCACTGATCTAAGGCAGTAATTTTCAATCTTGAATGCATAACGGAATCAGCTGGAGAACATCAACAAGTATTGATGCCTAGGTTCTGGCTCTAGGGATCCTGATGTTGATTGGTGAGGGTACGGGATAGGTAGTTTTCTAAACTCTCCAGGTGTTATGAATGAACAGCTAAGGTTGAAAGTGCTGGTCTACTAAAATTAGTAGTTGTTCACATAGTTTCTATGATTACTACCTGTGAAGCCAGGCCCTAAACTTCTTATTTTTGGAGGTGGGATTAGGAGGTATAGACATGGGTCTCAGATTTTAGAAAAACTGATTAACATTTTAGATAAAAAAGTTTATCTTCATCTTCACTTATGCTGATCAGACAGATGTTACATGCCTGCTGGTGATACGGGGTAGTACAGTTATCACCAGCATATACAGCCATGGAAACCCCTAAATAAGGTAAATTATCTCTCTATATGTCATTTATTTATCAATCTACCTATTTATCTATCTATCTAAAATTTATAGAAATAGCATCTAAATTACTTAGTGGAGGCAGGATGGGCAGAGTTAGTGGTAGGAAAATGTCATGCTAGAGCTACAAGTCCTGCTAAATTGTCTATATAACATCTACCAATGTGAGACTTAATTCTCAGCTCTTCGGAGATTTGGCATGTGGCCCCACACTGCTTCCTTCTCTGCGAAGGCCTGGATCATTTTAACTATTCTCTTACCTCCGTTCTCCTGCCATTTCCATGTTCTTGGCGCCTCTCTGACCTTCCCTTTGTATCTTAGAAATCCTTGGTTCTTCAGCACAGACCATTTTCTCATTTAACTGTTTCAGCTGATTAGAAAAGAAGGAGAAAAGCTTTGACTCTAAGGTTGAAAGATGTCAACCTTAATTCTGGATGGAAGGGAGGTACTATTGAACAGTTGGGCACTGCCCAATAGTTTCGGGTTGGATGGGAGCTGAAATCTCTCTGAGCTCTGAAAACCAAATGATACCCAAAGGTGGTAGAGGTGTAACTTGGAGTGGTAGAGTGAGGGGTATGTGAGGAAATTTTTTCTCTAATTAGTTAGAAAATCTTGGGGTTAGCAGGGTAGAGGAGAGTTTTTTTTTTCTTAATTAAAAGGCATCATTAGGTCAGGGAGGCCTTAGTGGCAACTCACTTGGATTCTTTTCTTTCTGGATTTTGTGTTCTTCTCTAGAAATGATTGATAGATAACTCCTAGTACAAAGGTCAACCAACTACAATTAATCAGGCTTATCTATGAATAATAATTATATTTATATTACCCCTATAAACAAAGCTTTTAGATATTGCTTTACTAGAGAATGCCGCTCTCCTTAAAATAACCGATTCTGTTACCATATTTGTGATGTATTATGTGTCAGCTTTCCCTTTTTCAATGTCTAAACTGTTACCTTTTTTTCCTTGAAATGCGTTAGGTAGGAAAAAGGGTATTTGGATCACATAGAGAGAGTCTAGGGGAAGACCTTACTAAGAGAAGTCAGATGCTGCCAGACAGAAAAGAAGGAAGGCTCTAGCTTGGAGTTAAGTTAGGGTGGTGGAGATGTGAAACACTTAGTGTGGAGTCACCCACTTAACCATGTTTGTTGTTGAACTTTCTATAAGTCATAAGCCTAGATTCCTAAACATTCTTTTGTTCAGTCTTTGAATAAAGTTAATGACTTGAGTTGAGATGAGGTTGGGGTGGGGCAGGGCAGGGCACACAAGGGATAATAAATGAATGTCCATGAAAGGTAATTTTGAGGCCAGCATTTAGTAAATTTACCCTTCTATCAAAGTAGACTGGAAACATTCACATCTTTCCCCAATATAAAATGTGTATTATACTCTCAAGGCTGATATGTTTAACACAGATAAAATAACCTTTTCTCTTTGCTTTCTTAGGTCCTTCACTGTAACCTCATGGAAGGCCTTTGCTCAGGGAATTCTTTCCAGTCTGGACTGGGTTGACAAAAAGGATAGGGGAAAATAGACTCTACACATTCTTTCTTTTTCTTTACCTTTTCAAAAGTACAAATGTCCCCGATTGCAAAAATTAAGCAGCCAAGAATATTTGATGCCTCACTTTGAAATGTCAGACCTTATATAAACCTATCCCATAGTAACTGTAGGTTTTTTTTTTCTAGAAAAAGTCATAGAATTTTTATTATGGGGAAGTGGAAACTCTCTTATTTTTAGCAAAGATATATCCTCCAACCACCACCTAACTCCACACAATTTCCCATCTTTACTCTGGGGATGCCAAACTCTAAAGAATGAAAGGATCAGGAGTCAGGGTAAATGTTTAAAGGGAACTCAAAACAAACAAACAAACAAACAAACAAACACCTGTTACCACACAACTTAAACCTCAGTAATTAAGTTATGGGTGCCTTAAGTAAGAGCACTTACTGATGAATCAAGAGAATTTTCAATAGTGGGCAAGCTTGGCTTTACATACTTCTGTAAATGGAACAAATGAAATGCTTTGGTGCTGAAGGAATATTGAGCTCTCAGTTTTTTCTGTGCTATGTTGTTCTTATTGTCTCATTAAACATATTATTAGTAGACAGCTTTTATGCTTATATTTGCCAAGGGTAACAAATTTGTGTTTATACATGCAAGAGACTTGACAGGCGCTTATTAGGGAGTCTTCATATCTTTCACTGTGCACATTTATGTAAAGTTCTCTGAGTCCCTATGTTTTAGGCAGGTATTCCCTAGAATTCATTGACAATAATAGATAATGATGTTGGCAGTAAGGTGCCAGACATAGGACCTTGCATTTTTGCTGTATTATTTTTAATCCTTCCAACAATCCTAGGATTTAGATCTTATAAATCTCCATGTCTACTTTTATATCTATATCATAATTCTGTTCAAGTATTAGCAAGATCATTACTCAGGAAGAAGTTAAACTTCATTGAAGTCCAATCACATTTTGTCAATTGCTAGACCCAAGGATGTTAGACTGTGTACTCCAATAAGGCAGGGCCATGTCTGCTGCGTCCTTCAGTTTATTCTCTGTATTCAGCACTATGTCTGAAGCCCAGTGAATATGCAATAAACATTTTTTGAATGAGTGAATAAATAAAAGATTAAATTGACTTGCCATATTTGTCAATCAAGAAGGTATAGGATTTAGCCTAGGCTGGGTTCCCAAATCTTTCATAGCTTCCTAGCTGAATGAACTTGGAAGACACTCAACTCCACTAAATCTCAGTTTTCTCTGATGAAGAAATGGTTTAGAAGATCAAATGAAAGATGAATATAAAAACATTTAGTAAAGTCAGTGTAAATATTAGTTGCTATTCCTGTGATATGATTTTCAAAGCCCTGAAAAATGATTTTTTTATCTAGATCTGAGATTAAACCCTTCCACCTGCTTTTTGGTGCCTAAAATCTAGCAAGAATTTTCACATGTTTTTGACTTCTTATCTTGCCTAATTTAAAGAAATATATTTTATGTCAAAACCCAGTCCATACATTTATGAAATTATGATTTAAACTCTAACAAAATTACCATGAAACAATATTTAAGTCTAAGTTTATATATACCACCATTCTCTGTTCTCTTCTGTTTTATTCTATTCAAATAAAATAGTTTGTGACCTACCAAATTGATTTTAGGATCTACGTTATATTTGAATCCCATTTTTTGAAAAATATTGTCTTAGGAGAAAGTATCACTCTGAAAAATTCGTTCATGCCATATTATTGTAAGACTCTTTAACTAAAACTATGGTATTAGGATCTGAGTGGGAGAAGTGTGTGTGTTTGTGTATGCTTCTAGTTGGGGCTGACAGTGATGTAGAAGCAGAACTAATTGGAGTCTGTCTGTCTGTCTGTCTGTCTGTCTATCTATCTATCTATCTTTCATTTATCTTAGTCTGCTTAGGCTGCTGTGACAGAAGACTGTAGACTGGTGGCTTAAACAGCATACATTTATTTCTCGCAATTCTGGTGACTGGGAAATCCAAGATCAAGGTACCAGCCTTGTCTGATGATAGTTTGCGTACTGGTTCATAGACAGCCATTTTCTCATCATGTCCTCATAGGAGAGAGTGGGCAAGAGAGCTCCCTTGGGTCTCTTTTACAAGGATACTAATCCCATTATGAGGGTTCCACCTTCATGACCTATCACCTCTCAAAGGCCCCATTTTCGAATACCATCACATTGTAGGTTAGGATAGCAACATGAAGTTTGGAGAGATGAAATGTATTCTATCTGTCTGTCTATCTATCTATCTATCTATCTATCTATCTATCTATCTATCTGTCATCTATCCATCCATCCATCTATCCATCTATCTCAATTTATCTAATTCTGCTCACTTACCTACTATGTACTCTCTAAATAACTCTATAATAAATAAATGAGTATAATGCATATGTATGTTTCTTTATGATCCATTTTAGAATAGTTTCCATGAGTTCCCTATAGTCAATGATAATACAGACTTCTGAAGAGATTAAAAAGCTTATCTGCTAATATATACATGCTGACAGTGACAGATAATAAGTGAATAGTGAAAATCTATAAAATTATTTGCATTGTTAATAATTGAGCATGTAATTATTGTCAAATTGTTCTTTACAGAGGTCATGTGAATTTTATTCTTACCAAGTATATGAATGCCTATTATTCTATATGATCCTCAACACTGTGAATTTTTTCTATTTTGGCCATTGAATAGATTAGAAATTGCATGTCAGTATAATTTAATTTGATTTTCTTTTTCTGTTTTTGAATGAGACGGAACATCTTTTCATATGTTTAAGAATCATTTGCATTTTTTCTGTATTAGCTCTCTTTTTCTTTTTCTAATCCATTGGTTTTGGATAGTTTTCTTATTTCTTTATTGAAGATATATTGAAGCCTTATTGAAGCCAATTTTCTATTTTTTTCTGATAAGTTGAATATATATTTCCTATTCATTTATTTACTTATAGTGTTTTTTGACATGTAGTTAGAAAGCTGAATTAAACATTGTTTCAATGGCTTATGAGTCTTGCATTATCCTTATAAATGTCTTCTGTGTCCTGATACTGTTTTTAAACAATACAAGTTTTCAGTCAATACTTTTATGGTTTTATTCTCAAAAGTATATTTTTACATGTTTGATTTTTCTTTATTTTGGAATCTGGTTGGATATTATGAAGCATAGATATAACAGTATCCTTCTCCCCCTCCACCAAGTGCCTATCAAATTGTTGCAGAACTTTTCATTATACTTTATCCTTTTTTTCCATTTATTTGTGATGCTATCTGTATTAAACACTAGACTCCAATACATATTTTAGTCTATTTCTCAACTTCTAATCTAAATCAGTGACTTTCTATTTGCCATTATCACATTGCTTCATTTATTAAAGCTGTGGAATATGTTACAGTATTTAGTAACATTACACACCTAAACACCAACTTGTTTACCAAATGATTCTTGTTTCTTCTTTCATATAAAATTTATAACTAGCTTGTTTACTTTCCACCTGAGAAAAAGTTGGGTTTGAAGTTGATGTTGTATGGTATTTGTCTCATGATGAATTGATGGAGTAACTTAGGAAGGTCAGACATCACTCTGATATTGAAGCTTCCCATCCAAACTCTCTTTATGCCTTTTTGTCTGTTCTTCATTTTTGGGTACCTCAGGAGCATTTAAAATGTATCTTTGTATAGATCTTGACACTTTTTATATTTAATACTGACTATTTTATCTATTTTACTGCTGTTCTGAAAGGAGTATTTTTCTTTTATTATGTGCTTTAACTGGCTGTTATTTACATATATGAAAGTTATTATTTTATGTATAAGACAGTTGTGCTTAGAACCTTACAAAAATTATTTTATTATTGGTAATAGTTTTTCCAGATCATTATCTGAGTTTCCAATTATGCAATCATATTTATTATTCTTCCAAATTTTATACTACACCTCTTTTCTAGTTTTCTAATTTGTTGGCTGCTATTTCTAAAAAATACTGAATAGTAATTGTGATTATAACTATCATTGTTTGACTCTCTGGATTAGTCAACTAATGTTTTTCTTTTAAGTATAATGTTCTTTGAATTTTAGATAGCTGTACTTTATAAAATCAGTGAAATATTTATATTTATTTTTAAATAAAAAATTTAAATGCCCTTTTAGCATTGAGAGAAATGCCCATGTAATTTTCTTATTTTACTAATGCAAATTATAATGTATTTCTTAATATTGACACATACCTATATTTTTGGAATAAAATAGCTTAAGCCAGTCATTTTTGGGTTTGGTATCAATGTATGCTTGCTTCATTAAAATAATGAGAGCTATTTTCTTCTTTTTTTATGCTTTAACAGTTTGTAAATGTCATTGGAATGATTTCTTAAAGATATTGAGCCATTTGCTTACTACTGGCATTAAAAATTAAGCATTTACTTGATTTAGGAATGCAGGCAACAAATCTATTGGTGTTAACTATTCCTCTGACTTTATCACAAATCGAAATAAAATAATTTTATATCATATTAAATATGTTGCATATATCTTGAGATATTTATACTCATCACTATTTTGAAAT
>NW_006494614.1:51028914-51048653 GCF_000325575.1 Pteropus alecto | reverse complement strand
TATTTCAATATAATTAGTTCTTTGCAATTCTATGTATCTATCTTATACACTTAAAATATTATTATGAAAAAGGAATCGTGGGCTTTACCAGATGGTCAAAGAGTTTAAGAGTACAAAAATGGTGAAGAATCCCTGCTAAACCATTCTGTGATTGTTTGACCTTCTTATATTATTCTGTATTTTCAACTACATTCCTCAAGGGATGTATTATTATGGAATAAATGTTCCCAACATCTCATTCAAAGGAAATTTGAGACATCCACACCTGATAGTAGCTGGCACTGAATTCAGTGAATTCTTCAGCTGGCAGAATAACCAGATGGATTTTAATTGCCCAGTGAAGGGATAATTTTCCCCAAGAAATCCCACATATGCCAATGCAGCCTGTGAGCTAGTTTCAAGGCCTCCTCCTTTGCCAACCATTTCAGTCTGCTGCAAACAGTGCTTTTCAAAGGATCCTATGACAGCATCGGGCAAAATTTAGTAAATGTCTTTGCTGTATTGGGGTAGAAGTGAAATAAATAGCCAGTGCTCTAGGGAAAAGCTGCAGACAATGCTCTCCCGCTGCTCAGTGCTCTTATCAGTGTGCACACAACCTTCTGCAGGATGGATTGTGCTAAATTTAATCTGCCACCTCCCCCTGGGGAGATCAGGGAAAATGTGGAAATGATCAGGGGGTTGATGGATTGGGATATAGTCCATCTTCTTTTAGAATGCCAACTTTTTCCTTTAACATAGTCTTGATATGCTTTGTTTCTTGCATTTGGACTAATTTTTGGTGTTCTGATAGTCAAAGTTATGCTTTTCTGAGTCTTTAAAATTTAGGATATGTGAAGAGTACTGATACATAGGAAATATTTATAAAAATGGAATCGCATCATTATCAAACAGGAAGAGACCAAGAGCAGTCATCATTTCTATCACCTAAGATTTAATTTTATGGATTAGAATAAATCCATAAAATTAGAATAGTCAATTTTAAAATGAAGAGAATGAGCATTTCTTAGGGTCTGCTTAGGCATTTATGACTACTGAGGTGTTTGTATCCCTTATTTTTATTTAATTTTCATGACTACTCATTATTCCCATTTTGCATAAGTAAACTGAGTCTCAGAGTGGTCAAATAACTTAATCAAGGTTATGCAGCTATTAAGAAACAGAGTTGTGCCTTCAACTTAATTTATCCACTTCTAAACTTTCATCTTTCCATTATCTACTCTTACAGGTTAAACTTGCACTAGGTTTTCAGAGAATCGAAAAATATATTTTAGGGTGCAATCTTGGAATGCTTCTTGAACTAGAACTTATAGATTTGAGTCAGCGTGGCATCGGTACAAGTAAATGAATAGAATTTTAAAAAGAAAACAATATTCCTAGAAGCTTTTCTCAAGACTAACAATACAAAGCAAAGTTTCCTATTTTAACTTTAAGGCAAGTATTCTACTTTTTGCTTGTACATCTCTGTTCATACCTCCATCAAATTAAATTGGTTTTCCACATAGCAATTTGGAGAAATATCAGGTCCATTGGGATCAAGTGAAAAACAGATGTTAAATAATATGCATTTTTCATGTGCCCCCAAGGGTTTTGACATTTCTAATTTAGTGACACTCTAGGGTAAGGGAAACATATCTCTAAGCATGAAACCGAAGCTCTGTCCCACAATTTGGTTGCTGAAATGAGCTTATTTAGGTAGGTGGATAACTTTATGGAATATCTTATGTAGAATTTGCAAAGCTTGGACCTTTATATACAATTGATCATTTACGACAGCCAGCTATTTTTCTGCTTGGGGAACAGCTGGCTTTTTAAAATATTGCAGCATTAACTCACTTACTTACCCATACCTTACCTGTATAAATAATGTTATGCTGTCAGAGAGTTTGGTGTAACAAATCTTATTTCAGCTTTTCCTCAAATATAGATATGAATAAAATAAAATGGTGCTAAGATAACCAGATCATCTTCCCCACATGCCTGGTATAAGATTCATTTAGTCATTCATTAAAAAAAAAAAAAATTACTAAGTGGCTCCTGCATGTGGTACCTTGACATTTTGAAGGGCAGAGGGAGAGTATGACAAAGCTTTTAATGCAAACTATTAATCTTTCAGTTTTGTGTTTGTTGTGTTTTCTGTGTTTGGTTTGTTTGATGTACTTGTTTTAACCAAGTATTAAACACCACAGACATATTAACTACATACTGACCCTTTGTCTTCGGTGGAGTCCTTGCAGTTTAGGTACTAATTAACAGTGGAGATACAGCTGTAAGAAATGAAGAGCGAGGCATTTGAAACAATTATATACATACACATATATATATATTTTCACTACTTACACTGATAGTAAGGTGAGTAATACTTATTATAATTAATATTGTCCCTGGTTTCTGTTAGAAAGTGTACTCTTCCTTCCGACAAATGCCAGAATAACTATAACATCTCTTCTCTAGGCATAATAAACCATGTATGAGTGACACAGTGATTGACCAGAGTAGTTCAAAGAAATTCCATTGGAGTTCACATGTAGGTGGATATTTCTATAACTCAGTAACAGAACCAAGTGTGTCACTTGTGTAATTATTTGAAGGTGATATATCAGGGAGGAGCCAAAATGACAGGTTGAGATTGAATGACTCTTATTTTTCCCATAAAAAAGAAATAGGTGGACAGTGATTGCCTAACTCATCTTGGTATCTGAATCTATGTAGGAAGGAAAATAAGTGTCTCATGTTTCCTGTACATTAAAATAGTTCAGCATTTGCTTCTCAGCTCTCTTACTGAGCTCTCTGAAAGATGTCAATTGCTCAGCAATCTAGTTGTAAGAACTGGAAAATTTTATTAAACTTACAAAAAAAAGCCCTAAATGTCTACATTTTAATAATTTTTACTTATCACTTCATCTGTGCCAGGTAATATGAATGGTTGGTACTTAATATGTTACCTAATTTAATTCTCACAGTATTATAAAGAAGCTATCAATTTTATTTTCATTTTAAGAAGAAATTGATGTTTTTTGAAGTCATGTGACTTGTTCAAAGATATTAACTTTAACTCTAAAGCTTTGGTGGCCCTTATACTAATATTAATGGAAACTTACCTTAACCCTGTTTAATAAATGTTTCCTAAACTTATGAAATATTTCACTTTTCTCCTTAGCCTTTAAGCCTCTTGATAACAGTCACAGGATCCTCCTAATCCTTGCATCCCAGTCTCCTGGCAGAGCACTGGCCTAGTCTCCCAACTCCTGATTGTCTCATTTTGGATATAGGTTGGCTCCTCCTGTACAAATCTTACAGCTGGCAAATGTTCAGTCCTTTTTTCAAGAGAATGCTTAAAATCCAAATATTTAGAACTTACAAGGCTCTTCTTTGCCCTTTGTCTAGAACAGAAGTCACTCAGCAAACATTTTCTGTAAAGAGCCAGACAGTATAAACTTTTAAAATTTGCCTACAGTTTACTATTTTTGTTTTTGTAATTGTTTTTATAATTCTTACATAAATGTACAAATTCATTCTTAGATCATGGGTCGTATCAAACTAGGCTATAGTTTGACAAATACTAGTCTAGAACCTAATATTCTTAAATGTATTTAAACCTACTCGTGCAAGACTTTTGAGTTGTTTAGCCCAAATGAAGCCATAAGTTTTATTGCAAGGCCACATTTATTGAAACAGTTCAAACATTCAAATAATAATAACAACAATAACAAAATTTCATTCTTTATTAGATCTGAAAAGGTATTTAAGCCAGAACCCCAGACGTCTCCCCATTTTTAAAACTCTTCCACTCAGCACCATCTGGAGCATCATTTGACCTCTCTCCATCCCCATCTTCTATCACCAAAAGTTCTTCTCTCAGTCAAAAGGCGTCTCATAGACTTTACCCCTTCGCTCTCTCTGGATTCTTGTAAATTAGTATAATTGTATTCCCTTAATATTTCTTTCCTTCTCTACTTCTCAGAGTCTGTCATTCCAAACCTATTGTTTAAATCCCCATCATAAAATCTTTCAGGAACCAAACAGAAAGAGAAAAGCTCTTACTAGGGTAATGGGAAAGGCTGAACTGGTGATCACAGTTTACCTGGTCAGACTGGAAGGGAAATGAGATGGGGGACAGGGGAAGTGGGGTGAATACATTAACACTACTGAAGTTTATTTTGTCACAAAAGCAACTATAAAATAATTTATATCTATCTCTATATCTATATTTATTTACATATGTATACATATTTAATATGGAGACTATGACATGTAAGAGAGGCAAAAAACTAGATGAAATCTTGCCTAGATAAAGCTCTTCAAGGAAATAGTACAGTGGAAAGGGAATTGGAAAGATATAAATTCCAGTTCTAATTTGTCTCTAAATAGCTAGCTCACCTTGAATAGGTTGTGTTTTGCTCTAGACCTCACTACCCCATGTGTAAAACAATGATGTTGGATTATATGAACTCTAGTTCCTCCATAGTCTTCTATTCTATTAGAAACAGAAGTACTTTCTTTCCTTGTCATTTAGAATATTGGAAATCCACTTAAAAAAAGTCTTAATTTTATCAATATAAGTGAAATAGCAAGTTGTTTCTGAAATTCTATCTACACGTACATTTTTTCTTGGTTGGTAAAAAAATTTACAATTTTTAATGGAACAAGTTGTGATGGGAGGTGAGGGATTTGCTATTATCGGAGCTATTCAAGGCAAGTCTAGACATGGCTATAATAGAGTCTGTAGAATTATGTGAACTCACCTCTTGAGAGCTGCATGGAGGATGGGTAAGACACCCTGAGGCATGTCTGCCTGTCTGCCTTTCATACCTAAGATCACGCACAGTCTTCAGATGGGTGATTACCTCTCCTTTAGTAGTTTGGCTTGGAGATGACATTGACATCCTTTGCTATTTGGTTTCTGAAAATACTGGTCAAACCCAATAAAAAATAATTAAATTGGTTTAAAAAATAGATTGAAATCTCTTCATGGTTGATATTATATCTGTTTAAGAAAATGGCTTACCCATTTGTTCATTTAACAAATATATCTTGGTGCTTTCTCTGTCTCAGAATAACAAAGATGAGTAAAATAGTCAGTAGCATATCATGTCAAAAAAGACAAAGGTTTTGTCTGTCTAATTATGCTTTCTCCTCATTAAATTTTTTGATGTATGGCGATACTCAGAACAGTCTTTTGATTTTTCTTGCCTTGAAGAGTTATAAGATGGAAAAATTAGACTAATAAATACTAATAACCCTAATGCCATTGGTTACTGTACAGTATAAACAAAGGGGAAATTGCATTCAAGACAATAGAAATAGTTCGGAGGAAAGGATGGCTAATTCAATATTGACAGAAGGCAATAATAAAAACTTTAAAGATGAGGTAATGATAAGAGCAGGACTTTGAGCAATAAACAGGAATTTTCCTGATGAATGAACAGAGGGGATCATTCGACACAAATGAAGGAGTAGTGAGGTTAGTTAACAGGCTGCGTAATTGGATTTGACATAGCAGGAGCATGAGAATGGAGGAGGAGCAGGGCAAGGAGCTAGAGACAGTGGCGCGTGCAGGTCTTAGACTAACAGTAGGGTAGGAAGGGGAAGGACAAGATCAATTTTTTTCTGCTAAAAGAATCCTACTGGCTATAAAGTGGGAGATAGACTGGAGGTAGAGCAGTAAGATTCAGGTAAGTGAGTTAGTATGGTTCTGAAATAGCCTAAATGAGATATACGAGGTTCTGAATTAATATAGTGGAAACGATAGTAGATACAGGAGAGAGAAATAAAATGTTTAGAATCAACACAATTTCTGTGTTTCTAGAATTGTTTTATGGGGAAAAAGTAGTGCCTAAGCTCATATCTTGAGGACTTGTTAAAAAGTTTCATACCCTCTATTTTCCTACACAGAATTTTATAGGACCTCCACTTGTTGGGGTGGTTTGGGTATGAATGAGTGTGTTTTAAGCATCTAGTTCTCTCAATAGTAGAAAACCATGAGAGGTTTGGGGACAAAGTATTGGGATTGGAACTGCATTTTCAAAATAGAAATTAATAACAGCATTAAAATCAGATGTACATAGTGTTACAGGTAGGTCATCAAGTCTGTCTCCATCAATTTAGATCAAGTAATGGAAGCCCATAAATATTTAATGTGAGATAAAATTCAAGTTTGTGCTATCTAACTAATTACTTATGCAGTTACGACATAGTTAAAGCATCAGTAGCCTAGAAATAGAAAGCTCCAGGGCTTACTCTGCAGGGGAATTTCATTCCATTCAAAGAAACCTAGTGTCCATCCACTAAAAGTCAAGGACTGTCAGGGTGGGAAGGACTGCCTTCAACAAATTCATATAAGATTGATGCAGGAAGAAGAGAGTGAGTTAATTTTAAAGGAAGTAGAAGTAAGGGAAGGACACCAACGAAGAAAGGCAGAAACAGATATTCGAACCTGTCTGCTAAACTTAGAGTGAGTTAATGACATTTTCTTCTCTGAACTGATAAACAAGAACAAGCGAATGAGGAAAACCTATTATGCCAATTATGACTACATTCATCCAGCTCAGTGATATGCATTTAAACATAGTGGAGTTAAAAGATAATTACTAACTCATGAAAAGCATTGCACTAGGAAAGTAGTAAAGTTTAAAATTTTTCAGGAAAGATATACAAAAAATTAAAAAAAAAAAAAACTTTTGAGGCTTATTGTTAATACTTTCTGTAAAACATCAACTTCTATTCTAGGATCTTGTACTCTCTGTTGTTGCCAACTTCAGTGGGCTCCTTTTCCCTGCACATGTCAGAACCAAAAGAAAGATGGGCTAGAGTTTGTAGCAAAGAAAGTAGAGATTTATTAAGGAAATGGTGCCAAGCCCAAGACACAGGTAAGCTAGCACTCAGAAACCTGGCTCTCTGATGGCCTTTAGGGCAGGGGTCCCGAACCCCTGACCCTGGCCCTGTACTGGTCCATGGCCTGGTAGAAATGGGGCCTCACAGCAGGAAGTGAGCAGTGGGTGAGCAAGTGAAGCTTCATTTGTATTTACAACTGCTCCCCAGTGCCTCAGCTCCACCTCACCACCTCACCGCCTCAGCTCCACCTCATATCATCAGGCATTAGATTCTCAGAGAAGCACCAGTCACTGGTGCCAACAGGTTTGGGGACCACTTCTCTAGGGTCTAGGTTATATAGGGGAAAATTCATTAGTAGCTGAGGGAGTTGGGGTCGTGGGCCCTACTGATTGGTCGGGGTTGGGATAAGAGGCAGTCCATCATTACATCTGATGTCATTAATGGCATCATTCTGTTTGGTTTCAAAAGGATGTCAGTAGGGTTGTTCCATCTTCATGGGTGTGGAGCTGCAAGATCTTCTGTTTAATTTGACAAAAAACTGTTTCTGTGGTCAACAGACCCGAAGCTTTGTTTCTAAGACTATTTGATGGTGACCTAAGGGCATAATGATTAAGGGAGTGGTAGTGCAGTATGAAGAAGGAGAAAGAAAGAAAAGAAGCAAGTGAGCCCAAGTCCAGTTTAAATCAAGAAATAAAAGAGAAAAAGTCATTTTAAAGAAGATTTACAGTTATGCTGTCACAGTTACACAGTTACATAGTTACACAGTTACACGATTGTATCATCCAGTACAGGGAAATTTATTTTAACAGTAACATATTGCATCAACTTTAATACTAGTTTCTTTAAAGCCGGACTAATAGTTTATTATCCATGCGTCTTTAAGATTTTTTTTCTATGAATTTGTGTCAGAAGTAGAAGAGTTTCAAAACTGAACATATCTGGAGTTTAAATAATGAACTAGGAGATGTGAGTCTTTGGAGTGCTTACCTATATTCTTTAGACTCAAAAGACCTATTGAAAAAAAAATAAAAAGGAAAATTAATGGCAACGCCTACTTTTTAGTTTTGTGAGTTTTATGTTAAAAAAAATAATATTTAACCATGTAAATTTAAAGATCAAATTGGCTTTATTAAGCGATTCATAAATCGTTCAGCATTCTGTCTAGCAACTAGGAAACTATGAGGAGTTGTACAAAATGGAAGGTTTTTATAGGAAGAAGAGAAGGATAAGAGAGCTATCAGCAAAAGAAGGGAGAGTTATTTTGGGGCTGGAACACCTTTTCTTTGGGGGATAAGAATGGGAGGTTTTGTTTGTTTTTAATGCCTACAGCACCCGGTATTCCTAGGTGGTCTCCCATCCAAGTACCAACCAGGCCAGACCCTGTTTGGCTTCCGAGATCAGACAAGATTGGGCACATTCAGGGTGGCATAGCCATAGGGGAGGGTTTTTTGCCTTGAAGATTGTCTTTTTTTACTATGGGGGATGTTGAGGGCCCAGGTGACAGAATGCCTTCCTGGTGCTTATCTAAAAAATTCCTTTTTGGTAGATTAGCATTATGTTTCTGGGAGAAGTTGAAACTCCAATTAGACCAGTTATTAAATCTAAGTTTGATATCATGGGCTTTTTAGCACAAGAGATACCATTTTGGGCCTCTTTATTTTAATTTTTTTCATTAACAGAATAAAACAAGATAATAATTAGAAAAGTTACCTAGCAGGCATTAAATAAATGTTGCAAGGATGATTGTCATAATGCTTTTAATATAAAAATTAAATTCAGTAAGAAAAAAATAATCCAGTTATAAAAATGACAACTACACTACAAAGACAAATATACTCCAAACAAATATGAACTTATGGTTTTAGAATTATTATTCACAGTTGAAAATAGACATATTCACAAATGTAACCCAAGAGTTTAATTAGCATCAAGTTAGCCTATTTTGTTAAGAGGCAAGTTCGTAACTGGTGGGAAAGGAGTTGTGGAAACTAATTAACACTACTGAAACTTTATGCATTTATTCTAAAAAATCTTCTCTGATTAAGTTAAAAGAAGTTTCTGATTAATATAGATCTCTTCTAGTTAAAGTGTAAATGTTTGGCACCCCACCCACCCCTTTCACACAGGTCTCTTCAATGTCTTCTCAGATGTCATCTCCCTTTTGTCTCCTAGTGAATTATAAAGCACAAGGTAATATGGTAAATACTAATACGTTGTCCCCCTCCAGAAGCACAAAATCATACTTTATTTTTCCACCATGGGAAGTATGGAGAGGGTGGGATTATTCAATGAACAACTTTTGAAAAAAAAAAAAATTGTTCACAGGAAACCACTTCTGCAGCTAGAAATATTTTTAAAACCACTATATCAAGGCATGGAGAATATTTTTAAACTTATACATGTATTTTTCATGTTTTAAAAAAATATGCGCTGAATATCAAATATATGCCAGACTTTGTATTTAACTATACAAAGAATAAAAATTACCCACTCTTCTGATTTAATCGTAAACAACAAAGTCCATGACTATTATTACTATGGCTAGTACAACTGCTATTAGTATTACTAAGACTTTATTATTACATAATTTAATCTTTACAATAGTTTAGTATATCATTAAAGTGGATAAATATCTGTTAAATCATCAGTGGGAAATTAAAGAAACATTTTGTTTATATCTTAGCCTAGGTTCTGGATGAAAAAAATAAATAAATTTCCTTGAGAAATTGTGACCTGATTCATATTTAGAGTTCAGAAGCTGATTAATCAAATATACAGTTGTCCAGATTGGAAGCATATGAGGGCAATTGATGAAAGTAAACTTTATCTAGAGAGAACTAACTTTATCTTATTATTCCTACAGACATACTTACAAATGGAACATACATGTGAATATAAACTCACAATAGAAACTACAAAACACACAAGATAATTTAAAAAAAAAAAAACTATGAGCAAGAGTCAGCATAAACAACATACAGAAGAAGAGATCACCAAATTGAATGGATGAGTAAAACAGGGGATAAGAATGGGAGGTTTTGTTTGTTTTTAATGCCTACAGCACCCGGTATTCCTAGGTGGTCTCCCATCCAAGTACCAACCAGGCCAGACCCTGTTTGGCTTCCGAGATCAGACAAGATTGGGCACATTCAGGGTGGCATAGCCATAGGGGAGGGTTTTTTGCCTTGAAGATTGTCTTTTTTTACTATGGGGGATGTTGAGGGCCCAGGTGACAGAATGCCTTCCTGGTGCTTATCTAAAAAATTCCTTTTTGGTAGATTAGCATTATGTTTCTGGGAGAAGTTGAAACTCCAATTAGACCAGTTATTAAATCTAAGTTTGATATCATGGGCTTTTTAGCACAAGAGATACCATTTTGGGCCTCTTTATTTTAATTTTTTTCATTAACAGAATAAAACAAGATAATAATTAGAAAAGTTACCTAGCAGGCATTAAATAAATGTTGCAAGGATGATTGTCATAATGCTTTTAATATAAAAATTAAATTCAGTAAGAAAAAAATAATCCAGTTATAAAAATGACAACTACACTACAAAGACAAATATACTCCAAACAAATATGAACTTATGGTTTTAGAATTATTATTCACAGTTGAAAATAGACATATTCACAAATGTAACCCAAGAGTTTAATTAGCATCAAGTTAGCCTATTTTGTTAAGAGGCAAGTTCGTAACTGGTGGGAAAGGAGTTGTGGAAACTAATTAACACTACTGAAACTTTATGCATTTATTCTAAAAAATCTTCTCTGATTAAGTTAAAAGAAGTTTCTGATTAATATAGATCTCTTCTAGTTAAAGTGTAAATGTTTGGCACCCCACCCACCCCTTTCACACAGGTCTCTTCAATGTCTTCTCAGATGTCATCTCCCTTTTGTCTCCTAGTGAATTATAAAGCACAAGGTAATATGGTAAATACTAATACGTTGTCCCCCTCCAGAAGCACAAAATCATACTTTATTTTTCCACCATGGGAAGTATGGAGAGGGTGGGATTATTCAATGAACAACTTTTGAAAAAAAAAAAAAAATTGTTCACAGGAAACCACTTCTGCAGCTAGAAATATTTTTAAAACCACTATATCAAGGCATGGAGAATATTTTTAAATTTATACATGTATTTTTCATGTTTTAATAAAAAATATGCTGAATATCAAATATATGCCAGACTTTGTATTTAACTATACAAAGAATAAAAATTACCCACTCTTCTGATTTAATCGTAAACAACAAAGTCCATGACTATTATTACTATGGCTAGTACAACTGCTATTAGTATTACTAAGACTTTATTATTACATAATTTAATCTTTACAATAGTTTAGTATATCATTAAAGTGGATAAATATCTGTTAAATCATCAGTGGGAAATTAAAGAAACATTTTGTTTATATCTTAGCCTAGGTTCTGGATGAAAAAAATAAATAAATTTCCTTGAGAAATTGTGACCTGATTCATATTTAGAGTTCAGAAGCTGATTAATCAAATATAGAGTTGTCCAGATTGGAAGCATATGAGGGCAATTGATGAAAGTAAACTTTATCTAGAGAGAACTAACTTTATCTTATTATTCCTACAGACATACTTACAAATGGAACATACATGTGAATATAAACTCACAATAGAAACTACAAAACACACAAGATAATTTAAAAAAAAAAAAACTATGAGCAAGAGTCAGCATAAACAACATACAGAAGAAGAGATCACCAAATTGAATGGATGAGTAAAACAGCAGAATTAGAAAAGGCTAAAATGAGAGTTAAGAAACATAAAAGATAAAAAAAGGAATTATATGGAATGAAGCATGAAAAACAAATGTGTAGAAACTAAGAATGGTTAAGAGACATGGAGGACGGAAGGAAAAGATGTAACATACATTTTATGGAAAGTGCAGAAGTAGAGAATAGAAAAATAGAGGAGAGGTGATAACTAAAGTGATAATGGTGGACAATTTTCAAAATTGATTAAAGACATGAATTCTGACTTTTAGGAAGCCAAATAAATCACAAACAGAATAATTAAAAAAAAAATGTATCACAGGTCACTTCATGGGAAACTGCAGTATGACAAACATGAATAAAATATGTTAAAAGTAATCAAGAGAAAAGTCAGATTACTTAGGTTAAAATGATAGTCTTAAGTTTGACTTCTCATTAACAACAATAGAAGCCAGAACAAGAAAGGGGAATCTTCAAAGTGCTCCAAGAAAAAATATTCACAAGCGAATCAGCTATTCATGAACAAGAGTAAAATAAAAATAATTTTGAATAAAAAAAAAACACTTTCATAAAAGCACATCTAAAAGATGTATTTTAAATTCAATTTGATGGCTATATTCTAGATAAATAATTCCAGAAAAGATATGAGATGCAAGTAGAAATGGTAAGCAAAGAAAGTAAGTAAGTCAGTTGATATTAATTGTTAAATAATAATTATAAACAAGAGAAACTATTTTGTTGAATGGTAACCAAAAGTTAGAACAAACATAAAGGAAATGAAGAATATCTAAAATAGAGAGGTAATGGTAATTAAATTGAAGTGTTGTAACATTCTTAAATTTTTCCAAGGCATATTGCAGGTACCAACATTAAACTTCAAATATGCATATTAAAAATATAAAAGTTAACCTCAAAGAGGATAAAAATAAAATTTGTAGTTTTCTAACCAGCAAAGAAAAAATGTGAAATTCTATAAACATAATTTATTCAAAGAAAGGTACAAAAGAGAAACAAGAAACAGGTAAGAGAACAAATAAAAAGTGAAATATAATGTGAGAGATATAATTCCATATATGCCAATAAGGGGAAATGAGAACATAAAGTGGCTTGTCTGCTTAGCTAAGGAATTATAATAGTTTTTTTTTTCTTTTTCTTTTTATAGAAATTATGGAGTCAGTGAATCCTGCAACTGTATTTCTATCTTCTTACATAATCATGAGTTATTTCTAGGCAGTTCTTTCTTATTCTTTATGTATTCACATGGACAATTCCTTGTAGTAACGTGCCTCAGTACTACTAGAAGCTTAAATCAATCTTTGAATAGTGATCAAGATGCTTAACTAGATCGACTATTTCATAAAGGTAAAAACAATCTTTCTTTTCTTATTTTTGAAACTTCCACATGCCTAGTAGATATTTACAAATGGGTGATTTCTCTTTTCTAAGATTTTATATATTTTATCCTACCAAGTTAAGAATTTCCTATGGACTTGTACCAAGATATTGTAACCATAACTGTTATGAAATTCATGTTAATAGTTAGAGTAATAGAAATTAATCAAATTAACCTTTATTGAGCATTTATTACATCTAAGGCACTGTATTAAACATACATCATCTCTTTGAATACTAGCGTGTGCTTTATATGTAATGTATACTTATTAACCCCATTTTATAAATGAGGAACAACAGGCCTTGAGAGATTAAATGCTTCCTTAAGGTTTTATCTAATGAGTGGCTAATCATAAATTCAAACTGGCATTTTAATGTTAGAGTTTATTCATTATGCTATGCTGTTTCTCAGGACTTCCCAAACATACCTTTCAAGTTCATTGAAAGTCCATTAGGCTGTTTTTATGTAAATGAGTAAAGAACATTAAGACAATCAAAGGGAAATGACATTTTATTTGCATGGTTGATGAGAACAGCAGCAGCAAAAAATCTTAAGATGTTTGTTTAAAATGCATATATTCTGTTTTTTTTTTTACTTTAGATTTGTGATTATCATTAAAAGACTGTTCCCTTTTTTTTCCTCAGTCCTCAATTCCCTGAATATCTCTCTTCACTAGGAGATAAAAGCAACCATACAAACAAGCTTACTATGGCATTTAATCATTTAATCGACAATCGACAATTATTTATTAGCAAACTCCTCTGTGTGTATAACTGTGTAGGCTATAGAGAATGTAATAATAAAATTCTTCTGAAGAGTTGTATTGATTAGTATAGGAGTAAGATGAAAGCAAGAGAATGTACTGCTTGTCATACAGTCAGCATTTAGTAAAATTTATTGAATGAATGAATGAATGAATGAATGAGGAAGAAAGTGTTAAGGAGTGTATTAGTTTCTTAGGGCTGCCTTATCAAAGAACCACAAAATGGGTGACTTAAAACAACAGATATTCATAGTCTCACAGTTCTGGAGGCTAGAATCTTGAAATCAAAGTGTAGGCAAGGCCACTCTCCCTCTGAAGTCTCTAAGAAGAGGATTGTTCCTTGCTTCTTTCTTGCTTCTGATAGTTGCTAGTAGTCCTTGGTATTTGTTGGCTTCTAGAGGTATCACTCGTGTCTCTTCCTCTTATGTAGCGATCTCCCTGTGTGTCTTTCTGTGTCTAAATTTCTCTCGTTTTATATGGACATACTCATTGGACTAAGGTTCATTCTAATCGGTGTAGCTTTATCTTAAATTGATTACATCTGCAAAGACTATTCCCAAATGAAGTCACATTCAGATACTAGGCATTAGGACTTGAACATATCTTTTGGGGAGATGTAATTCAACATATAACAGGAGGATATGAAAATGTATAGAGGCTTAGTTGACATTTGAAAAATAAGTAAGGTTTTCACAGGAAATACTAGATGAAGAGGCAGGCATTGCTAGTAGACAGAAGCACCTGAGAAGGTGTAAGTATCTAATTGTGGATTCTGAACCTTAGCCCAAGAAATCATCACTGTGTGAAAAGAAGTAAGCCATATTTCATTTTTTTCTTATTGTTTCAAATGATCCTCTTATCCCTAATTATATATTTACTTTTTTCACATCTGTTAATCAATATGTGGAATTTATGGTGATGTTTCGTCATGAACTTTTATAAAACCTACTATCCCAGATATCCTTTGAGAAACATTTGACATTCTGTCTTAAGTTCTGAGAATCAGAAATGGCAATGCTTGCATCATGCTAATAATGAAGAAACTTTCCATGTTGAAAATACTAACACTATTTTCACTTTTCATTGTTGTTGATTAATAATTGTGCCAAAATGAAATTAATTGTCTTTGGTGATTTTAAGTTAGAAAACATTAAAAATGAATCACATGTGCAAAAAAAATACAAGGTAAAGTACAAAATACTACAACATCAAAGCAATTCAACTCCTAATATAGGTTGTAATTATTGTGATTTTGAACAACCATCAAGCCTCTAAAAATGGATTTCAAGCATCTTTGACTTGAATGGTCATGTCTTTGGTTAATAAGAGAGATTATAAATGTTGGCATCAATTTTACATTTAAGATGTATAGGTTTCTGTCCAACAGTAGAAATTTGGAATTGGTCAAATAAATTATGAGTAAATCTATATTATGGAAGAATAGTCCTTCATTAAAGCTTGTTTTAAAGGAATATTTAAAAACTTAGGGAAATACCTATGATATGTTGGAATTCAAAACTGTTCACAGTGTATCTTAATTTTGAAGTAATTTGTGTGTGAAAGGAAACACCTCAAATAATGAACTACTATAAATAATTAAAATTTTACTTGTGCTATTTTATATTTTCAAATTTACTGCAAGAATAACCTGAACTTAAAAAAAGTTTAAACCCTGCAAAATATACTTAAAAAATAAAGAAAACAGAAATTTAAGACACAATTTTCAGGAAGGTCTAAGCAGTGTATAAATTTTACTGTTATGTATGATACAATTTATAAATAATAATTTAATATATTTATTATAAATTGCATATATAACCATTGATTTTTATATAATACTTTCTTTGACATTTGATAAACTCTTATATCTGTAGATAACCTACAGTGTCAATTGACAAATGAATATAGTTTTGATATCATCGTTAGTTGACATTTTGTTTATGCTTATGAGTAATGAAAAAATGAAATGATGACCTATGTGGGAATTTCATTCATTTATTAGTAACTGTGAGTGACTTTCCTAAATTAATAATGAATTTCAAATACTGAAAGAATATTTCCTCCATTTATTTGTGCTCTCTATTAAGTAAAGACTACAGACATTTTTTTTTTTTTTTTTTTACTTAGCCTCCCCAACCCCAATCCTTTCTCAACTGGTAACCATCAGTTTGTTCTTTGTATACAGACATAAGTCTAAATTTAATCTGCTTTAGTAACATTTCCTTCAGAGTTTTCTTAAATCTACACAATTAGTAATAAATCACACCCCAGTTTGTAGACTTTACTGATGTCATTGGTGAAAGTATTTTCACTACACTGATTTTCAAGTTACCACCACAACATTACTGAAGTCAGAATTAAGAAAATACGTGCAGTGGAATACCATTGTATATTTCCACTATACAGATACAATAGATGGAAATAACTTCCAAAGCATAGTTAAGAGTAAATTGCAGTAAAATTATTTTTAAGTGATGCCTTTTGAGTACTGATCACCGTATTTTATTTTAAATTTATATAACTCAATGTTAAATAATGGCTCACAATTTTTTTAAAAAAATAACTGATTCTAACAAGTTGGTACTAGCTAGTTCTAAGACACCACTATTTAGGGAAAAAAAACCACACAAATATAAAGGTAGCAGTGAGAACTTAGGCACATTTTGCAACTAGCCTACACTTTACTTTCCTTGGTTATAAAAATGTTGTGTAAACTAAAAGAATTTGAACAATTAGTATGTATACATATGGTAGGAGATGTCCCTCATAAACTAATCCATCTCTAATTGTGAAATTCAAATGTAAAATTCCTCATGTAAATTGCTCATGTAAAATTCAAACACAAACACAGGCAAATATGATGTGCACATAGGTAATATAAATAGGTATATATACACAGATATTTATACACATATTTTTTTCTAAAATTTTACAAAGTTGTTTATGAATGTAGCTGAATATCCTTTACTGTGGGTAACCAGAACAGGGAAATTGGGACTTTAAATAGAAGAAAAATAAAAGGAAAAGAAACACAAACCAGGATCTGGTTTTAACACTTTCTCTGGGTCTCCATTTCCTTACCTGTAAAATGAAGTGATAGTAGGATTTACTGCACAGAGTATGAAAGTGATATAATGAGTTAGCATAAGAAAAGTGCTAAGAATGATGCATGACATAAAGAATGTTAGAAGTAGTTATCATTTGCTCTGATTATTATCATTTTAATTATTTCCTTGGAAAAAAATCAGTATGAAATTGCTACATGTTGTGTTTTTTATATATTTTGACAACATTCTCTCTAGAAAGGTTGAATCAATTAGAACTTTCATTAGCTGTGTACAAGAATGTTTTATAGATGACACTCCCTTTAACGGTCTGTTTTCTTTTTATCATTGCAATTTTATAGATGAAAAACATTTAATTGTTTTAATCATACTTTTTCAAGTTGATACATTGTTCAATGTTTATTGGCCACTAATACAATAATTCTTCATTTATAAATTGCTGTTCCATATCTCTGGCCATTAATCTATGAGAATATAAAGATTTTTTAATGATTTTTAGGAACTTTTCATCTGTTACTCATATCAAAGTGTAATCACTATTTAAGTTTCAGTTTTATTTATGAAAAGTTTGAATGTGAAAAGTGTCAGGTCAATCAATATGTATTTTTTTGTTTGTTTCTTCCCTTGGCATGATCTTTACAGTTGACCTCACACACAATAATATAGAAATACAACTTCCATATATTCTATAGTATATGGGGGCTTTATTTTTTCACATGTATGTTATTCAAAATTTATTATGGTATATGATGTGAAATTCAACTCTATTTTTTTAATATTTTCATATATCCATACATTGATGATTTCATTCTTTTCTGATGATTTAAAATGTTGCCTTTATCACATATTAGACTTCTAAATATTTTTAGCTTTCTGTTAAGTTTTATCATTATGCCAGTACTCTCCTTAACGTCACCCTGTTTTTGAAGCTCCTGTTACCTATGTACAGCCTGGTACAAACAAATGCTAAAGGCTGAAATGCAATGGAGTTTATGATTGGCAAACATGTCTCACTATAATTTTAAAAAGCAGTTTACTTTATTGCAAAGAGACATGGTTTTTGAGGTATTTTTGTTTTTGGCAATGCTTTGGTTTTGGTTGTATTTTTTTTTCTCTGAAAACAAATATTCATTTAAGTTAGCAAATAATAATTAAGTTTTAGAAAAATAGACAGGGACATCACATTGACTCACAGCATCTGTGATGGTATGCCTCTAACTTATGTTATTCATATTTAATGTTTTAATTGCATGGTGGAATATTTTTTCTGTGTTAAGTAGATATTTCATCTCAATAGAGTTTTTTTTTTTTTCTTCCCTCAGTAGATATTTTAAGCCAAAAAGATATTTTTACATTTGGCTAAAGAGAGATAATTAAAACTTTCCTTAGAAAAGCAATATGGTAAGAAGAATTCTATTTTATAGACTCCCAAATTATTATTTCTTATCTCAATGAATTAGTCTTAGAAGCTTTTAATCTAATTAATCCTTAACCAAGTATAACACCACAGGGTGATATTTTGTGTAGCTGCCAGTGTGCATAGATTTAATTATGGATTTGCAAACAGATTTAGATAAAATTATCTCCAGCTGACCTATGTCTATTCTGGGTTTAAGATAAGGAACATTTTCGTTAACTTAAATATTTTACTTAATTTAAATGTCTTATATTAATCTGTGTTTGTGTGTGTAGTATCTGTGTTCATGTTAATGTTTATGAACATTTTTATTCTTTCAAGTTACACAGAACTCCTGATAGATACATTTTTCAATATGGTGTAAATAAATTTATGTGAGGTAACAGAAAGGGATTGTGTCTGGAAATTAAGAGACCCAGTCTCTACTTTTAGCTACTCTCTTTCTCTGGGATTTATTTTCTTGAGATATCAATCCGAGGACCACTTCAAACTCTAACACACTATGATTCTAAATTTAATAATGGTAAAATTTATCTCAGAAAGAAAAAAATATTGTTACAGTCTTGACTTTTTATGTCTTTCATATCTAAATCTGAGTTCTAGAACTCTTAAACAAACTTTATCTTGGTCACATGCCTTTCTAAATATTAACTCTAATATTTAGAGTTGGGGCTTTCGAAGAGTTCACACAAAAGAATAGGGGACCCTGAATATATATTTTCGAATGTTATATGCAACACACTATAAGACTAGAAGGAAATTTTTGAAAATCGAAAATACTTTCATTTATTGTTGTTACAAGCTGCATGTGTAAGAAAAAAATGAAAACTAAGTCTTTAAAATGTAATTATCACTAATTAATTTGGGGTATTATTTATTTATTTCTTCTGCTCTAAATTAAGAAAGAATATATCTTCTACACAAAATTATTGTAGAGGTTGAGTGAAAGAGCACATATAAACATGGATTTTGGCACAAAAGAATGAATGATACTTCTTACTTTATTCTTTATCTCTGCAATTTTTTATTATGGAAAATTTCAAAAGTATGCAAAACAGACCTAAGAAAATAATGACCCCCATGTATCCAACATCCAGCTTCAACAAGTATCAATTAGCAAATCTCAGACATCATAACAATTTGTCTGTTAACATTTTAAGTATGTTTCTCTGAACAATAAGTCCTCTTTGTATGAAAACAATGTGAATAGTATTATCAGATTCAATTAATAATAATTTATTAGCAACAGAGCCAGTCAAATTTAAATACACTTCTTCACACTACAGGAGAAAGTAACAGCAGAAGGAAGGGAAGATGATCATTAGAAATGAATCTCTGTTTCTTTTCTTATTATGTGTATATATATTTTTATTTATTTTTTATTATGTTTTTGAATAACATGTAGTGCCTGAATCCCAGAGCAGTCAAATGATTAGATGAGTTATGAACCTAAAGCTAAAATCCTGATGCTCAGGTCAGTCCCCTTCTTATTCCATTCCTATTTTTAGGAACTGATAAATATAGAGAGGAT
>NW_006494614.1:51012708-51028861 GCF_000325575.1 Pteropus alecto | reverse complement strand
GACACCAAATTAGTGAACGCCGAACCATTGTTCCTAGAGAAAATACAGGGTTAATTTCCTGCAAGCTTGTGATCACAACATTTTTTGTCAACCAATCAATAAGTAAACTTGTTTGATGTGTTTTCTGTTTAAAAACATTTTATTTAATATACAGTGTTGACTCATTAGCATTGACCTCATAGTCAATAACAGTATAATTCATGCCTGAACAAAGCTTCTCTAATGCATGTATTTTCTCCAAAAGGCACATCACAGTCTTCTTGCACTTAGGAATGCTAGATAACACTTCAGCATAATGTTCGGGGCCCATTTTAGACAGTGAAATCACCAAGGAAAAACACAAAAGTGCCAAAAATGTGGCACTAAATATACTGGAATAGAGGCATTTGTTTACAGTGTGAGAAACAAGAAGACAGAGTATTGCCTTGTTTGACCTTAGCTGGGAACTTGCACATCACACAACTCAAATTTATCACCATTCTGCACGTGTATGTCAAAGAACGTGCAAGTCCATAATTGTGGATTTTGGGTTTACAGACACATTTTAGCAAGTAAGAAAATTTGCAAATATGGAATGCATTAATAATGAAGATCGATTCTATGTTTATATAAAGATATACATTTAGAACTTGAAAATTAACCCTAGAGGATCATCAATACTATCAATTACAGAGTTTAGGGGGCAAAGAAGGAGAAAACGTACACGGCAGAACAACGGTAGATGATTTTTCAATACAGCATTGAATAAAATAAAGTAAGTTGAGATAAAATCACATCCAGAATTTTTGAGTGGAAACTGAGTCTGTTGATGAGGAAGGAGCTGGGAGGGCTATAGCATGGTGTGATGGAAAGAGATCACAGAGCTCTGCTACACTGCTCTTTCTGACCTGCCCTGGCATGTATTAATCACAGAAGAGCCTTTACCATATAAGCTTGTGACTGGCACACTTAAATTGCTCTTTCAGTTCTGCCAAACTAATATTTCATTAAGACTACTCGAAGCTTTCACCATCTTGACCATCCAAGCTTTTAGTCCTCAGTGCTGAGTAAATAAGTAATTTTCAGTGAGACCAAGAGAATTTACATGATGATTCAAAAACTGCTTAGCAGTTAACAAACAGTAGGTTAAAACAAAAACAAAAACAAAAACAAAAAACAGAACTAATTGGCATAATATGGATTTTTTTTTTTTTAATGAAGACATAGTTACACATACACACTGAGGGTTAAAATGAAATAACTCTTAAATAGGACAGACTAACTTCTGACAGATAATTTGTGGACTCTACAGTGGCAGCAGCCTTTGAAGATAAGGACCATGGATATAACTCGATTTAAAATGATCTTACAAAAAGCTATTGGGCATTATCCTTCATAAAGTTATCTAGGAGAAAGGGCAGTGACCATGCAAACTGTCCCAGCTCTTAACAAAACTAACATTTGAACATAGCTAATTTTTCAGTCTGAGAACAGGAAACATAAAGGAAGTGATCATTATATTTATTAATTCCAAAGGATTTAGCACTGTAGTTCTGTTTCATGGGGTGACAACTTGAAAATGTAAAGGATGTCTTTCCTGGAGATCTTCAAAGGCTCTTTGCTTCACTAATCTAATTCTTTGGTTGAGCTATTTTGTCTATAGGAATAAGAGGTGTGTTCACTCAAGAAACTCCATAGTCAGGAAGCCATGACTTAATGTGATTAAAACAAGCTTTTTCCATGATAGGCTCAACTGAGGGATCTGGATAAATGCTAATTCTGTGATTTTCATATTTCAGTGATTTGGCTTTCTTATCAGTTTTCATTATGCTAACTTTTCATGAAAATGAAAAGAAATGAGGGATTGCAGTTCAAATTTTCTTTTAATGTAACGGATGCCTTCTGTGAGAGTCATCAGGAAGTTAGCTCACTGAATTTTGAAAACTGAATATAACCCGTAATTATTGGTGTCTGAGTTCCATACTCGTCTGTGGAGTATGGGACTCAGCCAGCAGGATTCCCTATGCTGTTTTTCTTCATTCTCCAAACACTCCCAATAGAGGGAGCTAGTGGATTGTCCTGGTTATTTACATTGAGCGGAAATACTTTTCTAGAACATTCTGAGTATGTTAGAAGACTGCAACCATCTCAATATAATGGTATTAGGAGATAAAGCCTTTGAGAAGGAATTGAGTTTAGATGAGGTCATGAGATCAGAACCCCCTGATGAGATTAGATGCTTTGTGAAAAAGAGACACTGGAGTTTCCTTTCTGCCATATGTGGACACAGCAAAAACGGTGGCCATGTAAAAACCAGGCAGAAAGCCTTCCCCCTAAACTAAATCTGCTGGCACCTTCATCTTGAACTTCTCAGTCTCCAGAACTGTGAAAAATAAATGGTTCTTGTTTAAGCTATCCATTCTGTTGAAGCAGCCTGAGCCAACTAAGGCAAACAGCAATAATAATAACAGAACAATAGTAACTATACTGTATTTCATACACCACATAGGAGACTTTTTTCTCTGTGACCCTACCACCCAAGTTATTGATTTGAACTACTGACATTTCATGGACTGTGGAAAACTAAGTACTCTGTTCCAAAGTCTCTTTAAAATCCATTCTTTCATTCTCATGGCTTCTGCTTTCTGGGCTCTTATTTCCATACATCATCTCTGTGATGCTTTTCCTTGCCCTACATATGCAACTTAGCATCTTTGAGTGTAGAACATAAACACAAATCCACTTGAGTAAAACATCTATAGGCACAGTTGACTTTGCTGAAGTGTTTTGTTTTTCTTTTTGTTTTATTTGTTTTGAGGGAGGAGAACGCTGAAATCTGATTAATGGAGAAGCCATGCAGATAATGTTAAAATCATATTAAAAATCTTATTTCTAAAATCTTTTTGTGAAACAACAGGGAGGTTCATTGATTGTATTAGAGTTCTGCGGCTGTTGTAACAAAATACTACAAATTTAGTGGCTTAAAACAACAGATATTTATTATCTCATGCTTCTAGAAGCTATAAATTCTAAATCACTGTATCACTGCACCAAATCAGAGTATTGGCAGGGCCACAGCCCCTCAGTAAATTCTAAGGGGAATCCATTCCTTGCCTCATCCAGCTTCTGGTGGCCACTGACATTCCTTTGCTTGTGGCTACATCACTTGACCCTGCTTCCATTTTTACATTATCCTCTCCTCATCTGCGTGTGTCTAATCTCCCTCTACCTCTCTCTTATAAGGATACTTGTGATGACTAAGTCTCACTCTGATAATCCAGGACAATCTTTCTATGCAAAAGTCTTTGACTTAGTCACATCTGCCAAAAACATTTTGTTTTTTTGTTCTCCCTCATAAGGTAGCATTTATTGGTTCCAGGATATCAGTCCAGCTATTTTTAAGTAACCATCATTTACCCTACTACACTGTTATCACCTAATTTTAGCCTATTTCTATTTTATTGGCTTTCTGTCTCTCCCTGCTCTTCTCTCTTCTTAGCAACCTCTCCCACGGATTATTTGAGGAGAGTTAAATTCACCCTTTCCTATTATACAAAACAAGTGAACTCTTCTCAGAATTTAAAGTCAAATATTCATCTGTAGAATACTCGTTAGGGTACTCTAGATAAAATAAAATGAACAAAACAATGTGAAAACAATAAATAAACAAAAAACTATTTAACAGAAACCATGATCCCTACAAAGTGAGAATTTCGTTTTCTATTATTATAAAAGTTGTATTGTTTTATTTATATTATCTCTTAAACTTCTATGACAATTTTAAAGTGATTGCAATATCTTATTATTCTCATGCCAATTCTGGATGTAATATATTAATTTCACTACTTGAATGATGAAGTAACTGGCCTCAACAGATAAAGTAACTGTTTAAGGTTGCACAGCTAGGAAAGGGCAGAATTAGAATTCTGAAGCAGTACTACCTGACTCCAAGGCCTTGTTCTAACTACTAAGCATTATTTCCCTTGAGGTTCAGATTGCTGGTCTGGAAAAGACAAAAGTATTGTTAACCAAATATTACTCACACTGTTAAATGAAGTAATTCAGTTCATAGTACTCTGTAAATCACAAAACTTTATGTAAAAGGGACCGCTATCACCTCTATGATCCCCAACAATGCCACCAGCATTGCTACCACCACCACTATTAATACCACCTCTACTAACATCACCACCATCACCACCATCACCAGTATCTCTACTACTACTATTACCACCATTACTACCAACTTCCCGTCGCAAAGACCACTACCACTATCACTATCATACTCCTGTCAATGCCAAAATTGCCATCACTCTCACTACTATCATCACTACCATGACCACTACTAGTACCAACATGTATCATGACTATCAGTACCACTAATGCTATTACTACTATTACCTCTAGTGGTATGCTGGAACTGGCTCATACCAGCTCGTGAGATATGACTGTTAACATCTCTTCTCAACTCTGCATTTGTAATATCACATGGGTAGCTTGAAATAGGCCATGGTCAGGGTATCTATCTCATGGAAATTAGTACATAAATACTACAAACCAGTAATGCTTATCTTCTAGTGCACCAAACATCTCCACAACTACCACTACTATCATTACCAGTATCACCATCATTACTACCACCATCACTACCATCCCCACCCCAACTACTGCCATCATATCATTCTCAACATCATCCACCCATTGTTATCATTACCATCTGAAAGATGAGATTTAAAAAAAAAAAATTTTCTCAAATGAATCAGCATGCCATATGGTAATTAATTAGGTGGTTATACATAAGAATACAATGTAAATTTTGGTCTTGAAACATGAGTCCATTATGTGAAAGCATTATGGAATGTGGGGTGGGGATAGGGGTGAAGGAACAAGCTCCAAGCTCAGAATCCTTCTTGGCTGTAAAATTTGCTGTTAGGTCGTGCTGGTTTTATTGAACAGACAAAGTTTATGCACACCAAATTCATTAAAACAATCTTGCTGGCACTCTATTATTTTCACATGAGTTATGCTGCCGATTGCTTGACATGCGTTAATCTCTGGGAATGAGAGAGGGTGATGGGTAAATTTGACATGTCTACATACCAGAGAAAGTTTGAGGCTATGAGTAAGGAAGATCCTCTTTCATTATAGCATTGGACAGGGCTAAAAAGTGAGTTGATCGTGGATTAGGATGCTGTCAATGAAAATTCTTTCATCTTTCCTTAGAAAAAATAGAAAGCGGACAATAGAATACATAATATTTGCTAAATGCTATGAACTCTTTTTATAACCAGTACTGTGTGATTGATGATATTTACATTTTACTAATTAGTGAATTGAAGTTAAGTGGTTATAGTACATGGCAGGATGAGGTTTTTTGGTTTCAAAGTACAAACTTTCTTACTACATCTTATTACCTCATAGACAAGAGGAAAAGAATATTAATAAGACTTAACAGGTACAAAAAACAAAGCCATATCTTTTCATGTGTATCTCTTGATGTTATCAAAACAAACTTGTAAAGTAGGCATTCTTATCTCTGTTTTATAATTCAGAAAATGTAGATTTAGAGCAATTCAATTACTTGTCCAAAGCAAATCAGCTGATATGGTTCAGGACTAGGATTCAGATTCATAACGCAACGTTCTAAACACTGCCTTACCATGCCCTTCTTGCCCTTACTCCAGACTTAGCATATGTTAACACATGCACATTTAGTAGGAATTGGGTAAAACTCTTTTATAAGGTGATTTTAAATGTTCTTTGCTCAGTAATCACCTAAAGTTTCTGTTTCCATTTTATAGACAGTTTGCTTTGTTTGGGTTTGTTTGTTTTTTTCATTAGCTGCTTGAACTAATGTCAGTTTAAATTGTGTGGGTAGCTTTCAGGTTGATCACTGAATAGCACACTCCTTGCAGATTTCCTGCACTTAATCCAATATATTTGAAATCTAGGGCTTTATTCATCATTGTGCACATTAAGATAAATTAATCAGTTGACCTTTTGAAGTTCTTTTTAGACAATGTCATTAATATTCCTAATTATTTAGGTCTTTCTAACCCCCTTTTAAAACCCTGTATTGATTCTAATTACTGTTCTTTACGTGACTATTATCTAATATCTTGGTAAATGCAATAGTATCATCATTTATCTTGAATTTTCTCTATTCATTTACCTACAGCAAGACATTTTTTTAAGTGACTCATCTTCCCTTTAATCAGCTGTCACCCTGTGCATAATGCCAGTAGGAGAAATAAACTGACAGAAATCTCGTGGTGAGAGGCATAGAAACAATTTAATTCTAACCTAAGGAATTCCCAACTGCTACTAATATACATGAAAGATGATGTTTTAGCAAGAACTCTCTTTTTCCTATATCCTTGGTATTTCTTCAGTTTATTCCCTTTCCTCTATTTTACTGGCACTGACTTTGAGACACCTGTACTTCCCTGCAAGTGGAGTACACATTATTACTTAATATGGGATCCGCATGTGTTTGTTTTCAGTCAGAATTATAACATGACCAAGCTGAATATTGTCTTGAACCTTCTATGCATAAGAGAAGGAAATGGCAATATAACTGAATAAATGCTTATGTTTTTTCTTCTAGTACCATTTACAGTTATTTACATGCCAGCCATTCTGACATAGGCACTGACCTCTGTGCTGAAAGCATAGAGAGAGTGCCATCAAAGACAATCTAGAAGATACATAAAAAGTAATTCATTATAGTGTAGAGCAGCACTAAAATCATTAAAATTAGCTGTTCCATGAATATAGAGGTCAAGTGCTGTCTAACTTACTTTGTTTATGAAAAGGGTTGTGCATATTGGAGGATTTTGAGTCTATTAAGTCAAATTTTCAGATTCTTTCTGATCTTTAAAAGATACAGTCATTGCTAGATAGAAAAAGGCAAAAGAAGGAAAATTAATTCCAAAGCATTTTAGGTATGTGATATTATTTAATTTTCACAATGACCCTATTAAATAAACAACAACATAAACAAAAACCAAGACTCAGAGAAGCTGATTTGCCCAAAATTGGCACTCAATAATTGATCAAAACGATTTAATGCTATATTGGCTTGTTAAAAATAAGACAACTGGCCCAAAGTGGCCAAAATGCTAATCAACAGAGACTTAATTTAATTACAGTTTCATCTGTCCCCAAAATAGAACCTTAAACCAGTCAGGAATTGCTTGATCAATATTAGCTGGTAATCAGCCTGATAGACTCATGCCGTTCATCCCCTAAAAGAAAGTAACCTTGCAATGACCAAACTCCTCTTTTGCCTAGTATAATGTCCTTGTTCCTGCCCGCTTCTGCCTGGAAAATCCTTTCATTTTATATAGCTACTTGGAGCTCTTTTCTATCTGGTAGCTTGGATGCTGACCCATTAATGAATTGTTGAAAAAAGCCATAAGATCTTTAAAATATACTCAGTTGAATTTTTTAAACAGGTTTGATTCTCATGCCCACTCTCTTTGCCATAGCAGGGCTAATGTTTTTGTTGTTGTTGTTGTTTGTTTGTTTTTTTTGTATTTCACAGATGAGTAATTTTTTTAAAAAAATGTATTATAAGGTTTCCATTATATTTTTTGAAAGTGACAGTGTCTTAAAAAATAGCTATTATCTATTAGAAATCTCATTTAATAAAAAGTAGGAATTTTAATAAAAAAAGTTTAGCACAGACATACAGATACTATGGACAAAAGCACAGTCTTTTCTAAGAAAATATACTTGGAAACATGTATCAGGCACACAAACACACTGCATTATTCTAAAACTTATTTTCTTCAGTTCCGTAAAAACCTTTGTGGATCAGCATTTGGAAACCACTGCAGTAGACTAGTAATTTGACTTGGGACAATCAGCCAGGCATTGTGCTATTTAATACACATCCTTTCTTTTGAGGAGAGCTACCACTCAAATGCCACTGTGCTAGCTCAAATGGCTGACCCCTCTCCCCCAGTGGCCCTGTACTGTGATATATTGTGTTTGCTTACATGTAGGCCAACTCTATTACTAACAAGTGTTTATTTTGAGGGGATGAAGGGGGTTGAGGGAAATCACGGAGGAAGGAGTGTGCAGCCAGCCCTCTTTTTCACCTCTTTAAGAATGGATGGTCAGGGTGAGAGAGAGTGGAGCTCCTACAATTAAAATTAGAAATGCCAGCTTTGCCTTCTGATTTATTGGGAGGAGAAAATAAAACTTGCCAAGTGTCCTACCAAGCCTCTCAATATGCAGTCCTATTTCAGAACATACTGCCTGCTGCTCTCTAAATGTCCATTTACAAATAATTATCAAAATCATATGGGTTAAAAGGGTTGGAGATAGTCTCAAAATAGAAATATGTAAATTGCAGCAACTTGGCCTTTTGCATTTGGCTGAGTCTCCCCCAAGACCAGAGCTTCCCTCTGTGTCATTTGCAGGGTTGTTTCTCATGCTGCCATACCCACTGGGCTATAGGCCACACCCCCTTCCTCCCTGTAATCTCCAGGTACAACTCTGAGCAGCAGAATAGAGTGAACTTAGTTCTCTAGGTCCTAGCAGCTCTGCACTTACTTCTCAGAATCATTTGAAGCTCTTCATAAGTCTTTCCTACCTTCTTTCTTCACCACCAGGTAAAATTACCAATGACTTCTTGGTATTCCTAATGTGTCCTATGCTAATTAAATTCAAAAAAACTTTTCTTGTTTCACAAATCCATCTGGATCTTTGCTCTACTAGATTGTGAACTTCATGAAGGCAAGGAATAATTACTCATCTCATCATCCCTGACACCTCTATGTAACCTGACATATTCAGTACATGCTTTTTGAATAACTGGACACTAACAGAAATTTGATTTAAACTATGATGCTAACATATGCAATAGTCACTGGCTTTCTAAAATAGATTTAAAGGGATTTGTTAGGAATCTTCAAACTTGCTATTAGAAATCATACACCAGTTTCTCACAGACCATTTAAATATATGTAAGGTAACAATTTAAAACTATCCCTGTTTAAAACAAACAAACAAACAAAAAAACAATCAAAAACAAAATTTAACTTAGTAAATCTTAGAGATCTTATTTGATTTATTCAATGATTCATGAATTGGGCAGCATCCCACCTAGCAAATAAAAAAGAGCTCAGAAGAGCTATACAAAATGAAAGCCTTTTATAGTCAGAAAGGGACAGGACAAAGAAGTTGCATTAGGAAAGAGCTTACTGTTTGTGGCAAGGTTGCCTTTTTTTTAGGGGACAATAGGGGCCAATCAAGTAGATTATCTCACTGATGCTGACCAGATATTCCAGATTTACCAGTTTAAGATTCCATTCCTGGGGGAGGCTGAAACTGTAATTAAATTAGGTATAAGTCTTTGTTTGGTAATGTGGTGCTTAACATAAATGACTCCTTTGAGCCTGCTGTCTGGTTATAAACATTCCTGACTATACTCATTTATGCCATGAAATAGTCTTCTTGAGTTAATATTATATGATTAAAAGATAAACAAATAAACTGGACAATAATATTGAGTGCTAACTAGATTCTTATTTTATAAGGATACTAACATTAATGTTTGGGCATTGTGAAGGCACAGCTTTTGGTGTGACAAAGACTACTTTTGGAGTCTTTAAAGTAACACTAGTGTTTTCATGTCTAGTAATGGTACTGTGAATTTTTAATACAGATTTTTGACTGTTTTTCACATGAAATTCTATCAAAATAAGGTCTTGAAGCATTTTTTAAAACAATGCCATAGACATAGATATTATGTCTCAATCTGAGTTTTCTAATACATGCCCGTATATATCAATATATGGCTACTAATCACTTGAAAGGTAGCTAGTCTGAATTAAGAGATATTGTGATGAGCTATATACCAGATTTTGAAGAGAGTACAAAAAAATAAAATATCTTAATTTTTATTGAGTATATGTTAAATAATAATATTTAGGATATATTGGGTCACATAAAATTAACTTTACTGGTTTATTTTTTTTTTAATATTACTAATAGAATATTTAAAATTTTACGTATTTTTCACATACATGATTTATGTTGTATTTCTTTTGGACAATGCTATTCTAGAGAGACTATGTAAATGGGCCAAATTATATGGCTACGTGTTGAGTTGCCCTTGAAACTTGGATACAAGCACAGACTGTGGCAATATTTCATACCATTGATTATTTAGAATCTATCATTATTTAGAATCTATCATTCACCAAACACTATGAAAAGCACTGGACATGCAGGTTTAGTGTAGGTAGTTGTAGTCCCTGCTGTCACAATATATAACCTAGTGAGAAAGATATTAAATGAGAAATTATTTGAATACCTAATGTGTCCAGTATGATGCTTATCACAGTGGGGAATGTAAAGAAGTATATAAGTCAAAGCATCCAGCCTCAAAAATTTTTCAAAATAGTCAACTAACAAGTTTATAACAAGTTCCTAATAACAAGTGAAAACATATAATATATTCCACAGTGTTTTTCCTCATTCACTAGTTTTCTTTGTGAATATTTTAAGCAGTTTGTATTTAACCACAGCTATTTTAGAAATGAGGTATTCTGAGTATTTTAGAAATCTTAGACATTTTTCTTAATCACTGTGTGACCTTGGTAAGTCAGTTTTTTGCAGTTGAAACATCACAAGGTTGAGCATGCAAAATCCTGAACTCTAGGCTTGACTTTGTCTTGGGTCATCTTAGATTAAGAGCTTTTTTCTTTCAGTTTAATATCCTGTCTCTAGCAAAAGGGGGTTGGTTTAGTTGACTTCTATAGCAGTTAGAATGTTTGTCATTACAAGTGAAATCCTCAAATTTGTTTAAATACTGGAGGTTAATTATGGGCTTAAGGACCTGAAAAGTTCAGAATCCTTCCAACCTCTGAAAATCTGAGGCTTGGTCCAGTAGCTTAACCAAAGACCCAGTGTCCCTCCATCCCTCTATCTTCTTACTTCACTTTGATGGTAATCGATTCTAAACTGGCTGCCAGCATCATTCCATTCATACAAACAGTATGAAAGAGTGACATTTGCCTCAGCATTTTCAGCACAAGTTCTTAGATTCTTTGGTTGGAGAAGCTTATGCCCATTCCTAAACTAAACTCTGTGAGTAATGTAGTACTCTGTGGGCTTAGTCTAGTTCACATGTTTCACCTATGGAGTAGGAATGAATTTAGTTTCCCTGAAACCACATTGATCCCTAAACAGAAATCGTAGCTGTTATGAAAGGGAAAGGGAGAAATGGTTGATGTGAAGACAACTCACAAATGCTCCACCTGACACCTGCATGATCTCGACCAAATTATTTTAGCTCTGTGTTACTGCATTATCTCATCTTCAGGATGATGAGCAGAATTATTGTGAGGGAGAAGCAAAAAAAGTAAATGTAAAAGTTCGTAGCACAGTGCATAGTTTATAGTAGGCATTTATATAAAACATTTCAGGCAGTTCATTCGATTGTCTGTGAGTCTCTAAGTCTCTCATTTCCCCATTCTTTGCTATATTTACCTATAAAATGTAAATGTGAAAGCTTCCCTTTTGGATTATTTTGAGAACTCTAAAGAGAATTCATGGGTAACAGATATGAATTGTATGAAATGTTTTATATATCAACATAATTTCATTTATTATCTCAGAAGCTTAACTACATTGGTCTAGATATTTGTTTTAGTGAGACTTAATGTCTAAAGATATATCAGTTTCGCTACATTGACTAATTGCCATTTCCAGCGACACATCCTGGGAAAATTGTTTTCACAATATTCTACAAACATGCACTGATTTCTCCTTCTGAACTTCCTTGTAAACAACTTATCAAGCCTTCCACATTCAGACTGTCATTAATAGAGTAGAAACAGTATAGTAATTTTTTAAAACTGCTGATGTAGGGTAAACATCAAACATAAACACACACGCCTTTCTCTGCATCTGCAAATGCACAGTAGATACACAAACATGTGGTCCAAATTATATTGTTAGAAAAATAAAAAGAAAGTGCATGTTAGTTTTCCTTGAATTCTGTAAATGAGCTTCAATTACACATATTACTACCCGTGGTGATTCTGTTTCAAACACCTTTAAGTTTATGTACCCTAAGATGACCCAACATCCTTTTAACTCAATATGCGCAAAAGGAAACACAATTTTGTCCCTCCTTTACCTGATATTTCTTTCACATTGCTTATTTCTGTTAATGAAACCTTTATCATCTCAGATTTTGAGGCCTCAGAATTATCATTAACAGTTTTTTCCTTATAATATCCTATCATCTTAACCACTATTATATATATTTATATGTATATCATATATTTCTCAAACATATTTCCATTTCCTCATCAACACTGCGACTTCTCTAGTATTTGTCAAATGAATTAATTGATTCAGGCTCATCAAATGCCTCTAAGTCTAATGGATGTTTGCCAATATGTCTACCTGACTGAACTCTGAAAATTGTGCCTGATTCAGCTTTATACCCCTGGCATTTAGTACAGTTTTGAACATATAGTACATGCTCATTAAATATTGGTTGAAATAAAGCAAATTCTGATTTATCCAAGGGCCTGTAGTCTTTCCCCATTGAAAATCAAACTGCATCTTGCTGCCTTTTTAATTGTCTTAAAGCACAGCTCTGTTCATATATCTCTTTTAATAAACACAATAGAAGCTACTATTTGTTTAAAGTCTACTGTGTTTCAGTATTATTATTCTTAATAACCCCACAGCAAACTATTATTTCCATTTTTACTGATGAGGAAATTTAGGTACAGTGAGGTGAAGTTACAGGTTTAGTTCACACAACTATCAAGATGCAAGCCTGCATATAAATTCACATCTGTCTTACTCAAGAGCCTGTGGTTTCCACTAGGCTACTTGCCTTTCTCTGCTCCTCAGAAATTACTATAATGCCTCTCTCAAACAACCTGCCTGTTTTTAGGACAGGAACCGATCATTAAAGATTTGGGTTACTAGCATCTAGTGAGGCCTTGTTATTTGGAGTAAGGTAGGTAGAGCAGTGGCATGCCATTCCTCAGAGCTTGTTAGTGATGCTGAATTTCAGCTCCAACCCAGAACTACTGAACCAGAATCCACATTTTAACAAGATTCCCCAAGTGATTTGTAAACACATTGACGGTTCAGACTTATATTTTAGGGAAGCCCTGATCACTTGGCACCAGAGTTGGTTTACTGAGAAGAAGACATGTGAGCCTAACCTCAGCGCCTTTTTTAGAGTTATCGAAATCATTGTTTAAGGAGGTAAGGAGAATTTTAGCAATGAATTGTGTAAATATGTATTAACACTCCAATAATTCAAGGCAGTTTAATCATAACAAACATTACAGTTTGTAATCACACATTTTGCGAGTGATTTCTTGCTTACTAATGAGGCTGAAAGTCCTAATGGGCAGGACTTTTGTATGTTCTCTTCATCATTGTTTCTCCAGAACCAAGCACAGAGCATAATAGGGATTCAGTATATATGAGCCAAATAAATAAATAGGTTATTGAATATTGACCTTAGAAACAAATTTTGGTCAAAACATGGGAGTTACTTATATGAATGTTTTGACTAAGAGATGGAGATTCAAACTGGAGAGAAATTTCTAATGCTGTGTTACATGGCTGTCTTTTGTACCACATTTATTCTATCACTTCATCAAAGACATTGCAATCATGTTTCTTAAGTTTGTCGATAAGACCAACCTGGGGAATAGTTGAAAATGTTAGAAAACAGAATAAATATTCAATAAGGTATTTACAGACTAGAATGAGAGTCTGAATCTCATAAAATGAAATTTAATGGAACAAAATGTAGTAACATGCATTTTGACTCAAAACATCAATGAAGGAAATGGAGGAATTGTGGCTTTAGGGAAATAAGTGTAAAGACAGTTTTACTTGGTGCAATATCATTCGAGTGACATTACTATCCATAAAAATTATATAAGTTAAGGATGAAATAAGAGAAGTGGAACATTCAAAGTGAAAAATGTTGTAGTCACCTATTTCAAGGCTCAGTAAACTTTCTAAAAAGAGCTAGATAGTAAATATATTCAGCTTTGTGGGCCACAGGGTCTTTTCTGTCATACATACTCAATTCTGCTGTTGTAGTGAGAAAGCTACTACAGGTAATATGTAAACAAGTAAGTAACTGTGTTCCAATAATTTTTTTATAGATACTGAAATTTAATTTCATGTAAATTTTATGAAATATTCTTTTCTTGATTTTCTTTTCATCTATTAGAAAATGTAAAAGCCATGCTTAGCTCATGAGCCATACAAAAACACGTTATAGGCTAAACTTGGTCCACAGGCTAAAGCTTGGTGAATATTGTTCTATTTTATTGTAGTCTGACTCCACTTTGAATTTAGTTCTGGCATCTACTATTTGGACAAAGTAGATAAATTGTTAGATCTTCAAATGAGAATGAATACCATGCATGTAAGACCAAAAAACATTGTTGCATGAAGAAAAGTAAAATAAAATGAAATGCCTATTCTGGAAAAGAAAAGACTTTGGACAGCATAGTTGCCACCTTCAAATAACTGAAAGTAAATTATAGAAAAATATTAAATAGATTTAGAGAGGTAGTGTATCATTGTGTCTTCAGGTACGGGATTTAGATTCAGAAAGGCCTAGATTCAAGTTCTAGCTCTACCATGTAATGTGTATACTGTTTTGGACAACATACAAAATATTCTCTGCATCATTCTCCTCATTTATAAAATGAAGAATATTATAATACATGCGGATTGAATTACCCTGTTATGTATAAACCACTGCAAACATTGGTGACTTAAAACAATGATCATTATTTTTTTCTCAATTCTGAGGCTAAACTGGGCAATGCCTCTCCTGGTTTTGCCTGGGCTCACCCACATGGCAGCATTCAGCCAGAATATCAGCTGTCCCAGAAGGTCTATAATAGACTCACTCATATGTCTGATAATTGGTGCTGGCTATCAGGTGAGGTGCCTGGGATCTTCTCTACATGGCTTCTCATCCTCCAGTAGGTCTCAATTGGCTTCCCTGTTGATGGCCACAGGGCAGCATTCCAAGAGAGCAAAGGAAGAACTTTCAGGGACTTTTGAGACTTAGGATACAAAACATGCAGTGTCACTTGCACCACATTCTATTTCTCAAAGTAAGATATGAGATTCATTTAGATTTAAGAAGGTGAAAAAAGCTTCCCCTTCTGGCTGAGAGGGGCAGAAAAGTCAAATTGCAATAACCAAAAAAATTGGTTATTAAATATAATTAACAGGGTATTGTAAGTGTTAAATAAGATCTGAGTCCACCAAGGAAAACATTACCTATTAAAGAATAGACAGAATGCAACTTCAGCCTTTTACTAAAAAAAAATAAAATAAAATAAAAATGAATGAACTAATAAATAAATGAATAACAGTGTTCTAGGTATAATCGATATTGCGTAATGTCCTGGATATTTTTGTTTATTCCTTTAGATACATTTTCTACCTTCTTTTTGTTCAGAGAAGCTGGTCTCTACAAACTATAATAACAGATTCTCTTTTCTTCTGGCTTCTGGGTGGGTTTAGACAAAGAAGAGACCAGGTAGGAGACTGCTGTTATTAGCCGAGTGGCACTCCAGTATTTCTTGTGATTCCCCTATACCCATATCACACATTGGTAAATCATTTCTTATTAAACATTCTTAAAATTACTTAATTTTAATATGTCATCTCTTTTCTGCTGATTTACATAGAGATTCTAAAATATCTTCCGGTGTATCCAAAACCAAAAAAAATGATTTGTGACAATGGATAGAAACTGTAAGAGAATCAACCACTGTGGCTAACATTGAACCCGTCAAACATTTCATTTTCTCCTCACTTATTAGATGATATTTTTAGTGCCTCTTAACTGCTCAAAAGATTGTGCCAAAATAGAGTCTGTGCAAACAGTTTATAGTTTAGATGTGTAGGTAATCATCAATCAACTAATCACACAAAACAAATATACAATTTAAATGTGGTAAACGCCATGTGAAGAAGGCATGCTCTAGTAAGAGAAAGTGTAATGGGCTTCTAGCAACCTTGGAGTGAGGGAAGGTTAGCCTGAACAAATCATATTTAAGTGGAAATATGATGGATTATTGGTATTAACTAGGTGTGGAAGACAGAATAAAATTTTGGGCAGGAAAAAGATGTGCAAAGG
>NW_006494614.1:50982013-51012665 GCF_000325575.1 Pteropus alecto | reverse complement strand
CAGCAGGCAAGTGACATCACAGTGTTAGATGGAGTAGTTAGGGCCAAACCATGGAGGACCTTGTAAATTATACTGAGAACTTTAGTTTATCTCCAAAGAACAATGGAAAGCCTCGTGTTTAAATGAAAAGAATTATATGATTTGTATCTTGAAAATATCTTGCTAAAATGTGAAGAATAGACTGGAAGAAGACAAAGTAGAAGTATCATTAATTAGAAATCTAGTCCAATTATCCAGGTGAGAAATGATGGCAGCTTACATGAAATAAAAGATAAAAAAGATACAGAGAAAAAAATGATAGATTTGAGAGGTATTTTGAAGTAAAGCTGTTAGGTAGTAGTGATGGACTGGGTATGGAGAGGTAAGAGAAAGGAAGGTGCCAAAAAATATTCTTAAGTATCTGATTGCATGAGTCAAAGGATGATTGTGATAAGTAGGGATCACTAGGACAGGCCTGGGTTTACAGGAGATCAGATGTTGAGTTTTAGAAATTGTAGAATTTCAAGTACTTTTGAAATGTCCAAGTGAGATGATAAAAAGGTAGTTCTACATAGAGGCCTAGAGCTCAGAGAAGAGAGTTCTGGGTTGGAGAAACTCAAAATTCATCTGTATGTGGGAAGTCATCAAATCCAGATACATAATTTAGATGTGATAGGATAAAATTAGAGAATGAAGAGAGGACAAAACCCTGAGGAGTCCCAACATTTGGTGGCTTGGTAAACAAATATGAGCATGAAAATAAGACTGAAAAGGGGAATCCAGACGTGCAGCAGAAAATCCAGAAGTAGCATCATGGAAACTAAGAAATGAAAGTTGCCAACAGTGATTGTTGTGCGAGGATACCAACTAAAATGAGAACAACAAAACATTTATTCTATTTACCTTTATTAGGCAATTGATAACAGGACAGAAACCAGATAGAAATGAATGAAGGACAAGGAAACAGAGACTATAAATATAGGATATTCGTTCAATGACTTTGTCCATAAAAGAAAGAAATCAAGGTTTTGTTGAAGACTGTGGTTGAAGGATATTTATTTTTTTAAGATGGAAAAACTTGAGCATCTTTAAATATCAGTGAGAATAAAGGGAGAGAGGATAGGGTTAAATATAACGAAAGATGGATAAAATAAAATCTAGAGAAGGCAAATGAAACAAAATACAATATAAGTGGAAGAAATAACTATATTTAGTATCATCAGATATATAATAAAGAACTCACCTTCATAACATAAGATTAAACATAATAAATAGGTAGTTATGAAATAAAAACAATTAGAGATTTTGGGAATGAAAAATACGACAGCTATAAAATAGTAGATGAAAAATAGACTTGTTTCATATAAGTAGTGAATTAATGGTCTGAAAGATTGAGTTAAGGATTCTTCCAGATAGCAGTACGAAGAAAAAAATGGAAACTGTGGAAGAAAAGTTAGGAACTATGGAGAACAGAACCTAAGTTTCTTCATCTATCATATAGTAGTTACAGAAAGAGAGGATAGAAAAACATGGAGGAAAATCAATATTTGAAGAAATGATGGCTGAGAATTTTTCAGACATAGTTTACATCAGGGATCCCCAACCCCTGGACCATGGCTGGTTATTGGTCAGAGGCTTGTTTGGAACTGGGATGCAGAGCAGGAGATGATCGTGAGCCAGCAAGCAAAGTTTCATCTGTATTTGTAGCTGCTCTCCAGTGCTAGCATCACCGCCTTAGCTCCATGTCAGATCATCAGGCATTAGATTCTCACAGGATCATTGGTCCTTGGTGCCAAAAGGTTGGGGAACACTGGTCTACATATTGAAAGATCCCAGTATTTCAAATAGTGTTAAACAAGCACACATATTTTACAGTAAAAATTCAAAACAATAAGTGCATTTAAGAAACTAAAAATGTACCGGAAGGAAAAGACAGATTATCCACAAAAGAATACAAATTATAGTTATCTCTTATTGAACTGGATTCTGAGGAAGACAGAGAGAGGTAAATGAAGCTCCTCTCCTCTTGGCCTTTACCAGATACTCAGAGATACTGACAAATTCATAGAAAAAGCAGTGCATTAATCAGTGATAAATGATGGTCAAGAGATGCAAGCCAAAGATACATGCAAGTACAATTTATTCAGTGCTCTAAATTTTAGGAAGTTTATTTTTTTTCATTCTTTCACAAATAGTTATTGAGGACTTCTCATGTGTAAAACATTGCATGTAACCCTCAGGGTAAATGACAAGAATGAAAATAGATGTTTTCTGCCCTCATGGAACTACATTCTAACATGTTTTCATTTTATAGTACATGGTCAGCTGTAGGATCTCTATGAAAACATGGTTAATGACTTTACTGTGTAGGAAATTAAGCTATCTTTCAATGTTTATAACCCAGGTAAAGGAGAAAATGGGAAAATGGCTTAGCTTGGATTGCTGCCATTTTCAACGCTCATACACTAGGCTTAATCATGCATCCTAACACATTCTAAACATCCTTGATTCACTTTCCTACTAACTTATGTGAAATACACCCTCCCAGATATGCTATGGCCATCTCAGCAGCCATGCCATTATTGTGTATTATTAATATAGGCCTATCACAAAATAGTACTTGAATTAGTAAATATTTTCAATTCAAATTACATGACTGAAAATTCAAATACATTGAATAGTTAATTCAAGACATTTCTTTCAAATAACTGACATTATAGAATTTCACCTCGTAGACAACAAGAGGCACATATCCCCTTATATTTGTATTGATATTAAATAAATGTAACAACTATCATTTTCTGAGCACCCACTGCATACAAAAACCCTATCTGCCTGTCAAATGCATTGGGCGCAATGCACCACATGCATCACATTGCAAGATTCCTGCTTTTTTATATATTGCACTGTGTTCCCAACTTTTCACTTTTTGAAATGGTTTTTTTAAAAATTTATTTATTTAAATTAGTTTCAAGTATAGAGTACATTAGTTAGACTTGAAATGTTTTTTTTTTTAATATTTATTTGTCTCATAATATGCATGGAAATGTTAATTTCATTTTACCAGGAATCACACTAATAATAAATTTGGGAACTAACATTCAATACCAATTGTTTGCTATTTTGATTTTCTGTTTTGTTTTTTGCTGTTTGATTTTTTTCAAGGCCATTTACTTAATTTAGTTCTTATATTCCTTGCTTTCATTGTTATAGTGAGTTAAAAATTAGATAACTTCTCCTTTATAATTATTTAAATAAATATTAAATTAAATATGCAAAATTTAAATAAATATTCTTACTCCATTTTGTTTCAGAAAATATGGAAACATACATCTATCTGTGTCTGTCTGTCTTATCTATCTGTTGTATAATATCTCTGGAGTCACCCCAAAATGTATAATTCTTTGAAAAAAAGAATGAATTTCCAAGCCAGCTCTTTTTACTAAAGTTAGCAATGATAAATGCAGTGACAGAGGAGGGGGGGAAATTAACAAAAATTTTAAAAATGAAAGCTCAAAGAGGTGTGGCTCAAACCTGTCAGTTTTACTCCAGTTTTCTTTTAACAAGACAAAAGCATCAGTGAGTTCCACCCTCTTTTGGTACTCTTCTCTCTCTGGAGGATACTGTTCTAATGTCTGGAAAATAGCAATAAGATAAAGAATGTATAGTTACCCTGTTTACTGTCCACTATGAAGAGACACTGTAGTTTTGCTTTTCCTTCTGGAAGGGCTTTCTTTTCTATCCTTTGACAGTGATTGACAGCTACAACAAGTTGTTGTGTCAAAGCTCCCTCAAGTCAATTATGAAAATGATGTGCACTTGCTCAAAGATGATTGTAAATTGCTTCTGGCTGATCAGAATAATGAGTTGCAGTGATGCTAATCAACATTGGGCATATATAGTACCTTGTTCCTGTCGTCATGTTTGCAGCTGCAAGTAGTTCACCCAAATGAGAATGTTTTCAGATTTCTCATGGATTGAGGCAGGATGTTCACAATGGGGACCTTATTGGAAGAGGGAAGGGTTGGTTTCGAGGAGAGAGAGTGAAACAAAGCAAGACTCATTTTGTATCATTTATATAAGCCATTATATTTACCATGCCCTTATGACTTTGGTTTAGGGAAACGGGGAGGAAGCCAACATTAGTTAGAACTAGATTCTTTTAATATGTATAAAGTGTTCTATTATTGCGTTTTCATGGCAGTACTGTGAAGAAGCTGTTGTTAGTCCCATATAATAGATGAACACACTGACACTAGGAAATTGCCCAGCATTGTACAACCGATGGATAAGGTAGGATTCAAATTTCACCTAATTAATTTCAAAGCTCAGTTTATCAATGTTACCAAAATATTGTCTATAGACCTCCTGTTTTAGGTTCTCTCTTGTATACGTCATTAGGGCTCAGCTTCCTTGGCCCCAGTCAATGCATAGTCAGAATCTCTAGGGTGGAAGGATGTGATATAGGCATATAGGTCCCAGGGATATACAATTCTAACAAGCAATTCCATGCACACTGAAGCTTGATAGCAACAGTGCCTTACCTTGACTTCCTGCTTTCTCTCAAAACTGTAAGACTTACCACAGATGTTTCAACTAACTACGAAAACTTACTAATTTGTCTTTTATTCACTATATCTCAGAGATTTTGTTTTGATTTTTCTTTGAGTTGGAGAAATACCATTTCAGTTTATTGATTCATAACTTGGAACTTTCCTACCCTGTCCTCTCTCCTACAGATTGCTTTGTAGGTCAGATTGATTTTTTTTTTTTTTGACTCAAATAGTTCAGGTGGGTTTAGAACAAGGATAAGGTGATTTGACATAAGCCATAATATTATATGGTGCAGTGTGCCTTGTCCAGAAAGGTATAGAGACAAGGACATAGTCCTAGAGGTCAAAGAATGAAATCTAACAGTGGACTTTTCTTTTAAACTATGACCTTGTTGCCACTGATCCCTCTGAAGGAATGTAAGATGAATGCATGATACAACATGGATGTACCTTAAAAACATTACACAAAGTGAAAGATGGCAGTTACAAAAGACCACATATTGTATGATATTATTTATGTGATATGTCTAGGATAGGCAGATTCATAGAGAAAGTAAGAAGGTTAGTGGCTACCTAGTGAGGAGGAGAAATGCAAAGTGACTGCTAATGAAAATTTTTTGTGTGTGGCGGGGAGAGTTGATGTGTTCTAAAATTGATTGTGATGATCATTCCACAATTCTGTGAATATACTAAAAACTTAATTTTGCACTTAAAAGGGATAAGTTGTGTGATTCATTAACTGCACTTCAATGAAACTACTAAAAAAAATGATGTATTGGAAAATAATAAATTATATAGGAATTGCACATAAATTGTGTTTACCCAAAACAGTTCTTGACAGTATCAACGAGCTCTTTTATTTTTAAAATAGAAATTTATTAGAAATGAGTCAGCTTTTAGTTCTTCTGAATGCTGAAGTAACTAAGGAAGTTTAAGAATTAAGAAATATGCTAATATGATTATTGGAGCCATTATATGAGGTTTTGGAATCTAGATCCACCAGTACTGATCTGATGTTTAAATATGTTCTTGAATGTCATAATCAAAGAAAATGAAGAAGGTAATCTGGCACAGTATATACTGGATGGATTGAACAAGTGAGAGCTTAGCAGCAAGGAGAAAAGCTTTACACTTTTGTTGCATTAACTCAGTCATTGAATGAGAAGGTTATGTCTATGTTCCTGAAATCCGTTTTCTTCCAGAAATCTATTTTGGGATTTGGAACAAACCAGACATAAAGATAATCTCATCTTCAGTGCAAGCATATAGTTTCAGTACAAAGGGGAAGGGCTAAATACCATCTTTGATTTGATTCCAGGCTTCAGACTCTAATTCTATGGCATGGATATCTCATATTCTCTGTTCGTCTGCCAAGCTCGACAAAGATGAGCTGCCTCGCTCTGGGACTATGAGTCTGATGTTTGGGTTGCAGGAACCCTGGAAGCTGGGAATTTTTAACTGTTTCTGTTTGTAAGGTCTTTAATGCCTTCTGACTCTGACATTGCCCAAACCCACATGGCAGAGCTAAAATCATTTCTGGTAAATCTCATCAACTTTTGGGTAACCTCTAACATTCAGTTTAATCTCTAACATTAATCTGAAGAAATATTTTCTTATTTAGCCTCTACTCTTGTTAAGAAATTATGTTAGTTGTTGAATACTGTAAGAAATGATAGAGATTAACATTAGCACAATACTAAACATTGTTTGCTATTTAATGCTTGAAGTAATGTTATGTGGTAGGTATCATACCCCCGCTTAAGAAAATTGAACTTTTGAGAGGTTAAGAAACTTGCTTACAGTCCAATAGTTAAGAAATGAAGAGGGGTAGACTTTTAGGTCTATGTTTGTGTGCAAATCCTATGTAGTAGAAAAAAATCTTCTGGTTCACATTGATTGGCTTTATTGGCAAGTTTTATAGATAAGCTCATAACTACCTTAAATTTCTATAAGAGCTCTTAGCAAATTGTGGTTCAGATAGTAGGAAGGGCATAAATAAATATTTTAGCATCAAAAGGAATATAAACATTGATTAAGCACTGATTAGGTGCCAGGTGATTTCATACACATAACAACAGGTGTGGACATCAGTCTTTTAGATTATAGATGGGAGAAATGAGGTACATGATACCAAATTAACTTGGTAGTTTCTACTTTGCTGCTAAGCGGTATTTTTTCTGTCTTCAATGTTTGTGTTCTTTTTAATATTCCCGTGGCGTATTTAGAAAAAGAATGAAAAGGAAGACTCTTAAACTGGAAAAGAAGGGATTAACAGATCTAAGTAAGGCCTCAGTGGTAGATAGTCTGTTTCCAAGGATCTTAAAAGCCAATGTTCAGAGTTTGCATTTAAATTTGTAAATATCCTTTTCAAGAGATAGAGGGATTTGATCTGCTAGAGTAGTGAATGTGTTTGTGAGGGTAGAACTTCTATTGAACTCACTGCATCCAGGAAGTCTATACGTTTTGTAATGCTAAGCTCCTTCTATTTGGCGATGTAAGATGTGACTTTGGATAGAAAAAAAAATTTTTGTAGCACATACTGGAGTATCCGAGAACTTAATATAACATTAAGAATTATGTGTAACATTCATACTTATAGACCATAGTACCTCAGTGATAAGAGATTCTCTCCTAATCTGTAAGTAGTATATTTCTGGAAGGCTTTTTGGTGCAGATAATGCCTTTGCTATATATCCTCAAGCTCCAGTCAAATTTAGTTAGACCAATAAAGCAGATGGAGGGATGGTGGTGAAAGAAAGGGAGGAGCTCAGGAAGAGAAGGTTTTTTTTTTTTAGTTACAACTTCATTTATACAGTGAAGAGACACTTTCCGGTGAGAAGAGAGTGGCACTACTTGTACTGAGATGGACTTCAGAAGGTCAGGTGGCTAAGTAGTATGTGCAGTATAAAAGTAAGAGATAGGAACCCATCAAGAGTCATAATTATTAACTCAAGAGAATAAAGCATGGCGATATTTTCCAAAGTGAATGATTTGTTACATATTATGCAGGAAACAAAAGAGTGTCCATAATTAAACAAATTTGGAAAATTTATAACTAATCAACATTAAACTGTTCTCTTGACTGCATAACGTTTTAGAACTTTAAAATGTCCTAATATACATTTTAAATCTCCAAGGAAAAGATAAAATATAAAGTGTTTCTAAAACTTATTATGTCTCAGATCATTTATTTTTGTGTAGCAGCCTAAGCAATCAGTGTTAAATAGGACAGGAGTTTGGGAATCAAGGGTTAAGGGAAGGATCTTTGATGTGATGATCTTGGGTTTAATCTCAGCCTATCAGGAATAGCTATGAAATCATGGGACATTTACTGCTACGAGGAGTAAAAGCTGTTAACATAGAGCCTGGCTCATGATAAGCACTCAACCCATGGTTGCTGTTAGTATTATTGTCAACATACAAAAATAAAAGGAGCAGAAGCCCAGTTATATTCAACACAGTGGCATTGAAAAGAGTGTTAAGAATCTTATAAACATCTGTTTATCGGAGATGCCGTACCTTCTTTTAATTCTAACAAATCAATGAATAATAATTAAGGCAGAGGAGTGAAGGGGGGTTTTGTTGAGAAAGGAGATCCATGAGGAAGAGTATCTGAGTCCCCAATATGAGACAGATTAGTTGCTGCTTTCATACAAGAGATGCTGAGATAGTTAGGTCAGTGTTCCTGTTATTGTAAAACAGTGTAGTTGGTAAAAATAAAACATTTAGATAATTCAGATGTGTTTTAATCAAGAGCAGAGTGAGAATCCATGACTTTAAGATGTCATTTCCAAAAGTTTAGTAGCATCAGTTTATAGAAAGAATGATGGAAATTTCTAACCCAGCCACGTTCTCTTTTTCTCACTTAGATTGGATGGCATTAAAATTGGACTTTATTCCAGAAAGATGGCTTTTGAATGTAATAATTATTTATGCTTTATGTTTTTGAAAGAAAAAGGAGTTTGATAAAGCAAAGAGAAATAATTATGGCTCTATTTAGACAATAAATACTTTCTATGCATTCTGGATGCATTATTTTTATGGTATTAAATACTAAAATCAATATTTTACCTTTCTTGTGTGTTGGTTACTAACTTGAAAATTAAGGTATTCTAGTCTACACAGTACTTGATCAAGGAAAAGTAGTGTCTGTTTAAAATTACTACTCACTGGTTCTCTAATTTCTTCTAACTTCTCAGATTTATTCTTTGAATTTTTGGTTTTACTTTCATTTGCTGCTTTCAACTGAAAGTCACTGAATTAGCAGATGATCTTCCAAGGACATAGTAAGCATATTTGCAGTCCTCTTCGTGTTCATGAGCCAAAACTACGATGTGGATAAGAGCTCTTTCAAACCAGGGGACACACACTTTATATTTTTTAGTCATTAAATATTTCCACAAGCTACTCCAAAATTGCTGCATCTATATGAAAATGATTATCAATAAGTACCTCTTATATTACTGCTTACATGTTTAGTTTTTGTATGTTTAATTACCATAGTTTTCTTTTTAATGAGGATCACTTCACCTTGTAAGCTTTCCTCAGACAGATACACTACGGGCTCAAATCCATTAGTTCGGTTTGTTAACTTGGAAAGAGACCAAGCTCTTGGTCATAATTTGAGCACTGAAAGTACATTATATTCAATGGGGTAGATAAAAGTGGTAATTGCTGTGGCTTTATAAAGTTGTGAGACAAGAAAAGCAAATTATTTCAAAGCTATTCTAGTACAATAAGAAGCTAAAAATATCTTCTTCCTTCCTTGCCCTAATTGTTCAGATAGGCAGTGACATTTTTACTAATGTATTTTTGTGTGATGACTTCACTTTTAATTGTGTCAGTCTTGGAAACGAAAAAGGAGAATCAGCATATTTCTGCATTTTCTATGAGCCAGACAGCTTTTAAACTGTTCTTACTTTTATAGTTATATAGTTTAAGAATTTTAGAATTCATATACTTCAATCTCCTTATTTTCCCCTCCTCATCACCAAGACAAAATTTAAAACCTTTAGTTTGGCGTTCCAGCTTATTCGTAGTATAGTACCTGCTCTAGCTCATGTTGCATACTAGAAACAAAATGAAATTCCTCATATTGTCAACGAATATCCTTTAGTGACAGCACACCTTGGCATCTCTGTTATTTTTGTTTGAAATACATTCTACTTCCTTCTATTGTTTGAGAAAATTCTACTAAACCTTCCCAATTAAGCTTTTACGTAGTCTTCTCCAAGTCATACCCAAATGAACTCAATTGTGCCATCTTCTATTTCATTTTTATTTCATTGTAATATAATCATTTTACAAATCTTATTGTGTTTTATTTGAAAATAAAGGTCATGTCTTGTTCATTTTCCATTATCAGAGCCTAGGTCTAGAGTGGAAATTAAATAGTTCCAGATTTCAGTCCCGTTCTAGCATTTATTATACATGCTTTTGAATGTCTAAATGAACCTGTTTTTTCACTTATAAAACTGAAATAATATTCAACTTGCCTATATTTTGTTAGAATTCATCATATTATATGTAAAGAACTTAGCACAGTAAAAATTCAATTAACTCTTGCTAGATAATAGTAGGTAAAAGAATTAATCATTTTGACTCACTGACAATATTTTGCTTGTTTATTGTTTTCTCAAAGGCAATTTCATTTCTATTTTAAGCCTTCATTGAACATTTATTTGTTTTCAGTTTGGTTCATTTGTGCATGAACTCCTTTCTTTGCCAGATATGTCTGTACGTATACAGGCATACTTCTCCCTAGGTATATATATATCATATCTACCTAGAGAAAAGTTCTGGATGGTTAAGAGAGTTACCAAAGTAACTGTTAGAAAGACAGAATTTTTAATTCTTTGAGATTAAGAGAAACTGACCATGATCTTCATAAGTGTTGCAACTGTTGTGTAAACCTGATCTGCCTAGTGCATTAGAAGACAGGCCGAACCAGAGTGGCACCATAGTTTCCACCCTTATGTAGAGAGGTCAAGCACCTCCTATGATCTTTTGTTTTATGATTCACAGCTTTACAAATTCTTCTCTCCTAGTTCAGATCCTTGTGGAGCCAAGAAATGACTATTTTAGGGCTCAATTGTTGAATAAATGAACTTATCATCAGATAGATTGGGTAGAAAAATGTGGGCTGTTCAGTAGAGATTAATCCCCATTATTAGCAAAACTACCACTAGTAAAATAATACCTAACACTTTTGTAGTCATTTATAAATTACTGAAGGCATCACTACATATCATTATCATTTGTTGCTTGCCATGATTTAGATTGATTGTTTTGGAGACAGTATTGTATAGTAGATAAAATTATGAATATTGAAAATAAGCTCAGATTTGAATTCCTGCTTGTTCACATAGTAACTTCATAACTTTGGACAGGTTACTAACACCTCTGATAACCACAATTTTCTCATTTAGAAAATGAGAATAATAATAATTTTGACTGTAGAACATGTTATGAGGATTATATAAGAAAATTAAATATAGAATTTAGACCTGAGTCGCCATAGCTGTTAATGATACAGTTAACTTCCTTTTCCAATTCCTTAGTTGATGCTTATCAACTAAAGTTCATTTTGCCCCAAACTGGAGATTTTTTCTTTAAATCTTCACCTCTTTTCTTGTTTGTTTGTTTCCTCTTTCTCTGTCAGGACAGCATCAGTTTCTCTGTTATACAGGTAGTAAAAACATGAATAAGACTATATTCAAACATCCCTTTCCAGACCATTGCTCAGTAGTTGCCCTAATTTACTGGACCTCTGTTAGCTAGCTCACTTCCTGCCTAGATGTGCTGTCCCACATCAGACCTGACTTGTCACGCCTCTCTTGGTTTGTTTTCATACCATCAACCTGACACTCAGGATTATAATCTCTCTCTTTCGAATCAGTTGGCATCTCACTGTCAGTTACATTCTACTCCCAAAAAATAGTCCTTCCACGTTTTCTCACCCTCTTTGTATTTACTCATCTTATCCCTGGAGACTTAAATCCTGTCCTCTCATCCTATATGCTATTAATGCAAAATACAAATTTTCTTGTTTTAAATTTAATCTTTACTGAGTGCTTATATTGTGCCAGGAATTGTGGTAGGTGCTTTGATATATGCTATCTAGTGTATTTGTTTCTCACAACCACAGAACCTCTTTTTAGGTGGAAATATTATCATTTCCTTTTAAAGATAAAGAAATCGAGGCTGCCAGAGGTCAAACACTGCTCACAACCATTATAGCTTTGTGTTCGTTAGTGGAGCCAGAATGAATTCAAGACTCTTCTAATTCAAGAGCTTTGTTTCTTAAACTCTAAGATAAACTACCTTTCTTTAAGTGCTGTGCCCAAATTCTCTTTCTTTCTGATTCTCTCTGTCAAAATTTCTCTCTCTTTTTCTTCTATTTTTATCACCAATTGTCTATGCCTACTTTACTGGACTTGTCCTACCTAGTTTTGTAGTGAAGATGTTTGTGTATATATCTAATCTCCTCTACTGGGTTCTTAATTAAATATGAACTTACACCATTTCCTTTTCAACTTTTATTTCTAGTGGTGCCTTACACAGAGTCTTACATGGAGCAGGTGTTTAGTAAGTGTAGAACTGGAGTAAAATGAATTAAATTGATCGCATTGATCCAGTGCCCACAGGTATTCAACAGCACAGCCTGGAGTTGGACTCAGATTTTCTCCTTAAATCATACTGTCCTTAAAACTGCATTTGGTCAGAGGAAACAGACTATCTCTGACACTTAGCAGGACTATCTTTGGTTAAGTTACTTCAACTATCTGATTCTCTTTTATATATAAAATGGATGAAAATACCTGTATTGTAGATGTTATGAGAATTAAAATAGAGTATATATAAAATATTTAGCACATGCATGGCCTCTTATATGCTAGTAGTACAGCTAGTAACAAATAGTAGTTTTATTCAATCTGACCCTTTCTATTACAAAACAATAAAAGTAGGGACTATAACTTGTTTCCAGTGATTGATTTGTTTTTATTTTTGTTTCGTTTTTAGCAGAAGTGAGAATGAGAAACTATGAGTAAATAAACAGAATTGCTTCTAACTAAAATAACTGTCAAGTCTTCTGTGAGGCATCAGCAACTTTAGAAAGCGCTTCTGGCAAACTAGAAGGAGATTGAGCTAGTTGTAAATTAGGTCAAAGGCTGATAATCTCTACCTCAGTTTCATTCCAATTAGGCTTTAGATAGTTGGTAAACAGAGTATGGTTGGGAAAATAAGATAAAAAAGCCTGGCCAAGAACAGAATGAAAGAGTAGAGTCCATGTGATATGGTTTTCAGATGCATAAGGTTGTCTATTAAGTTGCTGATTTATGAAGGGAAAATCAGAGAGATTGTCACAATGAAAGACAAGGCAGCAATTAGAACAGACGATATTTAAACAGGCCATTCACAGAGAAACCATCTACTCTGAATCTTACCCTGGCACTTGAGTGACTTTGATCTAGTCTGTGAAGTAGGTATTCCTGTGTTTTGCCTAACAAATTTTATAAGATAGGAAATGGTAAATAAGATAATAAGGTAATAAGATGATAAATGTATATAATCTCTGCTAATATGAAATCTGTAAGATGATTTTTGATAGAGACTGTAATAAGTTTACTTTTTTTCTTTTTTAATGAAGGGTATGCTGTGGAACAGAATAATATAAATCAAATTTCAGAAGTGACTTAGAATTCTACTAAATTTTATTTATGCAACACATATTCGTTGAACATATACTATGTGTCAAGAATAATGCTATAAATTTAGTGTTAAGAATGTCATACCTTTTTTTCAAATATCTTAGCCTGTGGGAAAGATAAACAATTGCAATTTGGTGCTAGTATTCTTACGCTAGTGAGTTATATTTTTTAGCTCATTTACTTTTCCCCAAAAGCATATTGGGTAGGTACTGTTATTACCCCTAGGTTATTAATGTGAAGCTCAAACAGGGAGGGGAACCTGCTTTATGTAAATAATAAGATATCAGAGCTGAGATTTGACCCTGCTTCAAATTTTGTACTTTTAAATTCCAGATATGCCATACCCCTAAGAGTTGCCAGATAAAATATAGGATATCTAATTAAATTTGATCTTAGGTAAATAATAAATAATGTCCTATGTAACATTTGGTACATATACTAAAAACTATTTATGGTTTATCTGAAACATAAATTTAACTGGGTATCTTGTATCTTTATTTGCCAGATCTTGCAACCTTAGTTGAAATGTAAAGGAGTGTTACCTAATCTTGCTTTGCCATAAGAGAGATCAAATAAAGAAGTGACAAAATTATTTAAGCTATTTTATTTGATTTACAAGTCATATTTTCTTCTGGTCTAATTCTCCTGTTGCATGTTTAATTTATGTGATGGAGATCATGCTACATCATGTATTGTTTACTGCTTAATATAGTTAATATTATATCAACAGTGCATTCTTATGCCGAGAAAACCTTCGTAAATAAGAACAATAATAGACTATGTATTATACTATAAATTAAGTGAGATAAAGTACATACAATCAGACATTAGTGCCCTGCCTACATCCAGCAAGATATAGAAGTGGAGTAGTTATATTGGTGAAGAATGTTACTATTGCTACTGTCACAATTTCTATAGTTGTTATTGAATAGTAAACTGATAGTATTGATCCCCACAATAAAATTCTGATGTAGCCATGACAAAGAAAATGGTAATATTTGAGTTATGAATAGCTTATTGGGGGGAACAAAGGTCATGGTTTTGACTCAAGTTTTCCCCATCCTAATTCAGAACTCTTTTTGTCTAATTATCACAAGTTAAGCACATATAGAATTGTTTCAAATTCCAATACATCCAGGCCTCTCAGTTTTGCCTTTAGATTGAAGTCAACCATTTGGTTGGAATTAAGAATTAGAGACTTGTATTAAAGTTGTGTTGGTTTATTAAGCAATATTTATATTTTAAATCATATGTTGTAGAATAATAAACACGGTTAAGTGTATTAAAAATACTTTACTCACATTTTATGGCACAATTCAGGAAATATAACTTGTCTGTGTCTAAAATATTATTGTTGTTGATAGTGTTGAGATGATTTGTTAAATTTTTTATCTTGCATACTGGGGCCATCCTTGAATGTTCTTCTTTCCTAAATTCAGAGATTCCTTTACATGGGTATCTTAATCCATTTGAACAAAATACTGTAAACTGAGTGGCTTATAGTTCTAGATGCTGTGAAGTCCAAGATCAAAGCACCGGCAGATTTAGTGTCTGGTGAGAGCCTGCTTTCTGGGTCGTACATGGTCATCTCCTTGCCATGTCCTCATATGGTAGAAGGCAGCTCTGGGGGTCTCTTTTATAAAGGCACTAATCCCATTTGTGAGGGCTTCTCCCTATGACAACACCTCTCAAAATCTCCACCTCCTATTACTACCATCTTCGGGTTTAGGATTTCAACATGAATTTTGGAGAACACAAACATTCAATCTATAGCTATGAGTTAGTTATTGAGTTGGACACTTTACTCTTATGTACAATATTTATTCTTATGACTGCCCTGCAAAGTAGATATTAAGAGATAGGTATTAATAGTCCCAAGTAGCCCATGAGGAAACTAAACTCAGGAGAATTTGCATGGCTTACCTTAGTCCTAAAGTACTTTCACTTATTTTGAAGCCATCAAAATGATGTTTTATTGAGCAATTTTAGTAGTATGGCAAAATGTTTGTGATGCAGTGACATGCATAAGAATAAGGGTATACAATGTTGATATAGTACATACTCAGTTAAAGAAAATAGACAAAAGGACAGAAAAATAGCAAATGAGATTTCTAATTTTATTAAGATGTCAACCCCTAAAGTTAGTATATTTGATTTCTCCCTTTTCCTTGTTTATGGTTTATCTTTTTTATGTTATTTTATTGTCTTTATTGAAAATGACTTTTATTGAAAGATTTTTGTTACTTTTTATGGAAACTGGAAAGGATAAATAAACCAATAATAGTTCCGTGTTTATACTTATATGGTTTTGCAAAAAATATGTTGTAATGTCTACTTCACTTAGAGTTCAGTTCTGGATATTTCATTAATTCAACAAAGTTCTATGAAATTTCTCCTGAATTCTAGACACTATGCTAAAAGCTAAACTTTAGTTTCTTAGTCTTTGAAATTATATTTAAAAAGAGGAATAGTTGTTAGAAGAGTATTTCTAACTCTCTTTCATGGTTGATATTTCTGGGTTTGCATATGCAGCGTCCATGTTACACTTGAACCCAAACATAAACTAAATCTCTTGGCAAAGTGCGTATAGATAGTGTTGAGGAAAGAAGCAGGTAAAAATACAAACAAATTTAAAAACAACAACAACAACAACAACAAAACTAAACCATGTATACATGATTTAGATGGTTAATATAAGTTACTTAATATAAATTACTCAAATAATGACAGATTATTTACTTAGTAACAGAAACCTGGTCAAAGCACAATAAAACTATTAAATTTGTTCTTGAAATAATTAAAGTAGTCTTAAGAGAACTATTATTAAAATTAGTACTTTCAATGAAAATTCACTCACTCATAGAACACTTTTAAATAGCTTTGTATACTGAACACTTCATTGGAAATGGCACCTATACAGAGAAATACCAGCTAGGTTTTTATCATTAGGAGTTCATAGTTGGGAGAAAGGAGAAACATATAAAAGAAATAAATATAGATTACTCAAATGGCCTCAAATTCTTCAGTTTCTCAGATACCCTTCCCTTAAATATCCCTAAGTATTCCCAATCATCTTAGAAAGTCCAATCTACCTCTCATTTGTTTTCTGAGAGTCCTGAGAAATATGTACATTTCCTACATGTCTATATTCATTGAAGCTTTGTCACCTCTTTCTGCAGACCACTGTTTCTGGCTTCCTCATTAGTTAACTTTTGTTTGATTGAAACTGCCTCTTGGTGTCACTGTAGTTCTCCCTTGTTCATATCACCCCAAAGCATGGATCCAGGCTAGCTCTTGATTCTCTACAGCACAGATGGCACAAAACTATCATGTTTAAGTCTCAACTAATGTAAAGAAATTTCAATATGGAAAGTGTTATGTATAATCCTCTTAGCATGTAGTTTACAGGCACAGAAATTCTTGGACCCCTTGCAATAATTTCATAATTCCCCAAGAAGCTAAAGTCCCATAAGGCAAAAACCCAAGAAGTTGAAGTACAAGTAATCACTATCCAGAGCATCAAGTTTAATGGTGGACTTTGGATTACCTTGCTAGATAGATGATGGTGATTCCTAAAAGTCTGGATATGAGATTTTGCCACATCATTTCTCTGTTTAAGAACTCTCAATGGCTCTCTAGCAATCAAGGATGAGTCCAAGCTCCTCCAAAGGAACACATGGTTCTCTAAGCTCTCTCTAGCTTACCTTTACAGTCTCTTTTCCAACCATTCCTTGCCCCAAACTCGAATACCAAACCCCAGGGATACCAAAATACATGTAGTTCCCCAGCAAAGAAACATCATGCCTCAGAGCCTTTGCTCTGTTTTTTTTTCTTTTTTCTGTTGAGAAGGTAGTACCTATTCCACTATTTAACTAATTTTATCAATAAAATCATATTAAAGCCATTTTATCCCCTAAGCTCATTCAGTATTTGCTCTCATATTTATTTAAAATGCACTTTTTATTGGATTATGTACATGAAAGGTAGCATGAAACTGGGAGAAAATATTGGCTTTAGATTAACCCATCAGTGTTCATATCCAGATCATAGTACTGATAACTATATAGGTTCCTAAGCCTAAGTTTTCCCATCAGTAAAAAGGATATAATAGAATTATTGTGAAGTTAGACAACCTATATTGTACCCATTCAGTGTGCAGTGCAATTATTTAATAAACAATAAGTATTATCATTTATTAAGGAAGATTGATAGGAAAACTTTAGAATTCACAAATTTTTAAATTGGCTAAATTTTAAACAAAATAATGTTGTAACATTTTTATAGGGAATAGAGACTCTCCTGATATTGACCAACAGCCATGGTAGCTCTTTCTATACAGTAAACAAGACCCTATTCTACTGTTTTAGTTACTTATGGCTGTGTAGCAAGCCACCTCAAAACTTGGTGATATAAGACGACATCAATCATTTATTTGCTAACAAATAGGGTAGAGCTTGCTTGTGACAGCTTATTTTTGATCCTCTAGACATCCAGGAGGCTGTCAACATGGATTACTCACATGACCAAAGACATGGGCCATGTTTTTCTCTACGTGGGCCTCTCTAAGGGCTGCTTGAGTTTTTTCAGAACATGGTATCTAGGTTTCATGAATGAGCATTACAAGACAGAAAAATGGTAACTACCAATTCGATAAAGCCTGAGCCAAAAACTGATACAGTATAACTTACATCATATTCTCTTAGTTAAGCAGTCACTGAGCCTAGATTCAAGGAGAGAAACATATCTCCCTACACCGTTTGATAGAAACTGTGTCAGAGAATTTGGGGGACATAGTTTTCAAGTAATATATCTCCCAAATCTCCCAGAAATCAATGCTGAAACCAGGCTGTGACTGTAGGCTAATCTGATGCCAAAGCTCATTTTACAAATGCAAAAACTGAGTTAAAGAGAAATACAGCAAGTTTAAGCAGTTTGCCCAGGTGGAAATGGAAAGTGACACCAAAGTCCATAAAATAGCTACCACACTATAGTTGATAAGATAAAATGGACCAGTGCATGGCAATGCACTTTTAAGTTATGATGTTTCCTGTCATGAACTAGTTAAAAGTATACATAAATTCTGATATAGATCTACTTTGAGCTAGAGAGGCAAATGGTAAAGTTAGTCAAATGATAAAACCCATAGCTTAAACGGCTAAGCAATATTCAGGTTAAATCATTCCAGAATCATCAACTTCCATGCAAACAATGCCTCTTTTGCATACATATGTATTATTTGGATTTAGACTGATTAGTTGCTTGTACTGTTTCTATGTTTGCAACATACTGCTTCTCAGTCAGAAAATGGACTTTTCAGTGTACAAATTTACATGTGGATGGAGTATAATGACCAACTATGTATAGAAGAGTCTCTTAGGGATATTGGGCTGTTATATGAGGCAACTTCTACAAAGAGTGATTTTCAATAACGTCTATAAAATTGTATAAGGAAAAGGAAGTTGAGAATTTGGTTAAAAGTTAATGAAGTTGTTGGATTTGAGATTTCAGTTTGATGCTGAGCTTCTTAGCATGTAAGGGAGAAGGAATAGCTTTTCATAGGAAAAAAATATTAAAAGAGTGGGTCATTATTCTGTATCCATCAAATCAAACTCTCCTTTCTAAAATAATAAGAAGAAAATTTTAGTAATCTGTAAATAATTCAAGTATGCAATTTATTTAATAGAATTGATATTGAATTTGTTTAAAAAGTATAAAATATTCTGGGCAGCCTTGGATCTTTCATACAAAGTATAAATTTTGAAATGAGGTAAGAGAAAGGTTTTACTATAGCTTTATGTTATGAGGAATGTTATTGTAAAGCATTTTAGGATAGTTTCCCTGCCCCCCACCCTCCATCATGGGAATCTAGGTGGTAGAGCCAACAATAATTAGTAATATTTATTGAGATATTTATGAAGTACCTGTTATAAGCTGAGGAAATGTGTCAATTTGTTAAGCACCACTTCTAGAAGCATCATCTGCCTTCAAGCCAGATAAATGTTATACTCCTTATGCAGAGGTTTAAGGGAATTACTCAGCATGTTGTCAGTTTAGAAGGATAAACTATAAGTAAGCTAGGTCTTACTCTGGAACCCACAAGTAGTTTTACTTTGTCTCTACTTAACACTTCTCTTCTATCACAGGCCAGAGAGTACATGAAAACATAGAAATGCCAATGTAGGAAGAAGGAGAATGAAGGAGGAACATGACAAAGGGTGATTTAGGGTAAAGGAGAGAAATGAGTATTATATATGCAGAAGAAACTGAGTGTCCTTCTGATTCTACCCTCTCAGAGAACGGTGTTTTCATAACACCATTAGCCAGAGCCTTATCTACTATGATTATTTCCTGTATCTAATCTTGGGGATACTTCTCAGGGAGAGTGGCCTGGCCAAGTCAATAACTAGCTGTGTCAACCTACTCATGATGAGTACCCAGTGAAGACAGTGTCCCCTTCAGTAACATGAAAGCCCAGGAAGACAGTTTCACAGCTTTCTTCACATTATCCTCCCTCTGATCGCATGTATTACTGCCTGCATCAATTATTTGACTCTTAGCTTATGGTATCTAGTATTGCTATTACCCTTGGTAAACAATTGTCCCTCTCCCCTCCCTTTTCCTTAGGAGTAGAATTATGACATAACATTTCTGTGCAACCCTGTGGTTCTTAGTGTACCTGCCCCATATAGTAGATGTTCATTGCATGGAACTGCGTGAAGTAGTGTACGATGAAGAGAATATCTAAAGTCCTTTGGTACTTCTCCATCTCACTATTTTCTCAGTATCCAAATGTGTGGATTTACATAGTATTTTAAAGTATATAAGTGATTTCACTTTAGTAATTTTATTCAATCCTCGCAACAACACTGTGAGAGAAACCATAATGATTATATTTATATTACACAAAGAGGAAACTGAATCTTAGTGTGGTTAATTAACTTGTCCAAGCTCCCATAGCTAGCTTATAAAATGTTTCTTGAATGAAGAAAGGAAGGAAAGAATGAGGTACAATTAAGACTTGAGACCAAGTCTCTCTGCACGTTCAATGCTCTTTCCAATGCAGTGTTTTGTCACTCTACAGACATCTTGGTTAAACTAATTCCACCAAAGATTTTATTGCTTGAATTTATTTGAAATGATACAACTTGTGGTGGTGGTGTTCGGGGTGGAAGAGTAAGGAAACTAAGAGATAATGCTTTATTTTTGTAGGAGATAATATCTCTCAGGGAATGTAGCTGGGCAAGTTGGTATGGGGCATATTTCTGGCAACTGGAAAATATATGCTATCACACCCTCAAAGTGGCACAGCATTATTCCTGCATCCTCAACTCATTAAGTCAGCCTTTGTAGAAGAACTTTTCAAATTTTCTATATTTTCCCCTTATTAAAGGCCTTGAAGAATATAAGGTGAAAATATCTATAAACCATTTCTGATCTTTATCCTCATCTCATCCCTATGAATAGAATTTTCTTTTCCCTAAGCTTTAATCAGTGTCTCACTGAGAAAGTAGTGATAATCAAACAGATTTTTAATACTTTAACCCATTATATTTAATTGGGCTCTTTAAGTTACAGGAATAAATAGAAACGAATGAACCTTTAAATCCCCCGGCACTAAATGCTGTTTACCTGACTCTCTTTAATGAATCAACCTCCCATCTTACTCTTCCCCCTACTTCCACTACCCTCAAAAAGAAAAAAAGAAAAAAAAAACCCTGCAATTAAATGTATAGTGCTGGATCATTTCTTGCTGACAATAATTATATGGAAGAATTTAGAATCCTATCAGAAGGTCTAATTGGGAGTAATAAACCTTCTAGCTAATCTTATACCTAAAGTCAACGGTCCCACTCTAATGCTGATGATAATGTGAAAGCCTAAAATAACAGACTAAATGAAAGATAACCATTGCTCTAAATTATTTCTGTGCATGAGTATAACACACATTTATGAAGGAGACTTTTCAGAGTTAGGAAAAGAAAATGTATTTTCTCTTTTAGATGTTAGAAGTATCACTCAAGGTGCCAGACCAACCTTGAAGGAGTAGAATTTGAGCCATGGTAAATGATAGAACTTTAGCAGGCTGAGACTGATGACACCGTAGGTGGAAGAGACAGCAGAAGCCAAGTCAGCAAGGTGGGAGACCACATGGGAATGATAATGAGTCTATATGACTCAAATATTTGAAGAGCAAATAGATGGAGGAGAAGGAAAGTCAGAATTCTCACTCTCCAGTTTTAGAAGGTTGCCTGAGATATGTCATAGATTTGGCTGCAGGACTGAAATGTCTTTTTATTTTTAAAATAATAACAGGAACAATTAAATGTGGTCCAACTGGGGAATGACATGACTAGATCTGTGCTTTATAAAAATCTACTGTAGCTATAGAATGTAACACCATTTGGAGAAGATAGAAATTGGAGGCAGCACGGAAACTAGCAATTATTGAAAAGAGAGGTGACGAGACTAGAGTTGAGCTGTGGTCTTTAGAGTAAAGATGCAGAAGAGTTTCTATTATAATGTAAAGTTAAAATTCCAGATATTGTTGAGTAATGGTTTATGGAAGTTAAAAAATTTGGGGCACTATCAAATGATGAAAATTTCAAAGAAAAAGATAATGGCATTTCTTGGAGATACAGGAGAAAGGCAGAGTTGGAAAAGGAGGACAGAAAGGGCATAGTACGTCATATGTATACTGCATTGTGTGTACACCACCCAAAGTTAAATTTTCTTCTGTCACCATACATTTGACACCTTTTACCTTTATCTACTTTCTCCAACCCCTTCCCTCTGGTAACCAATAAACTGTTGTCAGTGTCCATGAGTCTCTATTGCTTGTCTTGTTCATTTGGTGCTCTCAGTTTTATGTACCACATATGAGTGAAATCATATGATTCTAAACTTTTTCTGTCTGATTTATTTCACTTAGTATGTTAATCTCCAGATCCATCCATGGTGCCACATCTTTTCAAAATTAATTATTTATTATGGTGACATTGGTTAACAAAATCCAATAAATTTCAAGGGTACAATTCAGCAGTAAGTCATATATATATCGCATTGTATGTTTACCACCCATAGTTAGATTTCTTTATGTCATCACATATTTGACTCCTTCTACCGCCCCCCTCCCCAACTTCTTTATCTAATCATCTATTAAAGGACACTTTGGTTGTTTCTGTGTCTTGGCCACCATGAATAACACTGCTATGAACATTGGGGTGCACATATCCTTGAGGATAAATGTTTTCAAGTTTTTGGGATTGTTGGGTCACATGGTAATTATATTCTCAATTTTTTGAGGAACCTCCATGCTGTTTTCCATAGAGGCTGTACCAATTTACATTCTCATCAGCAGTGTATGAGGGTTCCTTTTTTCCTACAACCTCTCCAATACTTCTTATTACATGTCTTGTTGATGACAGCTATTCTAACAGGTGTGAGATGATACCTCATTGTGGTTTTGATTTGCATTTCCCTAATAGCTCACGAAGCTGAGCATCTTTTCATATGTCTGTTGGCTATCTGTATGACTTCTTGGGAGAAGTATTTGTTCAGGTCCTCTGCTCATTATCTAAATTGGATTATTTGTTTTTTTTGTTGTTCAGTTGTATGAGTTCTTTGATATTAGTCCCTTATTGGCCTTGTTCACAAATAACTTCTCCCGTTTAGCTTCCTCTTATTGATGGTTTCTTTTGCTGTGCAGAGCTTTTTAGTTTGTTGTGTTCCTATTTATTTATTTGTTCTGTTACTTCCCTTGCCTTTGAGGTCAAATTTGTAAAATCCTCTCTAAATTCAAGGTCTGTGAGTTTAGTAACTATGGTTTCTTCTATGTAATTTATTCTTTCAGTCTTATATTTAGGTCTTTGATCCATTTTGAGTTAGTTTTAGTAAATAGTAGCTGTCTAGTTTCATTCTTTTGCATGTGGCTTTCCAATTTTACCAGCACCATTAATTGAAGAGGCTTTGCTTACTCCATTTTATGTTTTTGGCTCTTTTGTCAAAAATTGTTTGTCCATATATACAGAGGTTTATTTCTGGGCTCTCAATTCTGTTCCTTTGGTCTGAGTGTCTGTTTTTCTGCCAATACCATACTGTTTTCATTATTCTTGCTTTGTAATATAAGTTGAAGGCAGGCAGAATGATACTTCTGGCTTTGTTGTTATTCCTCAGGATTGCTTTGGCTATTTGGGGTCTTTTGTGATTTCATACAAATCTGATGATCTTTTGTTCTATTTCTTTAAAAAATGTCATTAGGATTTTGATGGGGATTGTATTTAATCTGTATTTTGTTTTGGGTAATAAGGCCATTTTAACTCTGTTGATTCTTCTAATTCATGAACATGGACTATCTTTCCATTTCTTTATATCTTCAATTTTTTTTTTAATAATGTCTTATAGTTTCAGTGTATAGTTTCTGTGCTTTATGATTTTGCAAGTGCTCTTCCCTTTGCCTGGGATACCCTCTCTACTTGTGAATGTGGAAAATCCCTACTCATCCCTTCAGCCTCAACTCTCTTCATCTGGGATCTTCCCTGATACCATCAGGCAAATGATGTTCAGAGGCTGTCTGAGCATCACTTGCTCTCTGTGGAGAACTCAGGTTAAAAAATGGCCTCCCAAGAAAGTGTTTACATTTCTTCTCTCAACTAGAGTCATAAAATTTTTTCTGTTAACCAGAGTCTTAAAGTCAGGAACTATGTATTTCTATCCCTGTATCACAATTTCTGGAACACAGGAAGCACTAGGAAATATAAATTTATGGGTGTATTAATAAAAGAACATATCTTCTTAATATCTGTAGAGATGTAAATCTTTGCCCGGTAGCATTGTGGGAATGTTTTTCCATGTGCGATGACCACATTTGTTTTTCATTTCGGTCCATTATCATAATAATAACTCTCCATTTGCAGCTTATGCATTTGAAAATAAATTGCCTTTCCTAGGAAATAGGGGGAGGAAATGCTATTAAGTGAACATAATTGTTATTACTTTAATAGTCACCTGTACATTATGAAATCTGAACAGAAAAAAATTTAACTGAAAGAGCTGAAATGCTTCATCTATTATTGAGTATGCTTTCTTGGTGGAATGATATTTTTACAGAAAATATTTTCCAATTCCACTAAACTATATTTTATTTAACAAGAACATGAATATATCCTGAGATAGGCTTAAAAAGTAGCAGAGCTGGTCAAATGCCAAAAAGTTATCCCATCTCTGGAACTAAAACTATGCAAAGAAGAGAGTAATGGCATTTAGGATAAAGGCTGAATATGGCTTTGATTTCTCTCTTGTACATGTCTGTGTATAAAAGCAGTACAGCATGTTTATAATGGTACCCCCTTCCTTCAAAAATTTGGTTAACTCCTATCTCACCTATTCATTAGAGCACAACTACTCTGTGAAGCTTCCCTCATATTCTTCCAGACAGTCCTTCTGTTATTTTTTCATCTATTCCATTTTACTATAATTACTTATAGGTATATAATTTATATTAACTGATGAACCCTTCCAAGTCAGAAGCATCGTCTTATCTATACATCTTAGTATTCTCTAGTGTGTGGTACATTGGCTGCTTTATAGAAAGTACTCAATAAATATTAAATATTACATTTCCTGTAAAACTGGCTTGGTGTTGATAAATTTCTTTAGCTTATTTTTGTCTGGGAAGTTCTTTATTTGTCTTTCTAATCTAAATGATAGCTTTGCTGGATGAAGAATTCTTGATTGTAGATCCTGAGTTTTCATCACATCTAATATTTTGTGCTAAGCCTTTTGTCCTACATGGTTTCTTTTGAGAAATCAGCTACCAGTCTTATGGGTTCACCCTTGTAGGTAACTAACTGCTTTTCTCTTGCTGCTTTTAAGATTCTCTCTTTGTATTTAAACTTTGGCATTTTAATTATGATGTGTCTTGGTGTGGGCCTCTTTGGGTTCCTGATTTTTGGGACTCCCTGAGCTTCCTGGGGTTGTATGTCTATTTTCTTCATCAGGTTAGGGAAGTTTTTGATCGTTATTTCTTCAAATAGCTCTTCAATTTTCTTGTTTCTCTTCAGCTACCCCTATGATCCAGATGCTTTTACATTTAATTTTGTCCCATAGGCTTCTTAAATTATTATAGTCTTGTCTTCTTTTTTCTTACTATTCTGATTGAATGACTTTGGCTTCCCCATCCTCTATATCGGTGGTTTGAACCTCTTCTTTATCCATTCTGTTGATTCCCTCTAATATTCTCTTCATCTCAGATAATGTGTTCTTCATTTCTGACTGGACCCTTTTTATAATTTCTATTTTCATTTTTATGTTTTCACCTCTATCTTTATAACCAGTATTTTGAACTGTATCTGTTATATTACTTGACTCCATTATTCTTGGATCTCTGTTCTATTCTCTCATATGGTTTCTGCTTCTTTGCCTTCCATTTTAGCCGCCTCTCTGTGTCTGTTTCTATGTACTAAGCAAAGCTCTGAAGTCTCCCAGTCTTATTAGCATGGCTTTATGTACTAGGTGTCCAGTGGCAGAGTCCTGAGAGGATTTCAACTGCAGGCCAAGTTTATCTCTGGCCTGTGCCCCTCTGGGGCCACCTGTTAAGATTCAGCAAGCAATCCACAGATGTTGTGCTTATAATTGCCTCAAGAGGCCATGCCAGAAACCAAGGTCAGCTGCAACCAGTTTCGAGTCTTGGAATTGACTTAGCAAGGAGCACCTGACTCGCTGAGGACTCGCCTGGATGAGTGCGGCTTGGGTGGGGCCGCAAGTTGGGGGAGGCGGAGTTTCAGGGAATCCTCTGGGCAGAGCTACCTCTGTTGTCCAGTTAGATGATGTCTCAGCTTTGGCGGTGCTGAGTCTGCACACTGGGGCAGGGAGGAGGGCTCAGCAGAGGAACAATGAGAGAGCCACACTTCTGCCAGGGAGAGAGCCTTGCCTCCAGTCCTTGCTCAGCCAACTCAGTGTCCCCCTGTAAGTCCCTGGTGCTCCTGGAGCAGCCAGCCCAGCGCTGGTGCTCAAGAGTGAGTAGATCCGTCACCGCCGAAATCTACTTGCGGACACTGCCCCTTTAAGAGGCGTCTGCAGCTGCGCAGCCTCCAACCCAGTCAGCGGCTGGGACCAGGCCACCCTACGTCTTCACATTCTCCTACCTTCTACAGTTGCTGGGTGACTTCTTAATTCTCTTCCTACTAGTGATTTTGTTCATCTAGATCTCAGGTGACTATCTTTGCTGTTTGTTCCGTATTTCTGTCACAACTTTGATTTTGTCACGAGGGATGAACAAAGCCTCTATCACCTACGCCATTTTTTTTCCTCCTCTGTTGGTAAGTGAATATTTTTCTGTATGTATTAGGAGAGATGAAAGTATTTTTATTATTTTTTAAGAATTATTTTCTTTTATTAATTATCTACTATACACTGATTATTTTGCATAAATTATTTTAACTTAGCAACACTATAAAATGTGGGAATTGCAGAATAGCATAGGAATAAAAAAATAAAGTTAGAATACGAATGAAATTTTAAGCCCTTTATATGACCAAAGGTCTTGGGCTCCATCATGGTGATATTTATTTTGATCACTTAGTCAAAGTATTATTGTTTCCTCTACTACGTAATTATGGTTTTCTTCTCTTGCAAGTAATAAGTTTATAAGGTGATTCTTTGCGACCATGAAAATACCCTGCTTCTCATCAAAATTTTCCCTTAGATTTAGCATCCTTTGGTGATTCTTGCCTAACACAATTTTTTTGTGTGTGTGATGGGTGCAAAATGCTGATTTTTCTAACTCCAGCATTTCATATCTACATTTACTCTTTGGCATTCAGCACTCTGTTGTGAGCAAAAGCCTTCTCTTATCTGTCTGTCTGTCTATCTATCATCTGCTGTCTAGCTCACTATCTGTCTCAAATAAATTGGAACTTGAGGACTATTTCCCTCCAAAGTCCATGCTATATTTTTCATTTATACCAAGTTGCTGATTTATTTCCGAAAAAGTGAAGAAGCTACTTTTTTCTTTAAAGGAAAGAGTCACTTTCGAAGCTAATTCATTTATTCACCTGTTGATTAGCTCATTATAGTGGTAATTAATGTATAATATGTAGGTATTTTAGAAAAGAACTTACTGTTATTCTGTATTTTTCTTAAACATAAATTAAAATATACAAACTTTAGTATGTTATGGCTAACTTAATATGACAATATTGAAATTTCAATATGGCTTGAAGATCACATCCATAATCTTAGTAGATAAATAGTAAAATTTCAGTCAGATTTATCCTTCTGCTCATTTCTCCAAGAAGATGAGTTATGGTTCATACTAAAAGGTTAAGAATAAAACTATAGCTTAAATACAAAGCACAGGGTTTCCCATTTATAAATGCAATATATTCTATTTTAATTCTTCCTTCAAAAACCTAATATGAACAAGAGGATATAAATATAAATATAAAGCGGGAAAAAAATTAATCGCTTTCCATCTCTCTCTTGAAATGCATTCAGAAAGAAAAAGAGTCTTGAATAAGACACATGGATGTTAAATCTTAGTAGGCTTTATGCTGATAAATCAGTAGGACCATTCATTTAATCTTCATAATTCTCATGTTAAGAAGTCCTTTTATAAAAGGACAAAATAGCAAAGAAATTTTTGGACACTGTTTCTGAAAAATTGAAACTGGAGGTCTCTGAGCTTTTGTAGCAGTGACCTGGATTATTGCTCCTGTCATCTTACCTGCTTCAGACATTAGTGGAATATAACAGAGTTTGGGAAACTGGGGAGAAAACTAGCATATACTGAGAAATTCTTAAATGACAGGCTTAATTGTGGTTTATTCTATAACTGTCTGGCATAGATATTCATACCCATTAAACAGAATAGGAATCTGAGTTTTAGAGAGAGTGTCTTGGCAAAAATTATAGAGCTGGTAATTGATTTTGCTCTGGGCAGACTCAGTTTCTGCCAGAACTCTAGCTCTTTTCACTACAGAGGTGTCTGGTGCCTTGGGCATAAGTTCAGGGTAAATAACCATTAATTCTTATACAACTGTCTTGACGAGACTACTGGACCATCTGCAGAAAATAGCCTATATGCTAATGAGGATTATTAAGAGGCACCTATCCAGTCCCAGAAAAAAGCTTAATCCAAAGCTTAAAAATTAGCGTTCATTGTACATTATGCTTTCAAACTTCCTTCGTACTCATTATCTAATTTAATTAACAATGGATTCCATTTAAAAGAAAATATTTGTATTAAATAATTAACTTAATTTACTTTTATTAAACTAATGGAGAAGAGTAGAGCATAGAGGATAACATCAAACTCTACTGGGCTAAAGTTCTGGCCGACTGTTATATTCTATTGCTTTTGAACCCCTTCCTTTTCAGTTCCCTCATTGCAATTATATTAAGTTGTGCTCTGTGTGACACATTGAGTCACTCCTCCCTTGTCACCATCCAGGTGCCACCTGCCACTTTGTAATTGGGCCAGAGTCTGCATATGGGTCTTGACAGATCCATCCTCACAATGCTGTGGCACTTAATTTCAGTGAACAAACAGACTGGCAACCAGTTTAGACATCCAAGGGCTGATCTCTTTTTGGTAGCAGCTGCTTGGTGGAGCCTGTCAGGAGGTAGATGGCATTGGCATTTGAGAGTTGAGTCACCTTCTGGAGAAGTGGCTGTGTTTTCTCCAAGTGTGTCTATAAAATAAAATACTGGCATACACAAATAGTTTAAAGAATCCACTTACTTAATTTTTATGCAGATGATACTTGTAGTTTGGCAAACATTTCTTTATTTTTTTATTGAAATAGAAAAAGAAAGAAAAAAATAAGAAAATGAAAAGAATATAGATGCTTTCTGTGGTTAGACATGTATTTTGGATACTTTACCTACATAACAAATGTCATGACATCTGTTTTAAAATGCCTATTTAAAAGCCATTTGGTTTTAAGATGTTATTTCATAAAATGATGGTTATATCACAGCAGAAGATTGGCTAAGTGTTCTAACATGGACTTAATGATAGGTGGGCTCAATATAGTCCAGGTCTGATGGGACAATACAATTTCAAGGCTAGATTCAACTTTGTGGATCCAGAAGTTTGGCTGGTATATACAATAATTATTAGGTTCATGAATATTTGGGTCACAGTAACCAAATTTATTTTTGCTAATCTGAAAAATTTGTGTTAGCCAACTATACTTGATTAAGGGCTAGACTTGCAAATTGACCAGAATTTTGTGCCAGCTACTAAGGGCACTGAAATCTCTGAATAATACAGGAGATGTGCTGGAATTTTTTTTTTTTTTAATCTTTGGGGGTTTTTTTAGTAGTTTCTTGGCAAAATACTTTTGTTTCTTTTCTTCCAATAGGTTAGAGTGCTAGGCTGTTACATATATTGATTGTAGGGTCCAGAGAGTATCTGAAGTCTAGTCTTTCCTCTGTCATTTTTTAGTTGTTTGACTCCCAACTCACTGCCTGAGCTTCAGTTTCTGCATAATGGGGATGGTAATAATATCTTCTTTGTAGTTATTTTCAAAACCTAGAAATAATGTGAATAAAAAATCTACAGGGGAGTGGAGGCATTGGAGAAAGCTGTGTAGTGTTAAAGAAGTACAAATTAGTAGTTGACAGGTCACAGGAATGGGGAGCATGGCCTAGGGAATGCAGTCAGCAGTAATGTAATGGCTAGATAGAGAGCCAAGGAGAGAAAGAGTAATCAGGGGGATTGTTTTATAAACTATATACATGTCTAGCCAATGTACTATATACTTGAAACATAATAAAATTAAAAGAAAAATCTAAAGAGCCTAACACATAATAGATATTCAATAAATAATGGGTACTACCACCACCACCACCACGATAAACTTAAAAGCTTTACTCTAATTTTAGACATATCTTTATTAGATTTGCAGGTTCTATTTTCCTGATTTAATTTGGGAGGAATTCTGTCCCTTAAGGCAGCTTATGCTAATCTAAAGCATTAGATATGGACTTCACAAACCTAACTCTCAGAGGGATATACATTACCTAGTTATAGGAAACAACAGAAAACAAAATGTGTGTGTGTGTGTGTATGTGTGTGTGTGTAATAATAGAACCTCACTACGTAAACTTATGCCATATATTAATGTTCTTTTATGGTGTATCTTATTTGACTAGAAACTACTTTTGGGAAAAAGTAGAATAGCTACCATATGCATGCTATCTCATTTTAATCTTCACAGTAGCCCTGAAAATTAGAATATTATTTTTGTTTTACAGATTAAAAAGTGGAACTTAGCCAAGTTATTATTATTTTTATCTCCACACAAAGAAGTACAAATTAGTAGTTGACAGGTCACAGGGATGGGAATCATAAGGAATATATAATCCTTGTCAAATAACCATTTAATACTGTTGCAAAAGAGTTGA
>NW_006494614.1:50964392-50981772 GCF_000325575.1 Pteropus alecto | reverse complement strand
GTTTAAATATATATATTTAAACCCAAATATTTAAACACCATTTTAATAATAAATCCAGACTCTGGGTTGAATAGTCTGCTTTCCCAAACAGAATAGTATATAAATAGTATTCCCAAATAGAAATAGCATTTCCCTCTGAGACAACTAAAAATGGTGTTTCTCCGATCTTACTAAGGTATGAGCAGAGTACAAAGCATGCCTAGACAAATATCCTGTATAATCTTTTAATATTTTCAATGTTCAAGATGCTGTGCTGGTGACTGGGGATTCAAAAGATGAGTAATATGCAGCCCTTGATATTAAGGAGGTCATAGTCCATTGACAGTAAAAATTAATTAGAATGCAGTATAGTAATAGATATGACAAAGACAGCTCAAACTGCAGTGGAAGATGACAGGGGAAAATTATGAATTTGGAATTGTATATATTTAGTTTGAGGCCATTTCAAAATATCCAAGTACACTAAACAAGTAATAGTTGACTATTAGCACATAGAAATAAGCAATACTTAACTAAGCTTTTTGGTGGGGGATATTGTCATTTATACTAAATAGTGTGTTTAAAGTTAATGATTTAATTGCAGTAGCACCTAGCATTTGTGTGCAATTAATATACATTAGGGACTGTGCAAAATGCTTTATGCATATGCTATGGTCTTAATAGCAGCCCTTTGGTATAGGTGTTACTCCTGTTCAGGTAAATGAATGTTAGGTGATACCCACTATTACATTGCAAATAAGAAAGAAGGCTGGAATTTGAACTCATGTCTGCCTGATTCAAGTCTGGATGTTAAATAAGTGTTGTTCCATTACAGAGGTAAAGTTGTCTCTGTAATGATGCTGGAAAGGAGTTTTGGAGACTTGAGAACAAGTTTACTACATTAGAGTTTGATGAGACTGCTGCAGTCTTCCTGTAGAAATGTAGAAACTGACTTTGGCCTAGTTTCAGCAGGTCAAATTCAAACCTCACTCACTATGTGATCATGGCTACAGTATTCATCCTCTGAGCATTTATAAAAGGAATGATCACGAGACAAACTTTACCAAAAAAATAATACTCCTGACCTTGGTACTTAGTAGGTGGTCTGTAAACATTTGTTTCTTTCTTCTTTACCACATGCCTTTTCCTTACTGAGCCCAGGAAAAGAGAGCTCATTCTCTGCTTTATTGATTATGCCAAGAGTTTCAGAGCAGGGCATCTCAAATGTAATGTGTACAGGAATCACTTGAGGATGTTGTTTTAATGTAGATTGTGATTCAGTAGTCTGGGGTGGAGCCAGAGAGTTTGCTTTTCTAAGATCCCAGGAGATGCTAATGCTGTTCTTCTATGACCACGCTTTCATCAACAAGGTTTGTATTGTTTGAATTTTTCTTCTTTTGTGTTATACTAAGCACCTCCAGCTCCCAGTCATTTTCTCCCTGCTTTTGCTTTCATACCAAGCAAAGAACAGCTGTTTTCACAGTCTCTGGTGGTGGCAGCAATATTGGACACCTTTCCAACACAAAATACTTATTATTTGGGAAAATAATTGAATAGGAGCAAAAACCTATATAAGCAATTCTAATAATACCAGTGAGCATTATTATGCTGCTTTTAACTTTATAGTGTGTTATCCAGAATATTATCTCAATTGATTCAACTGTTCAACAGGTAGTTTTTGAGAGGCTACTATGTCCAGGACAATGAAGGAACAGAAAAGACTAAGGTTAAGCCTCGTGAGGCTCATCGATTTGCAGAAGAGAAAGGCAAGAAATTCAATAATAGCAAGATCGTGTAAAAAGATCTGTAATGGAAGTAGCTCCAAAATTGTGTAGTGATACAGTAGATGGCATTCCTAATCTCCAGGAGTGAGAAAGAAGTCAGGGAAGGCTTCCCAAAGGATATTACATCTTCACCACTGCAGGTATCATCATCATCATCATTGTCATTATCATAACAACCATCAGAGAGCATGTATTGAGAACTTACTTTTTATCAGGTACTGTGCAAAGCATAGAGTATGCGTTATCTCCAACAATCCCCATAACCTCCTCATAAGTTGAGTACTATTATTATTCCTATTTTAGAAATAAGGGAAGGATGCTTAAAGAAATAAAATAGCTTGCTTAGTATTAAATAGCAGGGCCTGAATTCAAAACTGGGCATTTACTTCAAAGCTCATATTCCTAACCATTATGCCCCTATCACCTCATTCTCTTTAAAATAAATGATCACAACAATCTTTATAGACAGAGAAGATAAGTTAATTGTTTTCAGTTTTAAAATTGAGGACTCTGAGATTCATATAAAATAAATTATTTTCTCAAATAATTGGGTAAAAATTGAGGATCAGGCTCAAGTGAGTGTTTTTAAATCCAAGTTCCATGTTTTTCTACATTTTGCAAATCATATGATAAAGGTAGAGTAGGCATGCTATAGAAACAGCTCCCTTTGTTTCACAAGCTATAGCCCTATAGTGTTATTCTGCTTTTGTTTCAAAGCCCTCATGTCGATAATAACAATCTGATTTTTATCTTTGGTTCTATTTTTCATTTGAGCTTTATTTTATTTCTTCTGCTTTTCTTGATTTCTAGAAATGATTTTTTAACATTATTAATAGTACAGCTTTAAGTCACTCTTTGAAAGAGTCCTACTAAATAATAATCTTTCACTTTCTGGAGGCTGGGGAAAAAAATTCTTTAAAATATTGGCTGGGAAAGGATTTTGTCTTTAGCGTAAAAAAGCATTATCACCTTTATCTCTTAGTTCCTTTTCCTTTCTCCCCTCATTATTTTTGCTTATTCTCATTCTCTTTCCTTCTACCTTTTATTCTCATTCTCTTTTTCCTACCCTCCTTTCCTTCTTCCCTTCTCTCCCCCCATCTTTTCTCTGTCTTATTGAGTTTAAGAGATGAGTACTATATTTCTAGTTAAAATTTCATAATGGGTTTTCTGCATTTATAATTGTAGTGTGACCACAAGATATCATGTGAAGAATTTTGCTTTGCAGTCAAGTAGAACCAGCTAAAATTTACCTTCACCCGTTGTTGACTTTGTGATTCTAGGCAAATTAAAATTCATTGGCTTTAATTTGCTCATCTGTAAAATGGACATCATAATACCTTTCTCACAATACAGATGAAAACTAAATATTGCCTGAAAGTGAGAGAAGGTACATAATGAAAAGTTCCCTTCCAGTTCAAAAAAATATAAAGAAAATTGGGGCTAGGCATGGTATTATGTATTCTTTTTTTGTGTTTGTCTTCATAAGTTGGCATGGCTTTATCTTTTACTAGATTGTAGAATTTCCATTGGTAAAAACTGATTTTCACTTATATTTTTGTCCAAATTTCCCAGCCTAATGCATTATATGATTGGTACTCAATAAGTAGAATATTTATTGAACTGAGCCACAAGAGAAGCTGGATCAGGCCAGGGATGCAGACTTTAATGTCAGACAGGCTAGATGCTCTCTCACTTTGCTCCCAAAGAAGTTTCTCTTATAAGGAAGGCATCCAGGTCAGCTCCTCTGCCAGCGAGAGATGGTTGGCAGTGTTTTCCTCTAAACTGGAGAGTAAAAGAAAAGACTACTTGACCAGATGCCACCAACATCTTAGAAAATGTAAATATTTAGGCAATTATAGGTTACCTATTGTATTTCCCAATGCTCTTTTCAAGGATTTTTTTTTTTTTACCTGAATAAAAGCCTCAAAAATAGCACAGCACAATAATTCTAGCCCACAAAAATGCAGAAAACCATGGTTATTAATTTGCTTTTTGGAGATGTTGCCTACATTGCATTTGGGGTGCTGCTGCCCACCCCTGATGAGCAGATATTCCCAAGGTCCCAATCTCATCCACCCAGCATCCTGAGACTGTACATCCTATCCTTGAGCACACCTTCCCTGTGCTTCAACAGTCAACCCCATCTGATTTCTCTCATATCTCTACACATCTGATTTGCTCATTCAGCTCTGCCATACATACCTACCATCTTTTAATAGTTTATGACAGTCTCACAAGCACCTGAGCTCATCACAGAAATGAGTTTACATTCCTTACCTAAACTTGTTCTTCTTCTGTATTTGTTACCATGGCAAATGGCACAAGAAGTCACTTAATTCTCACAACCACCTTTTTGGCTGATGAGAAAACTGAAACTTGAAGAAATCATGTACCTGGAAAGTAAAAGAGTTGGCCTGCAATCCCAGATTATCCTACTCTAAAAAATATGTCTCTCTCATAAGCTTTACAAAAAAAGAAAGAACAGGGAGGAAGAGGCAAAAATGTTGATTTATCAAATAGTGAGACAGTTATAAGATTCCCAATTGTTACTTCAGGGACCACTTAAATGAACCCAATCTTACTTCTTTAGATCACCTACCTTGTTTAGTAAAAATCATGAACTGAATAACTTAGTTAAATTTTAAAAATACCTGAATTTATTTTATTTTATTAACTTACATAATTATATTATTTGAGATTACATCTGGGAGCAATCTCTCAGCCATTGTGAAATAAAGTCCATACTGACAAAATAATTGCATCCATTCTGGGATGGTGTAATTCAAATGAATGGAAGAGAAAATGATAAGTTGACTTTGTGCTCTAGAATAAGCACTGATTTTAGAACTTTTTATGACCAAAACACTATTCTTGGCTCATATGCAAGCATAGAAAAAATAGCTAAAGCTTTCAATGTTGTTTGTAAAGATAAGGCACTTGAAAAATATGCAGTATTCCCCTTATCCTCTTTTTGTCATTGCCTAGGTCTTGGATGCTGTTGAGACAGGGTGTTCTAGAGTCTGCTTGACATGGTACACTTACAGGAAAGGGAAACAATGTTAGGAGAATCGTTAAGGTCTGGTTTTTTTGTCATTAACGAATTTGTCCACTGTAAGTGATTCTCTTGCCTTGTTGAGGTGATGATGAATTTTTAGGAAACTTTTCTAATATCCAGGACTCCTATAATGATATTCATTTAAAACATCAAGTGTTCTAGAGTCTGCTTGACATGGTACACTTACAGGAAAGGGAAACAATGTTAGGAGAATCGTTAAGGTCTGGTTTTTTTGTCATTAACGAATTTGTCCACTGTAAGTGATTCTCTTGCCTTGTTGAGGTGATGATGAATTTTTAGGAAACTTTTCTAATATCCAGGACTCCTATAATGATATTCATTTAAAACATCAAGGTTTTTTTTTGTTTTTTTTTGTTTTTTTTTTTTTTTAATTTTGTATTGAGAAAGAGTCTTATGGAAATAACTTTCTCAAAAGTCCAAATTGACTTTATGTGATACAGAAAGTAATTCTGGGCAATACTTGCCCTAAATATCCTGTCATAGGTGTAATGATGATTATTAAGAAGAGAAGAACCACCAGATACCCAGATGGTTCTTCTCACAGACAGAACCATAAACGGATCTCCAATTCCAGAAAATTTCCCTTAGCTTTGCAGACCCAATAACATAAATCAATGGTGCTATGGACTGAATGCGTCTCCTCCTCAAAAATTCATATGTTAAAATTAATCCCCAATGTGAGGGTATTAGGAGGTGAGGCTTTTGGAAGATAATTAGGGCATGAGGGCAGAACTCTCATGAATGAGATTAGTGCCCTTATAAAAAAAGGTCCCAGTGAAGTCTCTTGCCCGCTTCCACCATGTAAGAACATAGTGAAAAGAAAGCTATCTATGAACCAGGAAGTGAGACCTCACCAGACACTAAATCTTGAACTTCCCAGCCTCTGGAACTGAGAGAAATAAATTTATTTTATTGATAAGCCACTCAGTCCATGGTATTGTTTTAGCTGCCTGAATATGCTAAACCAAATATGAAGTATATGGGATTGAAAAGCAGATAGATTTGTATTTGAATTGCATACAGTATGCAACCCTTCCTAACTGGTGACCTTGGGCAAATGTAATCATCTCTATTTCTTAGTTTCTAAAAAAAAAAAAGATATATATCAGTGTCAGAGTTGTTGAGGCTTAAACACTTGCCGTTGCTATTGTTATAACCCTAGCTCAGTGTTTAATAAAAGAAGAAACTTGGCCAAGCACAGTTATTGTATAGCTATTTCCCTGTCAAGTTCACCTTAAGTTTGAGAAATTACTATATAAAGGAGAAAAAGTATTAAATGGGAGTTTATCTTATTTCAGTAATCAAAATTAATTTCCTTTTGTGAAAAGCATTTACCTCCTAAATATGGAAATATAATACCTTGATTACCAAATATATAAATTGGTGAGAATCAAAACAAAGCAAGACTGACACTACAGTCTTATTTTTAAGTATTTACCCAAGAGAAATTAAATTTATGTCCACACAAAGATTTATATATAAACATTCATAATATATTCATATTAACAAAAAAGTTCATTAATTTATGAACAGAATTTATAAACAAATTTGATATAGCTATACAGTAGAATAATGTTCATAATCAAAAGGATTGAACTATTAGTATGCACAAAGCATAGATAAATTTAAAAAGCATTATGCTAAATAAAAGAGGCCAGACATGAAAACAAATTTTGTGAGTCTATTTTATGAAATCCCACACACACACACAAACAAAAAGCCATAATGACAGAAATCAGATCAATGCTTATCAGGACTAGGCCAAAGGTTGAAAGGGAAGATATTACAAAGGAAACATGAGAGAAGGAATAAGGTATGGAAAGAGATGTAAATATTTTATATTATGTTTTCCATCATACTGCATTTGTCAAAATTTATCAAATTGCACACTTAAAATTGGTGAATCTTAATGTACGCAAAGTATATCTTAGTAAAGCTAATGAAAGAAAAAAAAATGAGAAGAAAACAAAAAAGATGTTGAAAATTTCAAATGATTCTTTTCAATCAAGCCCAAAGATATATTATTCCTCATATTTTTAATGACCTGCTTGTTCTAACCAGCTTGAGCCTAAGTGGCCAAAATACAGCATCTCTGTAATATCAGATCTCATCTTTTAGCAGCCTAAATATCATTATCTTCACTTTACTGATGAGGAAACTTAAAACTTGATGAGGTCATGTAGCTGAAAACTAGAAGAGCTGGACTTCAGTTTCAGATCATTTCACTCTGAAAACCTGTGTCTCTTCTAATCATTTTTATCAGAGAGGAAAGAACAGGAGGAATAAAGGAAAGGAAATGATGAAACAACAGACACACTACATACACACATGCACACATGCAATGCTTTAGGGGTAACTGAGAAAATGGTGTACTCAACCCTAATACAATCCTGTGATGTTAGCTGATCCACAAGTAGAAATCTTTTTGCTTTGGTTGGCAGTTGATGGTATTGGTAAAATTTTTCTCCTCTTCTTCCGGGGAACACAGCCAGACTACATTTTCCAGTGTTCTTTGCAATTAAATTGGTTGCATGACTGAGTTGTAGCTAACAGCATATGAGTGGAAGTGGTATGTACCATTTGTAGGCATGCCCATAAATCATTTTTATATGTTCCTCTGTAATTTTCATTCTTTTAAACTTGGGGAAGGCAATAGTCCCAGGAACAACTATGAATTGAGGATGGCAGAGCTGTCAAAGTTGTGGTTCATAAATGGATGCATAGAGAAGATCCCCTCATCTCAGAACACACATCCATATACACACACTACTACCACTTACTCTTACCAGACTGGAACTAGTCTTTGCTGTAATATGAACAACTAACAAACTATTATATTGAGCTAATACTCGTAGGTCTATTAGTCACCATAATCTTGCCTACCCTGGTTAATACAATATGCTAGAAGCAATCTAGAGCCTAGCATAATATCAGGCTGAGTAGTCTAATCTGGTATTTTCATTAAGCCCACATGAAATCTCAGGTTTTGTCACTTCAGCCTCAAAGTATAGCCAATTTTGGAACTCTACCCAGTGAAGGAGGTAGTTCATTCTAAAGCCTAGAGATAGCTGGACTTTGGTGCCTATCCAAGTAGAATCAGCAATCTCTGAACCCATGATTGTCTTGCTTGTTTTGTGCAAAGAACTATTTCAAGAAGCATAGAAGAAGTGTATGTCCTGACCAAAAGTTATTCTTAAACTAAGTCCACTAAGACCTTGTCTCCTAGAAAATCATATCAAATCAATGTCCTCAAACTTGACCACTTCCAGTAGTAATTTTTCTAGGAAGGAGCATATGTAACATAATGGGGTTAGGATGCAGAGGGCCACTGAGTTTTCCTGAAACAATATTTACATCATCTAGATTCAATTTTTCTTTCCTTGGACACTGTCCAGATATGCACTGCTAACACCGTTTTCTTCTCTCTGCATTTTTCTGAGTTGCCATTGCTGACAACATATTTTCTCTTGACATTCTTTATTCTTCTTTAGCTTAGCTAATACCAATGAGTCAAGTCTTGTTCTGGCTTGGGAACTATCCATTCTCCCTAAGAAGACTGTTCATATTTCTAAACTCATCCATTATGTGTTGATTTTATCAGTCAACTATTCAGAGTTCTCTGGAGACACTCAGGCATTATAAAGAAAATGATTAATTTCAGCTCACCAATTTGTAGATAAAAAAACAAAACCAAAAAAAAAACAACTTAGAAGACAAAAAGCCTTTCCTCCTTCAGAATGTATTGTAGAAGTAATTAGCTAAATGATTTCCTTGTTTTTCTTTTGTTAGATAATGTGTCATACAAGAAAAAACCAGTTAGATCTAGGTTCAAATACTTGCACAAAACCTACTGGGGATGTTCAAGTTGCATCAATTTGTTTCAACTCTCTCACCTATAAAATAAGAAAATCAATACCATATAATTTTGGCGTGTGTTAAATGTGTTAATTCCTTCTCTTCTCAATCCAACAGAGAATAGACAGCATTGGATTTCCTATTCCTGTGGATACATTACATTCTGTACTGTAGATACCTACATTCACTTGTAATGCATTTCTGCAATTCTCAAGTATCATATGGGAGGTCTGATTTTCATGATATTAAAATCACTTTCAAACTGTCATGATATTAAAATCACTTTCAAATTGAGGATATGATTGGCTTTTGATAAATTACATAGAAATATACCAAGTGTGAGAGGAATGTATAGTGTTGAACTTGCTGGAATTTTCAAATTGTGAATGACATTCCTATCCTATATCTATATGACAGAAGAGCCATGATGCATTATATCCTAGTTCAAGTCCACAATGCAAACAAAAACAATTACTTTCTTATTTACTGTATTTAATATTGCAGTGCCTCAATTTTCTTCATGTAATTGAAGGCCGTCTAAGAAAGAATAAGTGTTTGGAACTAATTATTGAATCTAACAAAGAATTATAATTTTAATTAGCAAAAAAAAAAAAAATGTTGATCAGATCAGGAAACTTTCTGTGTACTTAGTCTAATTGATTATCAAATTATCTGACCAACCAGGTTACACCCTCACCCAGTTTGCTATTCTGCTGCTTTAGACTTTGGCAGTTTTATATATATATATATATTTTTTTTAGTTAACATATTTTTCATCAGTGATTGCAGCTTCTTTAATGTCTTATCTCCTATATCAAAATCGTTGTTTCCTTATCTGAAGATAATTTCAGTATTCACCATCTGGTCTCATTAAAGCCTTAGAGAATGCTATCACAAATACATTAGCAGTCAAATAGTTTTATTTCCTATGGCACCTAATGTATTTTCTGTTCCCCAAAGCTTTAAAAAATGATTATTATAATAAATGAGAACAATAGAAAAACAGCAACTTATTTGTATAAGAGTCAGTCAATACCTGGGCCCTATTATGTTAATTAATATAAAAGACCAATTTATCATATGAGTGTTATAGAAGAATTTTGAATACCTTTGCTCAGACTTCAGAGCTCTCACTCTAGTAAGTACTGTTCTGCAGATTCTCACCGACCAATAGTTATCTTTGGCATTTTTATTCCACCAGGGTTAAATAAACTTAAAAGACCTAACCAGCTACATGAAAATTAAAAAAAAAAAAAAAAAAGTCCCTAGAGATTAAGAAATATTCTGGAATAGTATGAAATATAAAGCCTTTTCAAATGAGGAATTCCTTTCTTTACATTAAAAAAAAAAAAAAAAAAAAGGAAAAGAATGGGCAAACTCCCTAGAGAGAAATGTTAAGATCAAAGCCAAATTGTTTCTTCTACCATCTCACCAAAGGAAGGGCTCCAAATATGACCTCCTCAGGGCCTGTGAGTCCCTTTATCACTAGAAACCTCAAAAGGGAAGAGTCAATATTCCCTGAAGCAAGGAATGAAACAGAACAGAAAGTCATAATCTCACTATTGTCTCTGTACAAGGACTGTTCCTTTAAACACAATTTCATCTGTAGAACTTTTCAGCCTCATCATCTAGGGTAAAAGTAGATGACAGTCTATATATCAATCAGTTTATTGTCCATCCACCCATTCTGTCCTCAAGTATGCATTGGGAATTAATGGTAATGCCAAGAATTATAGGTGATGGGGATAAAGACATACAAAAAGAATTGTTTCTATTTTCAAGCATACTAATATATTTTTTTCACAGGGTTTTAGAGAGACTGAATAACATGTCGTAAAGTACAGTGTGTTGTGCAAAACACAATGTTTGGTCAACAAGTGTCTGAACATGTGTATATAGACCTGATCATAAGAAGCTGTACCTAGCAGAGTTAATCAGTTTTCTACATGGCTCACGTTTTCAATGCATTTGAAATACCAATTTTTAAAAGAGCGATGTATCTGCAGTTTTCCAACTTAGTGGATGATGAAAGTCTACTTTGTTTTGAGTTTATAAAATAATGTCTATTGGCAAAGTCTCCTTAGAGTGTTGTTTTTTTTTTTTTTTCAGTGACATGCAAAACCTGTTTTAGAAACATCATATTTTGCTATGAATTCAGATTTCAAACAACTATTTTATACTAACTATAAAAATACATTTTCCTTAATCTTTCACCTGGGAATGAATTAAGTAAAACTGGGAATCAAAACATAACAGGAATATTTGACTTTCATTTTAGCTTTCTTTTATTTTTCAGTGAATTCATCTGACTGCAATTTATTGTGGTGATGAAAAAGGAGAAGGAGGTGGTACATGGCTTGGGGGCAGGTTGGGTGCATAAGTTTAGGAGTGTTCCAAGCCTCCACAGTCTTTTTGTGGTAGCGAGATTCGGTCCATTTCTCTCTGGTTTTACCACCAACTAGCTGCATGACTTTACTGAAGTTACCTCAGTTTTCATTCTCTAAATCTAACTCCTCTTTTTTTCTGTAAAATCAAGAATTGGGCTATCAGATCACCTTCTAGTTTCATGCAATATAATTTTAATTTATCATATTTTCTTTGAGGCTTATATAAATATTCCAAATAGTTGATTTAGAAAAGAATCCAATGAAAAAGAACATAATTAATATTAAGGAGAAGAAAACTTTCTAATTCCTAGCATTTTTCAATCAGCATAGAGTTCTTCCCTTCTTGAAACTATGGATTGTGTGTTTTTTAAATAGTAATACTATTAATCCAGAGTGGTAGTAGCATTCAAAATATCCATCCCACTTTCATTTATTCTCAATTTTTAATTAGCATATTTTGGATTATTATAATTGTTGAACGATGTCTTTCTAAATTTGAGTATAGGTATCTTTATTACCAAGTCCCTACCTATTTTTTTCACTTCTGTCATTAATTCTCATTCTTGTTAAATTAAAACAAGCAGATTTGCTGTCTGATTTCTAATTCTTACTGATTCCCCATTATTATCTTAAATTTTTCTTAGTTTGGCTTTTGATAGCATCAGGAATCATACTGTGGCATTAGAAAGTACTACAGACATCCTCCAAGGGTTTCTTTTCTTCTTTTTTGTCCTCTGCTGACTGCATGCTTATAATTTATGGCAGAATGGAAAACTCAGAGTGAAGTTCTTGATTTTACTGTATTAATATTAAAGGCAGTTGAAAATCTGAATGCTCTTAAAATCCCTTGGCATTATGTTTGTCACATTAAAGGAAAATTACTTAAGAAGACTTGATAGTAGCTATAAATAAGCACCGACATTCAATTCCCTTCTAAGGATTTTACTTAAAAATTTCTAAGCAAAATTTGTTCCGCTTTTAATACCAGAAAGTAACTACTGAGTCAGGATAGTAGATGGAGTGGGAAGAAACTCAGGTGTGTGTAGGAATTGAGAGAAGAGAGAATTATAACTAGCAAAACAGGTAAAAGTTGGAGAATTGTGGGAGTGGAATTTGAGAGAAAGGACCATTTTCTTTTCCCAAGAACCCTGGCCAACTGGGTAATAAATGAATCATAGCTGGGGCTGGAAGGAATGTTCTCATATATATTTTACTGAGAGAGTTCTGTTTATCTGAGACAGAACTACTGAGAAAGCATATATTATTGAAAATATTATTTTTATAGAATCAGCAGCCCCTACACATAGACATCAAAGCTAAGGGATGTGGGGGTTGGGGGTCAGCCTTAATCCTGGGAAAAGACAGACAAAATAAGAAACACAATTAAGTTGAAAAAAATATCTGTTTTTCAGATCATAGTACGTTTCTGTTTTTCAAATGCAGTTTTTACTTGGGGTTAACAGAATTTATTTATGCTTGCTGGTCTGACAATACTTCCACATAAGCTGAATATCTCAGTGATGCTGAACTGCATCAAATATTTAGTCTAAATTCATTCACTACTCAAGTGTTCTCTAGGTTTTCTGGATGTATTAATGGATGTTGCAAGAATTTATGAAGATTTTGTAAGAAATTACTATTCTGAATTTCTACTCTATTTTAGTACCTAATACTCTGTGATGATTTATTTTCTCATAGTTGGTTGTAAGTTGTTTGAGGAAGAGGCCCTTTTCTTAGCTGTTCCTATGTCCCCAAGATTAGCCATGGTGTCTGGCACCTAGCAGGGATTCAATAAGTGTCAGTGCTATTCATACAGTGTAGGAGCACTGTACAGAGCATCTATATTTCTATTCATTCCTGTCATATATAGAAGAAATTTATTTGGTAATAGTGACCAGTAATTTATAAGATATATAGATATTCCCCCAAGAAAGTGAAAGAAATCAAAAACATACTGAATATCTACTCTCTGTTAGATTGTGCCAGGATTATCCAATAAATGGTTTATTTAAATCCTCACAGCAACCTTGAAAGAGAGGTATCCTTACCCCATTTTACAAATGAATAAAAATAAAAGCTCTAAAATATGGATTAACTGAACTTTGGTCTTTAAATTTATCAATGCAGAATCAAAATATGAATCACATGTGCTTTTCAGACTGTGCTGAAACATAACTATAGAATTAATCTGTAGCGAATGAGTAGAAGTGTGCGTGTGCGTGTGCGTGTGCGTGTGCGTGTGTGTGTGTGTGTAGTACAGCTCTCCTTTGTGAAGGTCCTTTAAGTAATTTTGTTCCACTGGGGACCAGTCACCCAATGCATCCTATTACTGATAGTGATCCACTGTGCTAGAAGAGAAATGAGACCATTGTGATGTTTTCCTAAATAGTCTTTGAAGTCATCTCCCTCTGCTTAACTTCTGTAATACCAGGGAAGAAAGGATCAGATGCTACATAGCAGTAGTTTAGATACTTCTATTTAAAAAAAAAAGTCTTACTTCCCCATTAGATTGTAAGCTCCCCAGAGTCAGTGTCATATTAAACTTTATTAGTGAAATAATCCTGTTTCTCTTTTTTCCTCTCCTTCATCCCAGCTTCAAAACTCTTACTTTTCTTTTTATTTTTAATTATTTTTCTAACTGGCTTCTGACCTCCCTCGCATTCCATTTGCCCAAATACAGACCTTATTGTGGCATTATTTTGCTTAACACCTGCAGTCCCCATAGGCTACAAGACAAAATCCCCTCCCCTCCCCCACTGCCCCGCTAATTTAGCATCAATCCTGCTGTGACTTCCTCTGCTGTCACATATGTGACTACTTCCTACTACACGTGCTCTACTACAACCAAAGATTGCTTTTTTCTCAAAAACATCTGGCTCACCCACTTCATTTCCTTTGAGTCTCACTTAACTTAAAATGTATCTTATTCCCTCTTCAAAATAGAATATGCCTACATATCCCTCAAATCACATCTGAAATACAACTTTCTCCATGATGCTCTCTCCAGCATTCTCATAGAGTTGTTGTATCCTCAATATTTCGTACAAATCTTCATTGTACTGGTGATTAAACTTAGAATATTTTCTTGTTTGTTTCTCTTACTACATAATATTCTGGCATGATGCTTGACAGTATTTTTTTGTCTGTTCAGTAATTTTTTTGAAAGAAAGAACTGATTAGAGCCTGGATCTGATAAGGAATGGTCAGTTGTCAGCATTTTATTACCTTTTTCTTCAAGTGTGACTAACCCTTATGTAAGTGCTCTTCTTGGTTCTTAAAGAGAAACAGTAAAATTAGCATGAATATTGTAATTATTATTTTTAATTCTAGAACAAAGTTAAGACTTTGAAACTTGTTTCTTATTCCATGTCTGGAAGAAGGAAGGTGTTGAGACAAGAACATGTTAATATTAAGTAAAATAGAAGAAAGAAAGACCAAAATTTAATTGAATTCCAATTCCAACATCATCATCATGATTTTGAGCTTCATTACAAAAAGAAAAATAAAATAATGATAAGGAGGGCAAAATAGCATATATCTTACTGAATTGATCCACATTTATATGAGCTACCATATTTAAAAGGGGCTAGTTGAACACTGGCCTCAACATTCAAGCTGAGTAAATGTTTACCTTTCCTCTTGCCTTTCCCTTGATTCAGCTCTTCTTTCTTTTGCTCAGTTTGTCTGTGATTCAGCTATCTTCTCCTTTAAGATACAGCACAAAGATCACTTCCTTAAAGAGCCTTTCCTATCTGGACAAATAAGGATGGTGTATGTGTGTTGGGGTCTAGGAGGGGAGTTCTCTGTTCTCCCATGGACTCTGCAGTTCCTTCTATAATAGCATGTTGCGCAGCCCTAATAGCATATAATTTATTTTCTCTTGAATCTGTGCATCTTCCTTATTGAGCAGTTTGTTTCCTAAATGTAGCACAGTTTCTAGTAAAAAGTAACTACTTAATAAATATATGTGAGACATCACTATAGTCTGAGTTCCCATAATGCATTTTATCTTTATAGAGACATTTATAGGCTACCTCAAATTCACTTTCTTTTGAGTATCTTGCCTTTCTCATAGTATTCCCTATAGTACTTAGTGAAAGGTTTGTATGCAGTGGCTCACCAATATTTGTTGATAGAAAAGAATCCATGGAGCTATAATGAAATGAGTCAATTTTTAAACCAGCTAAACAGATTGCATTAGTAACTATTTTATGCCATGCTGCTTAATGTTTTTTCCATTTTACGAATAGTAATAGAAGTTTCCAAAAGGTTGAGTATTTTGACAGAAGGATTCTGATAAACAAGGATTTAAAGATCTCTAGCCCCCACAATATACAATTCAACACATCAAGCCTTCATTGCAAGTTATGAGACAATTGCCATCACCAAAATCAAGTATGATTTTAAAGAATTAGGAGATGCCGAACCTAAAATAGCAAAAGGAAATAGTCAATAAAGAAACTTTTTTTCCTTCGGAGCATCATCTACTGTTTTAAGTTTTATCATGACTAACATTTTTCTCATATAAAAAATATGCTGTAATATCCCTCTAAAGTCACAATTATTCATATTTGTTTTCTACTTAGGTGTTAACAGAGCCCTTTCATGTGTAACCAGGCTGTGGAGGGAGGCGAGAGATTGGCGTAGTTTCATTTCACAGATGAAGAAAATTAGTCTGAGGTAAAGTTATTTCCAGAAAATTAGCATGAATTTACCATTACTATTAAAGGGCAAAGTCAAATGGAAATGTGTCTTTAAATTATCTAGTGGAAGTTCAATCCATTTTGCCAATAATTGAATGTCCTATCGTTTCTTCCATAGTAATGGGAGCATGGACACACAATTGTGAGATGTGTGTCCGATCCTTTTCTCTACTTTAGAAGCTTAAAATATTCTTTTAATCTCCTTGAACTTTTTCCTGATAGAAGCATTGGCATATGTGAATGATTATTTTTTCTTATTTAATAATTCTCTAATACCATTATTTTGTAATCTTATGAAAAAAGTTCAAATTTATTATCTTAATGTAACATTTATTTATTTTGGAAACAGTTAGCTGAAATCGTGCTAATGCAATTCAGAAGCAAAGATGAAAATCCAGAACTAAACTTTCAAGGAATTGAATTGATGCTTTGATGGCAAATTGAATTTATCTAGCGTGATTATCGCTCATCATTTAGTAATGGCTCCTGTTGCATTGTGTGAAGAATTATGAATCATGTCTAGCCTTAATAAGAAAAGATGCCACAATCGACTAGTAATAACTGCAATGTAAAAAGAAAGGCATATTGCTGCAAATAGTTCAGAAATGCCTGGAGGAATTGATAATATTCACTTGGATTTGTTTAGTGATTTTGTTTTATTTTTTACAATGCTAACATGTGTGTATTTTAGATGTTATAAATAACGTACTCATTGAGCAATAATTAAACAATCCAGGCCATGTTTAGAAATAAAGTCAAGACATTTTTCTTCACTATGCTTTACTCTGATATGCTTACCTTTAATGTTTTAGTAGTTATCCTTGAATAGTTCACTCTATATAATATGCACACAAATATTTATTTATGCACTTTAAATCAACATAGATTATATCACACACATATTTACCTTGGATATAAACATCTTATCTTTCTTTATTTCTTAAAAATATTTTTGTAAGTTTATAGGTTTGTTTACTGATTTACTGTCAAATTTCTTCCTTCATCACCCCAATATTATTAAAGGGCTCACATAAGCAATCTGAGTCATATTTATCCATGCTGACGTAATCAGTGTGCGTAATCTCTCTCTCTCTCTCTCTCTCTCTTTCTCTCTCTCTCTCGCTCTTTCTCTTTCTCTCTCCTCCCTCTCTCTCTCTCTCTCACACACACACACACACACAAACACAATCTATACATATACATGAATTTAGTTATTATGTGTTTAAAATGTGATTGTCTTTTACACATTTCCCAACATCTTGCTTTTTTTTTTAATTTAACAAATCCGTTTAGAAATTCTTCCAAGCAAACTACCCCAGCTATTTTCTTTCAGTGTTTTCCCATAGTTTACAAAGTACTTTGAAATCTATTTTCTAATTCAACTTCTATAAGCCACTGAGGTAGTTATATCAGATTTTTTTTTTTCATTTTTGTAATGTGTAAACTACAGTTCAGAGAGATTAAGTAACTTCTTCAAGTCAGACAAGCATTATATAATAAGGAAAAAACTTTTGCCATGCTCTTTCTGTCCCACACCCAATGCTTCTTCCATTCTCTTCCTACTAACTGACACAGTTAAATTCCCAGGGAAGCCCA
>NW_006494614.1:50951242-50964324 GCF_000325575.1 Pteropus alecto | reverse complement strand
TGATAATTTACCTTTAAAGTATTATTATACCCATTTTTCAAAATAAGAATTTGAGATCAGAGTTCATAGAACATGCCCAACTCGCCCTACTTAAATAGAAGCAAGAACCAAGCCCAGTGAGTGCCAAATGACAAATACTATAATTCTATAGTATAATTTCATAATATATATTATATTCGGATCTGAATATTATGTATCCTTTCTTTAAATTACCTAAAAAAATAAAAAGTTAAACTTCTGAGGACTATGTTTTTATCTATTATCTTTTTCCAGTAAATGGAGAGTTGGGGGACACAAATGCTATAGAGATGAGAAAGATTTTTCTCTGACCAATTGACACTTAGTGCTATAGAAGTGATAATGAGATGAGAGAGGACCATTCATTGTCACATTGTTCCTATACTGAATTAAAAAGTAAATATTTAGAGTCTAGAATTCACACTCCAATGTCTGAAGAGATTACATCTTAATCTGTTGCTTCCTGATTATTAAGGCAAGGCTGAGTAGGACTCAGGCAAAACTCTTGGGCAGTCACAATAATGTCATTTCTTTACAAGGTATGAATAGTGAAAAAAGCCAAATGCATGTTACTACATAGCATTAGATTAGCATAGCCTGTCGATTACATAGTAAGTTATACAAAGTGCTATAGGTTTTTCCAAGGTAAGTGATACTCCTATGTTAATTTTTCAAGGAAGTGTTAAAATATGTGTATGTGTGTGCGTGTGTTTTTAATACTAGTAGACATTTTTGCTGTGCATTAGATGCTTGGCATTTTGTTTTATGTGGGATTTACAAAACCGGGATAAATAGTGGGTGGGTGATAAAAATAAAGTACTGTTTTGCCAAGAAAAAAAAAATGTTCTGAACCTTAGGATATAGATAATAACTTAATATATGTCACCATAGATTGTCCATTCCGCTTCATTACTTGATTTGAGGAGCCATAAGATATTTTAGACATATAAATAGCATAAAGTGTGCTCTATTGTGCTTACTATTTACCTTCAACAGAATACTTTGTAGAGAATATAACATTAGAACAAACTGTCCAGGTCTATACAATAAAGTGGGAAGCCAAGAATAAGCAGTTGTACTAGGCATTTTGACTGTAAAATTGGTTACTAATGTGTTGTTCAATGTATTGCTTTCTTAATCTATCTATTTAAATATACAAGACTATGCCCACAAAAAGGTTGAAGGTGACATGTATATGTGCATGTAGTATTTAAAACAATTGTTACTCTGTTACTTCCTATATCTAAGGCATTTATCTCAGTATCGCCACATCCATTATTTCATTTGATAACCATACTAAACGTATGAAGTGATTATTATTACTTGGACAATAATAAAGAAGTTAACTTACTTTTCTAATAAGTTGTGGCAGAGTTAGAATGAGTAACCAGTTCTATCTGATTCAGAGACAATCTTCTGCACTACACTTTAGGCTGCCATTCAAAAATGCCCTCATTACCACGTAACCAACTGCTAATGTGAAATCTTTGTGAATTCGTCTAAACCATGAAGGGTCAGCCCTTTTTAGATGAAAATGTACTATTAGTTGTAATTGGTTGCATTATTAGTAGATCTGATAATTTATACAACTCTAAATTACTGGAAAAATTTCAACATGACCCTCATATACTAACTACTATATAGAAATGAATTATAAATAATTTTACACAAGTCTTTATAGAAGCCAGCATAAATTGAATAATTTCAGGTTACAAAGTGGTCTAAGAGTATGCTCGGGACCTTAAAATACTTTCTTTTAGATGCTTTATAAAAATTATCCAAGATCCAGGGATTTTTAAAAAATGTCTCTAGATTTTCTATTAGACCTAGTGATAAGGCTAATAAAAAAGCTATTATTTCCTGATTACTTAAAATCTGTTAAATATTACTATAGTCGTATAGTAATTACTATGTAATTTTATAAATCCTCATCTCACTTTTTAATGCGGTATATATTATTGCTATTTTATAGCTGAAGAACTAATGTTCAGAAAAGTTAAGTACTTTCTCCAAGAAAACATACTAATAAATGGCAGAGCCTAGATTAGGACTCAGGTTTCTTCAGTTCCAAAGACATATGGCTACACTGCAAGCATTGCATAACCTTTTACAGTATGAAAATTTTAACTTGATGAAGACAGTCTAAAATGGCCAACTGAAGTCATTTCTCCCATGTAATGTGCGCATGCTGAGGGTAGAAAGAGTAGGTTAGATTTTACTTCAGGTACCTTAACGCTCATTTAAATCCTTCATTTCAAATTGATCACATGCTTAGTATTTTCCTGCTGCCCCGTCATTATATGATTGAAGCCTGCTATATGTTCAAACACACAAAAATAAAACCTGTTTTGTTCTCGGATGATTCATTGCCAAGTACATCTTTTACCAAGATACAAATACCAGTGTAGGGACAGAATGGAGATCTTCGTTTCCTTAAATTAATGTTTTTGGAACTTCACAGCAATGCATTTTAAATTTGGTCAATCAATACGTACACTTTTCAATAATATTAACTTATGATTATTGCCAATATACTGAACAGATCTGTTGCTTAGTTATTCTGGTGTTAGAGCCTAAGTTAAAACAACTTTGAAGAATTTTAATATTCCTAGCTTCTTAGAACCCTGGAGCTGGAGGCAAAATTATGACTTTGTGCAATGTACACATTTGACAGATGATGAAACTGAAGCACAATCTTTTAGGAAAAATTTAGAGTCTAATATTTCACTTGTGATCTGACCCCGCCTACCATTCTAGTCTCATCTTCTTATTTTCTCATTCCTACCAGTTAATTCTTCTGAAATATCAAACTGCATACAGTCCTCATTCTACATGGTCCTTGTTGAACAGGCTGATTTCTCCTCCTCATTCCCAGCATTCAACCTCTTTTTATCTCATTGAAGGCTTTCCTTATCTGCCTTAGGACCTCATCTCTATCTACCTCCCCATGCTGCCACATTTCCCTATCACACCTTGTATTGACCACTATTATCTTACAGGATGATTTTTAAATTTCTAATTGTATGGCTCAATTCTTGATGCATATGTGTCTGTGTCTTTTTACCCTTTTTATTCCAGCCCAAATACAGTATAGATGTATAACTGTTTCATAGATTATCACAAATGAAGCAATGAAAAGTACAAGGTGGATATATTATTTTCCTGTAAGACTTCTAATAATACAAACATGGTGGCTTAAAACAACAGAAATGTATTCTCTCACAGTTCGGGAGGCCAAAATTCTGAAATCAAGATGTTAGCAAGGTTTATTCCTTTTGGCAGCTCTGAGAGAGACACTTGCCATGCCTCAATCCTAGTTTCTGGTGGTTGCTAGGCATCTTTGGTGTTTCTTGATTTCTAGGCACTCCAATTTCTGCCTCTGTATTCATATGGCCTTCTCTCTGTGTCTCTCTGTGTGCCCTCCTCTTCTCATAGGAATATCAGTCATTGGATTAGAGCCCAACCTGAATCCAGGATGACTTCAGCTTAAGATCCTTGACTAATAACATCAGCAAAGACTCTATGTCCAAATTAGATCACATTCTGTGTTTCTGGGTATACATGAATTTTGGGGAACACTATTCAGTCTACTATAGAGACATAAATGGTTTCTGTAAACACATTTTTTTTTAATGGCACAGCTGACACTAGAAATCTCTATTTTCATAGAGCACACTGTCTCTTACATGATTCGTAAATTTGATTAACTGAAAACTGCCAACTAGTTCACTTTACTTTAGGGATTTGAAAGACGGAGATCCTCTTCCACAGATATTCTACTTTTTTGAAAGAAAAAATTGAAATTAACTTTCCATGTCTCTACCTGTGTTCAGTTTTCAGTGGTTTTCCTTGGATAGGAAAGTTTATAATTAACCAGGCACACTAGGAGAAAGATGGGTTGAGCTAGAGATGAATAATACTCTGGAGGTTATGTATGGCTGTACGTACCTCTTATGCTTCTAATTCTCTAGGGTTGTAATTATCTCAAGATAGATAAAACTATTTTTAGGAAACATTTCCTTTTTTTTCCTATAAAGAGAAGCTCTTCCTTCCCTAGACTACTTGCTAAGCCATGAGATTTGGTATGAGCCTTTAATCTTTCCTTTTCTCTCTTCTCTTCTTTCTCATAAACAGTATAGGGACTGAGTCAACACTGCAATTGTTCTTTCTATCCTAAAGAAAAATTTCTCAAAACAAAATAAGCCAACAAATTGAATAAGCCACCTCAAGTCAGAATATTTCAAATTACTCTTGATTCATTTGCTTTCTGTGATGAAATTTCTTCTCCTAAGTTTCTAGTCACTTTGAAGTTTCACTTACATTCACTTCATCTCATGTCATCAACATATATATTATATGACCATTTTACAAATGAGAAAAGTGAGATTCAGAGGGTTGCACTGTTTATTCAGAATTGCATAGCTAGGTAGTGGTGCTGGGTTTCCAACAATACCTTTGATTTCTAGGTCCAAATTCTCTCCTAATCCCCTTGTCTATGCTGAGTTCATCTCATTTTACAGGCTTTATTTAGAAGTCTCGATCCTTCTAAATTTTTATATTATGACAAGCTAAGAACAGTAGTGAGGAGGTCAGAGTTGGTCTTGGGATATCTCTGCTGCTTCACTCCTAGACCTTAGACTTCTCTTCAACCTGACATAAGGATTGTTGATAACAGAAATTAAATGACCATCTCGCACAAATATTATAAAAGGGTTTTTTTTTTTTCTCAGTGATAGATAGGCCAAAGGAAGATTCAATGATTTCCTATTCCAAATTGATTATTGAAAAAGGATTTATATTAGTTACTTGCATTTGATTAAAAATTAATCAGAATAGATTTATTGCATTTTATAGGGTTTTTAGTGAAAAAAAAAAGACCTCATTTTTATTGGCACAATGATCTTTGGACTAGACAAAATTGAGTACAGTACTCAAACTATCAAACGGAGTATTTCCTTTCTTAACAATATTTTCATTTGAAATAAACTTAATATTCAGATAAAAGTCTCTACGTTCTGTTAAATGAATAGTATTCATTGGTGAGCACATGCAAGAAGAATTTTGTTTAATATGGAAATCACTAAAAATGTAAGAGACTGTGGCTGCTTACATAACCTGGCTGTCAGTGAGACTTCTGGTTATATTGGTAGTAGAATTAAAAATGATTGAATGAATGAATAAATGAATGAATGAATGAATAAAGAGGAAAGGAGAGGAAAAAGAAGGGAAGGGAATGGAAGAGGAAGAGAGGGAAGGAAAATGAGCCAAGAAATTTGAAAACAAGTATTCACCAAAAGAGTCATTCACTTGACAAATGTTTATTACTATACGTCAGATAAATGTTTCTTACTATATGTCATATACTGGATTAGGAACTTATGATGTAATAATTAATAAGACATTTTCTCTGCTTATACTTTAGAGGAAAATATAAACATATGATAAATTACATTATTTTATGTTAAAGAGTGACAAAAAAAAGTAATTATATGGACTAGTGGAAATCCTTAGCTGGATATTCAACCCAAACTTGAGAGTGAGGGATCATCTCTCTTTTTACAGATGAGGAAACCAAGCCTCAGATGATACACAGAATTAGGAAGCTTATCAACATCATAAGATGTCCAGCATTTGTTTTACTCCCCTGTGAGCTATATAGATGTTAATGCTGGGAACTGGGATTTTTACTTACTCTACATTACTTTTACACTGGTATGTGAAAGCCCAGATCTTGCTTCATGAACATCGTGAAGCATCTATAATTTCTGAGAAATTCCATTAGAATGGCCCTAATACTATATGCTTTATTCTCTTAAATTTGTCCTTGGTTAAATAAGTGCAGAAATAGTGAGTGGACAATGCCACGTTTCAAGCCTTTGTCTTCCTCCCCCAGTGTACTGCTCTTTTAACTCGATTTCTTCTAACCCAGTGATTAGCAACTGGGCGTGATTTTTCCCTTTGAGGGAACTCGTTAATGTCTGGTGATATATTTTGACTGTCACAACATGGCGAGGTGTGCCACTGGCATGTAGTGCTACTAAACATGCTGCAATGCACAGGACAGCCCCCGCAAGAAAGATTTACCAGCCCGAAAAATGTATAGTTCGTGGAAACAAATTAAAAAGAAAGTTCTATTTCGCAAATGTACATTTTATAATAACTAGGGCATTATACCAATATTCAAATCAGTATATCTGTTAGAAGATTTAAGAGGAAGCTGATATATGAGTACTATTGATGGCTCTTGTTTTAGTTTGTTTTATTATTTTTGTTTTGGGAATGTATATATCCCAGTGTCTAGCACAGTGCCCAGCACACATCAGGCCCTCAATAAATTTTTGTTGAATTAAAAAAAAGCATTGTTGGATAAATTATCACTAATTATTATTGTGTGTCTACTATCATTCAGCCAATTTATATGCATACTTTCTAATCTTAGAAATAATCCTTTAAAGGTGTTATTTCCACTTTTAAAATTTAGTTTTGTATCTCAAAAAATGGCTAAGTTGCACTTGGAATCCCTCCAAAACTTTGAGAACCGATAGAAGTGTCCCCACTGATTTCCTGGAAACTTATTTTGTGTATATTAGCCATTATAAAAAGAAATTGCTGTACTCACAGAATATAGAAGGTTGTACAACATTGCTAATTTATTTAATTTTGCTAAAATATATGAGTTTATTGCCATACAAATATTTATAACTTTTGAAATTTATAAAAAATTACATTAACTTTTTTAATGTCTTGTTTAGAGTACATCCCCATTTGTGATTTGGGCTCAGAGCCTGCCCCAAAGAAGATAGCTAAACAAACAAACAAAACAAAAAACAAGCAAACAAAAAAACATAGACAAACAAAACTGCCAGTTTCTGACACACTTCTTTTTGGAATATCTTCATCATTTGCCAAACTTTTATTTAACATTAAGCTCTTTCTCTTTGCAAAGTTGGAATGTAAAATATGAATATAATAGGATAATGTAATTTCAGTTTCTTAAGAAATGCATTCAGCAAATTTGGTAAATGTATGTGTGTGTGTGTGTGTGTGTGAGAGAGAGAGAGAGAGAGAGAGAGAGAGAGAGAGTATATGTAAACATATGCTAAAGAAGCATTTATTTGAACAATATTTTGGTATGTTTTAAAAACCTTAGAGGAAGATGTCATTCCTCATTTTATCAGATAGTTCTTAATTGTGTGGAGGAATGGGGGCTAAGGATGGTTATTGACATGTATTACATACCAACTTTTTACCAGAAATTTTACTGTATAATTTGGTATATAGCTATTTTCACCATTTTAATAAATATGTATGAAACCTTTCACTGAGCTTTAAAGATGAAGTAAGAAATCTGACTAAGCAATAAGCATATAAGAATATGCTCAACTTTACTACAAAAAAGGAGAATTCGCACTACCATGACAATGAGATAACATGATATCTCATCTACCAGATTTTGAACAATTAAAATATCTTACTGTTGACTGGAATGTGTAACAACGAATCTGCTGGTAATGTAAATTAGCATTGTCATTCTGGAAAGCAATTTTACATTAACTAGGAAAGTAAAAATGTGGTTGCTTGCATGGACCTTTTTATGATTGTTTCATCAATTAAGTATTGTGATTAATCCAACATGAGCACATAATGTTCATCAAACCAAATTGGGGGTGATAGATATATAGGCTCAGTATACTTTCAACCTAGAGATAGTCCTCCTAAGAATTTACCCTAGAGACACGTTCACACTTTTAGGAAACATAGATAAGCATGTTCTTGAAGCATTTTTTTTTTTTTAATAATAGCATAACAAAACAAACCTGAGGAGACAACCCAAATGTTTATTGCAATAAAATGGTGAAATACATTTTCTTATTTTAGTTATACAATAGAATACTATATAGTAATGAAAATCACTGAACTACAGCTAAATGCATCCAAAAGGATAAATTTACATGTATGTGAATTTCAAAAAAAAAACTATGAACAATGTTTTGTTTAGAAATATATAAACATAAGTGAAAACTCTAAAGTACCATAAGGGAGTGGCTACCCTAAAAATTCAAGAGTTTGATTATTTCTGAGAGTGGGTGGAGTGAAGGGGGTGGGTCCTAGAAGAGATATTCAGGGGTATCCGAACTAATAGTCATATATTGTTTTTACTAATGGGTATACATGTATTTATTTGTTGTTTCTCTTTTTTCCTTTCAAATGTGCACATATTCTTTTAAATTAATTAAATGTTAAACATATAAATTATTTTTACTGAGGTAAATCTATCCTATCCAAGTTTATGCTTAGAGAAGTTCTCATTCAGGGCTGCGTGATCCAGAACCCATGCTCCCCAATGTATTTTTGGCTCTTTTCAAGATAAAATCCTTTTAGTTTTGGACCCAGGAAGAAATTGTCTTTTCTGATGATCACCGTCTTTTCTTTCATCAGTGAAGGCTATGAACTACCAAGTGTCTTCTTTCATTAACTTAGCTGCCAGAAAGTTTATTCTAATGTAAATGTCCAGCTACAGTAATTGACTTATCATAAACACTTGGTCCATCTATTTTCTTATTATAACATCTGATTTCTCATTTTTAAAATTGCTTTATTGCAGCAATCCTATTTCATATATAGTCTAATACTATAAATAAGCTAAAAATTTTTCTTATGAGTAGTAAATTAGAAGTTTTTATTGAGAAAAAATAAATAAATAGAACTAACACATTTTCTTTGAAGATCTAAATTATTACTTTTAAGGTAGATTCCATTAGATTCCTTCCTTCCTTCTTTCTTTTGTTCATTTGTCCTTCTTTCATTTTTTCTTCCTCTCTTTCTTCTTTCTTTTCTTCCTTAATCTTCCTAACCCTTTGAGTTTAGCATGATTCTAAAACCATTGAGTTCTCACAGCAAAGGAAAGAACCAGCATATTGAAGGGACAGTCTATGGAATGGGAGAAATTATTTGCAAGTCATACATCTGATAGGGGGTTAATATAAAAAATATATAAGGTGGTCAACTCAATAGGAAAAAAAAATTAAAACATGAACAAAATACATGAATAGACAATAGACATTAGACATTTCTCCAAAGAAGATATATAAATGACTAACAGGTATATAAAAGGGGATCAGTATCACTAATCATTAGAGAAATGCAGATCAAAACCACAATGAAATATCACCTCACATCTGTTAGAATGGCTATTATCAAAAAGATAACAAGTTTTGGTGAGAACAAAAAGGAAAGAGAACTTTTGTACGCTGTTAGAGTGTAAATTGATATAGCGCTATGGAAAAAAATATGGAAATTCCTCAAAAAATTAAAAATGAAACTATCATATGATTTAACAATCCTATTTCTGGGTCTATATCCAAAGGAAATGAAATCAGTATCTTAACAAGATATCTGCATCCTTATGTTCATTGCAGTGTTATTCAAAATATGGAACTAACCTTAGTATCTACTGATAAGTGAATGTATTAAAAACTGTAGTGTATATATAAAATGAAATATTATTCAGCCTTAAAAAAGAAGAAAATTCTGAAATTTGTGATAATACGGATGAAGCTAAAGGACATTATGGTAAGTAAAATAAGCCACGCACTGAAAGTCAAATACTGCATAAACTCACTTATATATGGAATTTAAAAAAATCTAACTCATAAAAGCAGAGAACAGAATGATGATTTCCAGGGGCCAGAGAGATGTTGGCCAAGGGGTACAAAGTTTCATTTACTCAGTCAGGATGAATAAGTTCTGGAAATCTGTTTTACAGCATGGTGACTATAGTAATGATACTATATTGTATATATGAAATTTGTAAAAGTGGAGATCTTTTTACCTCCCCTGGCCCCCACATAAGAGGTAACTATGTAATGTGTTGGATATGTTAATAACTTTAGTTGTGGTGATCATTTCACAATAGATACATATTGTGAAAATATCATACACACATTAAATATATACAATTTTTATTTGTTAATTATATTTCAATAAAGCTGGAAAAATTTAGCTACTAAAGAAAAAAAAAAGCCAATGAGTTCTCAGTTTAGGATAAAGCCATTGTATGGATTTGTCTTGGGGAAATGTACATACTCCAGGTGCAGTTTTTCTTTTGGACAGCACGTCAGGTCAGTCATCACAAGAAAGTTTCTCCACAATGAATGATCTTTTGAAAAATATGTTGAGCTATGAAAGGCCCTACATAAATACATGAATAGCTTTCTCTATATGGAGAATATGGTAGGAGACCTGGAGTGCCTCATAGATTGCACTGAGTTGTTTAGGAGAAGCACTTAGCGCCATCTCACCACAGCTCCTCAGAAGGCAACTAAGACTAATTTGATGAAGTTATCATAACTGAGTATTTAACTTTCCCATGGTTTTAAGTTTTTTTGTTTTGTTTTGTTTCTCAGCATGAGAATTGGTAACTAGAGTAACATATCTGACCAGTAAGCCTCAGTGTCTTAGGAAAGTGGGCATTATTGGTTTAAACATTGTAAACCAAATTTATATAACTTTCAAAGGTATTCTACAAGCCACATACAAAGAAACGAACAGATGATGAAGAGTCAGAATGACATGGTTTGAATGTGAGCTCTTCTACTATATAGGTGCTTGGCTTCTTATCTCATCAAACTTAACCTCTCTGAGCCTTTGCTTAGAAATATTTGAGATGGGAATAAAAACATGTCTTGCATGGCTATTATGAAGATTATATGATCCAGTGTGCATATGAGCCATAATACCTGCCACATAGTCATATTTGGGTAATAAATGTTAGATCCCTTAGCCACAGTTTGAAATAAACATAAATTAGTAACTAAATCCACAGTTTCTATACTGAAGCATTGATTAAATGATTAATTGATTGACTAACTGATTCCTTCATTCATTTTTAATTTATTTATTTATATAAGATTTTTTGATCACCTACTCTAATGGAAATAAACCTGATTTGGGGATATACCATCTTGTAAAATGTTATATGCATCATCTGGAAGAAAGTATGAGGAATCAAAGCACTCAAATGTCAGCAATATTTTCTCTAAGCACTTCCAGAAATTAAAATTGATATATATTAACAATAGCAGCTGAAAAAAATCAAGCTATATTAGTATTTGTGAATGCTTGTACAGGCTGAACAAACCAGGGCAAAGGACGGGGAAGCAGACTCAGGAATTCAATCTTGTCTTTATGTTAGACCAAAAGTCAGTCTGTAGGATTAGATCTGTCCATTTATTTTGGTCATTCATTCAATCATTTGTCCATCCCCCAATCTTCCTATTCTTTTTATTCATCTCTACTAACTTATCAGTTCATCCATCAAATACTTACTAAACCCTTATTAGGTTCTAGGCAATGAGGATATAATAATAGTTCCATTTCTTTGAAGGAACTCACTATCTACATACAGAATGAGCATGGGATAGGTAATTATAGAACATTGAGTTATTTTGTTTTAATAACATTTGATATAGGTTCATAGCTATAAACTCAGGGTTGAATCCCCGTTCCTCTACATAGTGAACTTAAGCAAGTAAACTAGTCTATTTTTAGCAACCATTTATTTAGCCATAAACTTATGATTGTAATAATGCATATTTCATAGGACTACTATGCAGATGAAATTAGATTGTATGTGTGCGAAGCTTGATTCAATATTTGAATGTCATCATGATGTTGGGTGTTGTAGAGAAACTAGATTGAGCTTGGAGTGGGGATGCCAGGGATGTTCTCCAGAATAAGCCTTTAGAATTGCACGTTAGAAGGGAATCAAATTTTCCAGGAAGCATACCCAAGGTATAGGAAGAGATGGTTTGCAGGCAGATGGAGTAACATTTGCAAAAGCTAAATTCTTGAGTGTAAAATTCTATTGCCACTTTGGCCCTTCAGTTTTTAAAACCATGTATGGAAAATCAAATGAGGAAAGCAATGATCTAAAATTCACCTAAAAAAATAAATAAAGCACAGTACAGAGAGAGAGAGGGAGAGAGTGAGAGCACGCAAGCACGAGCGCTTAGAATTAAGAAATTAGATTTTTTTATGGTTGTGTCCATGTGGTCTTTAGGAGCTTCATAGGTTTAAAAGCTGACTTACATTAGTAAATGACTATTACGATTAAAAGGAGAATAAACTTTTATTTCAAGCAATGAGTTGTCTGATTTGCTAAATGGAGTAAGAAAATATTAGATTTCATTAGAACTTATAGTGTGTTTAAATCCTTTTAATTTTATTCCCAGACATGTAAGTACATTTTTTTAGATGTTTGATTAAAATAAGGTTTCTGATATTTAATGAACTGCAAAAAAAAAAAAAAGTAATCTCTTCTCTTTGGGATATATTGCACAAAAATATGATGTAGGCAGGCAAGTAGAATATATTATTAGCTATTAGCATAAGACTATTTTGAATGATCATACAAATATATTTAGAATGTACTTAAAGAAGAAGAATGACATCAAACACTTGTAAGTTTCTTGAGAGCCAATGTGTAATCCTGAATATTTATCATAAGGCAATGAAGTCTATAAATACTCACTGAGAGTTTATTCCATTAAATTAAGATTTTAGAGGGTGGGAATATATTTTGATTTTTATAGTTTCCACAATTGTAATAGAAATTTATAAAGTTATATTTTATAATCATAAGATTTTCTCTGAGGATATTGACAGCGGTTCATGGTCACAAAACCGTTTGAACAATTCCAATTAAACTTTTATAGTATCAGATTTACTGGTTCTTTTGATTATTTGCAGATTTATTTATATATTTTTTGTTTAGCAAATATTTGTTTCTACTATGTATCAGTCAACATATTAGGCACTAATAAAAATGAGATACAAATGAAGATAGAGGCCCAACTTGCTCAAGGAAGATATAAAATAGGAACATCAAAAAACTATATTACAAAGAGGAAAGTAGGAAAAGCTATAGGAAGTTCAGACAAAATTCTGTGCAGTTCATTTATTTCTTGAACAGAAGTATTCTCCACTCTTTTGGAACTCATACACCCTCATTTTTTTTTTTTTTTTTTTTTTTTTTACCATTGGAGAAAATAAAATTTAAAGGA
>NW_006494614.1:50929921-50951011 GCF_000325575.1 Pteropus alecto | reverse complement strand
ACCATTGGAGAAAATAAGATCTAAAGGAATGAAGTCGTGCTGGCTAATCAGAGTGTCCTGCCAATAGGTAGTCAAATGAGTTAGCTCAGTTAACACTGAGACCCTTCTGTGTGTCACTTATCTTTCTAATCATTTTATGTAAGTTGGTACAATCAATCCATGAAATAGATTTGATTATTCTCATGTATAGGTAAGTACACTGAGGCACATAGAAGTTGAGTAATTTGCACAAAGCCTCTCAGAAAGTGAAAGGTAGAGTAGAGATTTGGACCTAGAGTAGGGAATGGGTCCAGAGTCAACATTCTTACTTATGACACACTGACTTATCACTAAGAAAGAAATGTTTTACACACTACCAGACAGACAATTTCAGTCCAATGTAGGAATGCCATCATAGATACAAGTGTGAGGTGCTACAGGCACCCAGAGGAGGAAAAGCTGATCTAGAATGTGTGGGATCATGGAAGAGAAGGTAAGATCACACCTAAGTTAACCTCCAAGGACAAGTAGGCAGTAGAGAAGAGAACAGAAAGAAGTATATACCCAAGGTGAGGCAGTAATATAAGCGAGCAAACAAACAAAATCATGTCTTTAGGAAGCAGTAAATATAGCAAACCTCTCGCCCCGCCATCCCAACTCGAATCTTAAAAGTTACATTCCTTAAAACCTCCAGGGATTTGCAAGTGGGCAAAAGTAGAATGCAGGGAGACCACTGTGATATGTGAATATGTAGAGGTCCTTGTAAATATTTTTTTGGCTTGAAAAAGTAAATGAATTATAACAGCATACCAAATGAAGAATGTAGTTATAAAATTTTAAATTCCATGAATAACAATAAAAGAATAATTAATATTCATATACTGTCCCTTACTTATCAGTTGCTAGAAAAATTTCAGTATCTTTCTTCCACCTCAGTTCTTTCCAGCCTAGAGAATTCAGGAATGTTGTTCAAAACTCCAGGTTTAATTTTTCACTGCTTTCTTTATCTTTCTTCATTGAAAGATCTTACTTCTGCTATGTCTTAATTTTGCCTCATATTCCTATTTCAAATTTTGTTTTCTTTTAAAAAGTATTCATAAAATAAAAATGGTTTAGTTGCTTTGTCCTGAATAAACATACTCAGTTACTAAAGCTCTGTTTGAAAGACAATGCACTTATGTTCTCAGTACAAATGAGGACACTCCTAAATGGAGAGAAGATAATAATACAGGTTAGATTTGCGAAAACATAGTGAGTAAAGCAGGAGTGTCTCCAGAAAATATATAGATCTTGAACTCAGCTTCACCAATTACTAGCAGCATAACTGGTAAAACTACCCTCTCTGAAACTTGATAAATATATATGATAGTAGTATTTATCAACCAAGATTGTGGATTTTTTTATTAAAATAGTTGACATACAATTTTATATTAGTTTCAGGCATACAACATAGTTATTTAACATTTATATACCTAGAGGAGTGATCACCACACTAAGTCTAGTAACCGTCTGTCACTATACAAAGTTATTACACCATTATTGGCTATATTTCTTAGACTGTACATATGTCCCTGTGACTTATTTATTTTGTAACTGGAAATTTGTTCCTCTTATTCTCCTTCATCTTTTTCACTTCTCTCAACCCTTTCCTTCTAGCAACCATCAGTTTGTTCTCTGTATCTATTTCTGTTTTGTTTGTTCACTTGTTTTATTTTTTAGATTCCACATGAAGTAAAATTGTAAGGAATTTTTCTCCTCTGTCTGACTTATTTCATTTTGCATAATATCCTCTAGGTTATGCTAAGATTATATTAAGTTTTAAAGGCATACTTAACATAATGGGCTGAAGCGCAGTGCCTGATACATTTAAAGTGGTTGCAAAATGTTAGTCTGGACAGTTGGAGAAGAGCCAGGTCATGGCAGATCTTATATAACTTGCTAAGAATTTTAAATTCATCCTGTGAGCTGCATGACTCCAGCTAAAAGATTGAAGCAGTTGAGAGGCAGAGTCAGATATTTATTTAAGATGGATGACTCAGCCAATTAAGTTCAAGATGTGTTATAAATGTGCAAACCAGAAGCAGGGATGGATAGAAAGACATGGGCCCAGCAGTACATCCAGTGCATTTGTTCAGGTTACATATACTCCATTTTATCACCTAAGGGATGCCAGATTATGACAAAGACAATGTTGGAAATTTATAATTATCAGGTCCCTAATTTTAATAAAAGATTTCTTTTTGTGGTTACTGTGGGAAAAAAAAGTTTTAGTAATTCCATGGCTTCCCTTAGGACCATTATTAGTATGATGAAATTTTTTACCTATAAATGTACAAGGTGTCATTTTTTTTTAGCTGAAATGAATATAAAACTCTACATGTCACTGAAGGTCAAGCTATTATTCTCTAAGGCCATGGAGAGCTTCTGCCAGGAATTGATATCCTGTTCTCATGTAAGCCTTCAATGCAAGGTCACACCACCAATATTTTAATCTTGGAATATGAATCCAAGATTGATGTCATTTTCATCACATTAACTCATATGCTTAGGGCATAGTCTTCACCACAAGTTCTTAAGGGAAAAATTCAATGAAATGTATATATCTATTATTCTTTAGAGCAGTTAGAACTGTAGGTCACAGTTGCCATGGGTAGCTGAAACACAACTTCATGAGACAAAATTCATTCTTCCATTTTAGTGCCTTTTGAAGTCAACAGATAAGATACCTTTTATTTCTGGCTTTCACAGTAGATATGGATCTTTATCTTGATTATTAACCATTACCCATTTTGTACCACATGATCTAAGAAGCATAATAAATATATTAGTAGAGCTATGATTATATCTCGAGTTCCTTATAATGCCAGCAGAAGTTGTTTATGTCTCATATATACATTCTTTAAAGCTCTTTAAAGAGCTTTATTTTATAGAGGGTAATACACACACACACACACACACACACATATATACACACACATCTATTGTATAGATAAATATATTCAACCTGTTATACAGATTTTTTTTTAACTGAGAATTTTGGAATGCTTTAGTGTTTATAAAATCATTTTGGTAAATGTTGGCACTAGTAAAGGACAGTTGTGCTAAGGGCTCTTTTTAATGCATTAAAAAGATTAAATTTTTATTTTTTATGTATTTATTTACTTACTATCTCAGTGATTTAAGGTATTTGGGGAGATAATAATTTTAAAAACAATGGAATCAGCCAAGGTACTATTGTAGATGTAGTTGATATTTTGGTGTATTTTCTAATTATTCATTACTACTATATAAAAATAAAATTTAGGTTTTGTTTTATAGAAATCTTGTTACCTTATCAACTTGCTAAATTCACTGATTATTTCTAAGAGTTGATTTTTAGAGGCCATGGATCTTTCACTGGTGTTATTTCATGTACAGGTAGAAATAGTTTAACTTTTTTTTTTTCAATCTGTATACATTTTTTTTCCTTGCCTTTCCACAAAGGCTAGAACCTCTAGAATAATGCTGAATTGTAGTGGTAAGAGTAGGCATCCTGCTCATTCCCACTTGTAGGAGGAAAATATTTGATATTTCACTCTTAAGTATGATGGTCAATGTAGATTTTTTAGAGTAGCCATTTATTAGATGGAGGAAGTTCCCTTCTATTTCTACAAGAAAGAGTTTATATCATGAATGAGTTGTTGAATTTTGTCAAATGTTATTTATACATCTGTTAAAATAATCATATTTTTTTCTGTTACTCTGTTATTAAAATGAATTATATTGATTAATTTTTTTAACATTTGATCTTCTTCATCCATTTCTCATTTCTCTCACCTTTTGGCAACCACCAACCTGTCTTTTAATCTATACACTTCTTTTTTTTAGGTTCCACATGTTTGAGATTATACATTGTTTGCCCTTCTCTGTCTGACTTATTTCACTTAGCATAATGCCCTTGAGGTTCATGCATGTTGTTGCAAATGGCAAGATTTCGTTCTTTTTTATGGCTGAATAATGTCCCATTACACACACATACACACACACACACACACACACACACACACACACACAGTTTCCTCATTCATTAATCAGTGGCCACTTAGCTTGTTTCCATGTGTTGGCTATTGTAAATAGTGTTATGATGGACATGGGTGTGCATATATCTAAAAATAAGTTTTACTTTTTTGTGTTTTTTAATTTTCAAAATTTAAATGATTTTCAAACGTGTCACCCTATACTCAGTCATATGCTTAGAAGGGAAAATTTTAATTCTTATTTTTTTCTTATTATTTATCATTAATTCCATATCATTAAATCAGATAATTATGCTACTAATTTTTGAGTTATAAATTTTAGACATTATATGTTGACCTGTGCTATGAGAACTCATCACAATTACACTATGCCCACCTCCCAAGATTAAGGTGGATCCCTGGTAGAACAAGATGGTATAGCTCTCCCAAATGGGTCTCTTATCCCTACCTTGTCACTTTACCTTTTTGAATTCTTAATCCAGTCATTATTTTTTTCTGATCTGCATTGTTCTTATCAACAGAATGAGGCTAATACCACACTACATTGTATTTCCTAATACTTCAGTTCTCTGAATCTTAAGGTTCTTGCTTGACATAGTGCTGAATCATGTATAATCTTCCCAAATTGAACTTCTTTCACTTCTATCCTGATCCACCAAAGACTAAAGAATTTAGAAGTACTTTTATTTTCTTTTAACTCTGGATTTCACTCTCTCAATGCTCTGCTCTCTGATGATAAGGGCACCTCCTAGGTAGAAAACAAGCCAAAGAGATTGTTTCTGTTCACTACCCTCTCCCATTACTTTAGACTCCACACTCTCATTTCTTTGAAGGGTATGTCAGTGATTCTTTGGAATTCTTGTGATTGCTATCGGTGTTCCTCTTTGGGGATTAAACTAATGTCAGCGAATGTGCTTTTTAAACTGATAAGTTATCTACTACAGGCAGGTGTTGATGGAGCTGTAGGTGGTGGTGTTACTATTATTGTTCAGTCTTGGCTTTCTCTGAGTCTATCTTAAAATGATAAGCTCACACTACAGCCTAGGAACCAATCCTCATACTTTCCTGAGGGCCAGAATATGGATTCTAATAGTTAATTGAAGCTAATTTCATGTCAACTTCAAATTTTCTATCCCAGGTTAAAATTATGTATTATATTTTTTCTGACTCCTTTGAAGACTCAATAGCATAATGTGTCTCTGTCTTATATTATTATGAGGAAATACAGAGGATTTGATAACACCATTCAATAAGTCAGTTTTGGATGTTGTATATCATTTGATCTTCCCTTAGAAATGAAGTGATTTCCTGGGGGAAAATATGTGAGTATTTGTCCGGTTTCTTTTAAATGATTTAAAGATTTATTCTAAATAAATCTCTCTGGAGAAAACTCTAGCTTGAAATGTTACCACCGATGGCTGGATTTGCTGTTATTTTCCTAAAAAATACCCACTTACAAATAATAAATGTAATACCACAGAATTTTGAACAGTGACTGGGGAATTCCTGTTGTTATTGCTCAGTTCTTACAATACTCTCTGGTTTCCTGTCTGTCATATTCTCAGTGGCAGGGCCAGTCCTTGCTTCTTACAAATGGCCTAAGCTCTTGGCAAAGCCCCAGGGTGCCTGCATTGCTTTTGAGCTACTGTCAGCTTTCTTCTAACCAAGGCCTGTGCTACCTAAGTCCCTGTAAGCATTAGACAGTGATCAAAACCTCAGAGAAATGGTACAATTTGCCTCCCATGCAGGATATTTTATCAAAACCAACTACCTTCTTAAATATTCTAAGAAAGATTACTCTGCTTTCTTCCACAATTTCCATGGAGAAGTATATACTTTTTGCATGTAATTATTACAATAATCATTAACAATACCACTTTCATGGTTAGCATATTGCCAGGCACTGAGTATGTATATTACCTCTAGTTCTCATAGCAATTATTATCTCCATCTACAAATGAAGAAATTGAGACTCCTAGAGGTAAAAAAACTTGCTCAAGTTCACAAAGTAACTAGGAGAACCAGTCTTTGAGAGTGGGTCTCTCTGGTTTCACATCTCCTTTCTCTGTTGTATCACAAAGATATTAGAAATCTCCTTTTTATTTCAGTTTGGTTAGGAAAACAGTGGTACAGGACAGGGGATTTTTGGTGTCATTTGTGAATAAATTATATTTTAGAGGGAATTTAGAAAAATATCATTGCAATTCATCGTTTTTCAGCACACCATGCATATACATGTTGGTACTAGGAGGTGAAGATATAAAATTGATTCAGCCATGACCCTTGCCCGTAAGAATATCACAGTTTAGTTGGGGTAGGGAGGTCCACATGTTCTCACTAAACTTTGTGTGTTAGTCAAGATAGAGTAACTGCTATTACTTATTGTCAGGTAGGCTGGGAAATGCAGTTTAGCTTTGTGGCCAGGAAGAAAAGGACCTAAATATTGGTGAGCACCAGTAATTTCTGTCACATCATTCTATAGTCTATCACAATGAGAACTAAAAGATGAATATTAGTTGAACGTTAATAGAGGAAGTAGATTATTAATCTGAGAGAAGATTTATTTATTCATTTATTAAACACACAATTTTAAGCACTTAATATTTTCTGAGTAATTTTGTAGGTAGTAGGATTGCATGACAGAACAAAACAAGAACACTGTACTTATGGGATTTATATTATGACAGAAGGAGATAATACATAAGCAAATATGCATAAAAAATTTAGAGATATATGTTGTGAAGGAAATAAAACAGAATGATTTGATAAAGTATCTGGAGGGCTGCTTTAGGGTCAAGGAGCAATATATGCAAAGGTGAAGGTAGATGAAAACACATAAGAGGTTTAAAAAAGTTAGTTGTGACTGGATTATGATATATGGGATTTAGAGGTGATGGAAATGTGAACACGTGGGTAAATAAATTAGGATCAGATTTTAAAGGAACTTCAGTGATAAGTTAAATATTATTTGTTTATTTATTTATTTTTAATTTATCCTCTAGTCAATAACAATTCATTGCTACAGGCAGCCACAAAGCAGGTTTTGAAAAGTATTGACAGTTTTAAAGCAATTAGATTGGAAGAGTTAAGATTTGAAGGAGGAAGGCCAAATTAGTAAATTGGAAGTGCTGAAATGCTAACCTGAGAAAAAAGCAATGTGAATTTAGAGAGAGGGGATGAATTGCAGAGACATTTCTTGGATTTAAGGAGCAGAATTCATAGACTAACAATCTGAGTGATGAAGACTGTGATATCAACTACCTCTTAGATTTCTGTTTGAGCAACTTCTGTTCTAATTAACTAGATAGGTGATACACGAGGTTAGAGAGCAACAGGTGGGGATGGGTGTAGCAGAGGAAATTTGAATTGACTATTTACTTTTATCATTTCTTTATCTATTTTGGTTGAGAATTCTTGAGAGCATTACAGCTGGAAATCCTTGCTCCATTTCTGTTTAGGAATTGTGTCTAGTAATCTTTCATACTCTTTCCATTCTACTATGTCCTGGAGAAAGAGAGCTCTCATTCTGAATTTACCAGAAACAGAGATATTTGCAAGGAATTTTACAATTCAAATTTCTGTCTTGTTATTTCTCTTGACTTTAAAATTTATTTTCCCCATATCCACAGAATGTGAGTTTATTTTTAAATAAGTTCTTTTTATCTTCATATCTCCTCTAAAAAAACCTCTGTAGTTATAAACAATTCTGTTTTCACCTAAAATGTCAACTACAATGGAGGTCATTGTTTAAGAAGTGACTAAAAGATCTGTTTTCTAAACTAAACTCCTAGTATATTCTTCTTTTCTGAACATTATTTAAAACACTTGACTCATTATTCATTCAGTAAATATGCCCTGAGTTCCCAATATGTCTCAGTTACTATATACTAGAAGTGTAACAATGAACAAGACTAATGACATACATCTTCAAGAAGCTTAGACTTTTGTAGGGACTGAGAGTGAGATGATACATGCAACCAAGTAAATAAATGGAAAAGATAATTTCAGATAATGATGAAAGCCAGGATTAAAATAAAACAGAGTGGTATGATATACATTGTCTGAGTACCATATCCAAGGTAGCCAAAGAAGACCACTGTCATAAAGACCTGATTGACAAGTAGGACAATCCATGTGTATACATCAGGGAGCTAGGCGTTTTGAGCAGAAGAGATAGTAAAGACAAATGCCATAAAGAAGAAAAATTTGGACATATTCAAGGAAAAGTGGGAAGGAGAATAGGGCCAATATGTGTAGAGTATAGCAAGAAATAGGGAACTACTGAAGGGTTGTTATAAATAATAACAATGCTTGGAATAGGATGGTAGCACTGGAAATGGAAAGCAGTAGATATATTAGAAATTAATTTTGGAGGTTCATGATTCAAAGTATATTGTCCTAGGACATGTTGGCATTTTCCCGTCACACACTCTAATTTCCACTTATGCCCAGTAATTTGACAATTCTTACAGTGTCGTTATCCTTTTCACAGCTCATTTGTTTTTAAAGTCTATGGTTCCCTGCTTTCAGATCTTTCTCTAGGATATTTCTACTCTTCAGTTAAATCACAAATTATAGGATATTTTTATTGTGACATTTTTTCCAAGCCTCTCCTTTATCTAATCAAAATTAATTACACTTTGTGTCTTTTGTTAGTGACAGTTGAATGATTTTATTACTTAAGTCACACTTTTATCTCTCCTCTGTTAGACTAAACTTCTTGGGGGAAAAGTTATCTGATACATCTTTGCAACCTAGAATTTTGCATACAGTAGGATGGAAGAATAATACACTGAATTAAATTAGATTCTTATAAGAAAGAATAATATCAACAATGATCTCTGACTGCCTCCTCGACTCTATTTCTTCAGGTACCACTCTGTTCTTAATTCTTTATCTCTTGGCTTTTGCAACCATTATTTTTCTAGATCTACTCTTTATAAAATCAGTACTTACCTCATAATAAGCATGTTATGTTAATTTTCTATTGATGATTTAACAAATTACGACAAATTTAGTGGTTTGAAACAACAAATATTTATTTTCTTACACTTTTGGAAGTCAGGAGTCCACAACCAGTCTTGCTGAGCTAAAAGTCAAGGTATTGGCTGGATCGGTTCCTTCTGGAGGCTCTAGGGGAAAATCTGTTTCCTTGCAAGTCCCTCCTATTCTTTACCATGGTAAAGGTCAATCTTCATCAGATTTTCTCTATCGACTATTTATATAAAGATAATTTCAATAAATATTTGACAAGTAATGATAATAATAACTAACTTTTATTGAGCATTTAATGAGGGTCAGGTACTCTTCTAAATGTTTCACATGTATAATTGCATTGAATTCATGCAATCATCCTACGAATTGAGTTGTGACATTAATGGCATTTAATAAAAAAACATAGGCAGAGACGTTGTATGACTTACCCAAAGTCAACAATTAATAAGTGAAAATACTAGATTCTAATCTAGGAGTCTGATTTCAGAGCTTGGGCAAACTGTGTGCCATACTTCCTTCTTGTGTGAATGGAGAAAAGCTCACTAACTGTTGAGTCTTTTTACCATTGACTGCAAATCTACAACTCTAGTTCAAATCTTTCTCCTGATTCCCCAAACCTATTCTACTACTATCTATGCTCAACATTGTATTTGGATACTCCTTAAATTAAATTATGCAATAATTATGACAATTATAAAGTTTAAAATAGTTATCATTTATTGTTCATCTACTTTGTTTCAAATTCTGTACCTAGATATTTTTATTCCCTTAATTTTAGTTTCTGCAATTACCTGGCAAAGCAATTGTTATTGTTCTTACTTGACATCCAAGGAATCTGAAGCCTAGATATTTTAAGCAACTTATTACCCAACCAACAAATGGCAGATTCAAAGTTCACATTCTTTAATTTAAGACTAGAGATCTCATTTATGTTCTGTCTATTCAAAGTAACTCTTCAATTTAACTCTCCAGTTTCTATTTTTCTGGTATTTAGAAAAATAGAATAGTGAGTTCTGTTGCTCAGAAACTCACAGTCATGTTTGCTTTTTCTTTCTCTATGACACAAATATGCATCCCAAGGATGGGTCATGTTTCACCTGCAGGATTGCTCATATGGTGATGTGCATCTCCTTGCTTCCCATCTTCACAGCCAACCACTTAATGAAGGCTATAGTTGTGTCTTGTTTATCTCTTCTAATAGTTTCTAACTGGTGTCTACATCCTATTCCTTCTCCCAAGTATTTTTTTTTTCTAAAGTATAAATACACATTTTTTTTTTTACTTCCCAGTTAAAAAAATTCTAGAGTTTATTTGACATGTCTCTATAGTCAAATGTTGAGCTAAATTAAACTTATCAAATTGGATCAAGAGATACCTTTGGTCCTTCAACCACCTTTATTATTTTTCTCATTTAATTCTTTCCTCCTGTATGATTAAACTTCTAAATTTGTTTTGTTCTATATGTCTAGAGTCCTATGGGACCAGGGCCTGACATCAGTGATGGCTTCTTATATTGGGAGTTGCATCAAAGTGTTGATGGTGATAACAGTAATAGTGGTGATAGATAAATTATTTTGGGCACAATGCTATGTATATCCTTTAAATGAGACATCTCTTCACAATCACAATCACCCTATACGACATAAATCTAAAGAGAGGTTAAATTAATTACTCCTGGTTAAAAAAAGCAATAGTGTTTTGCAAAGATCCAAGTTTATTGATTTCAAAGCCTCCCTTCCCCAGTTAACAACCATATGATATTTCCCTTCGTAATCTCAGGGAGAGGTTATATTTGATAGACTATCTGTTTAGCATGGCCAGAGGCAGTTCAGTTACTGTCAGACATTCTCACTGACAGAGAAGGAAGCAAAGTTTATTGCCAGGAACAGTACCGGGCAAAAGTTTGAGGATCCATAATAAGAATAGTGGAGAGGATATGGAGACATTGGTACCTTCCTGTATTGCAGGTGGGATTGTAAATGGTGCAGCTGCTTTGGGATCTTCTGACAATGTCTTTAAAAAGTTAAATATAAACTTACCTTGTAGTCTGTGATCCCATTGCTAGAAATCTACCCAAGAGAAATGAAAATATATGTACACATAAACACTTTTTTGTGAATGTTCATAGAAGTGTCATAATAATCAACAGAATCGAGAATCCAGAAGTAAACCCATATTTATATGGACAAATAATTTTTTAACAAAAAAGCCAAAAATATACAGTGGAGAAAAGAAAGCCTCTTCAATAAATGGTGCTAGGAAAACTGGAAAGCCACCTGCAAAAGAATGAAATTAGACTGTTGTCTATCACCACACACCAAAATTAGCTCAAAATGGATTAAAGACATGAATATAAGACCTGGAACAATAAAATGCATCGGAGAAAATATAGGAACTAAATTCGAGGACTTTGGACTTAAAGAGAACTTTATGAATTTGACCTCAAAAGCAAGGGATGTAAAAGCTAAAATAAATGAATAGGACTAAATCAAACTAAAAAGCTTCTTCTCAGCAAAAGAAATCATCAACAAGGTAAAGAGAGAACCATCTGATTGGGAAAATATATTTGCAAGTAACACCTCTGATAAGGGCTTAATATCTAAAATATACAAAGAACTCATACAATTCAATTACGACAAAAAAACCCACAAATGATCCAGTCAAAAACTGGGCAGAGGACCTGAATAGACACTTCTCCCTAGAGGACATACAAATGGCCAACAACTGTATGAAAAGATGCTCAACATCACTAGCTATTAGGGAAATGCAAATCAAAACCACAATGAGATACCCTCTCCAACCTGTTAGAATAGCTGTAATCAACAGGACAAGCAATAACAAATGTTGGAGAGGATGTGGAGAAAAAGGAGCCCTCATACACTGCTGGTGGGATTGCAAGTTGGTACAGCTGCTATGGAAAACAGTATGGAGGTTCCTCAAAAAACTAAGAATTGATCTACCATATGATCCAGCAATCTCTTTTTACTGGCTGTTTACCCTAAAGACTTGAAAACTTATATCCAAAAAGTAATTTGCACACCAATGTTCATAGCAGCATTATTCACAGTGGCCAGGACATGGAAGCAACTGAAGTGTTCTACGATAGATGATTGGCTAAAGAAGCTGTGGCACATATATACAATGAAATATTACTCAGCCATAAGAAGAGATGAAATGCTGCCATTTGCAACAACATGGGTGGACCTTGAGATAATCATGCTAAGTGATATAAGCCAGACTGAAAAAGTTGAAAATCACATGATATCACTTGTATGTGGGATATAATCCTAAAAGCAACAAAGGAACAGGACAAACAAACAGAGACTCATGGACATGGACTATAGACTAGTGATTACCAGAAGACTATAGAATAGTGGTTAGTAGTGGGATGGGGGAGAAGGGAGGAGGTAGACAGGGTAAAAGGGGTCAAATATAGGGAAGGCAGGGGGAGGGTGAAGTGGGTAAAGGAGATCAAATATCTGGTAGCTGAAGGAAATTGGACTTTGGGTGGTAAACACACAATAGAATATACAGATATCAAATAATGTACACCTAAAAATTATATAATTGTATTAACTAATGTTACCCCAATAAACTTAATAAAAAATAAAAAAATAATTTAAAATAACTCAGATGTCCATCACTAGTAAATTGATAATGAAAATGTGTTATATAATAGAATATTATTCATCAAGAAAAAGAATGATACGTGCTAAACCATGGGTGAACCTCAGAAATATATATGCTAAGTAAAGAAAGCTAGACATAAGTCCACTTGCTGCATGATAATATTTATATGAAAAGTCCAAAAAAGGTAAAATCTGTAAAGACTGAAAATAGATTAGTGGTCGCCTAAAGCTGAAGACGGGAACAAGAGTAGCTTCAAAACGCACAAGAGGTTTTTTTTGAGTAATAGAAATATTCTAAAATTAGACTATGCTGATAATTTCAAAACTAAATTTATTAAAATACAATTTAATTGTATGGTTATATTGGGTAAATTTTATGGTATGAAAATTATTTTTTAATAAACTATATGTACATGTGTGTGCATATTTTTTATGTAGTCTAAATTTTATAGCTAATCAATAGCAGGATGAGGACTCATTCAGTATGCAAAATACAAATTCCAGATTCTGTAAGTAGGAGTGGAAAATCATGTCTAATACTCAAAAAAGAAAAAAAAAATCCAGCAAATATACAAATAAAACAGAGGGAGTGATAGAATCTCTTGATTTACCTCATCACTTTTCCAGACCTTGACTTCCACTGTATGGAGCAAAGGAAGAGGGAGGGAGAGAACTGCAGCCAAAATGCAAGAAATAGCAAAATAAGCTGTCTTCAAGAATATTTTTCATTATACAGTATTTTTACTTTATGTGTAAATTTAGAACTTAACCTTCATGTAGATGTGATTTTATTGTACTAAAAATTCTTCAAACTTTAAGACAAGTTTATGACAACTATGAATATTCAACTTTAAGATATAAAAAAGTTCATTAAGTTGCTTCAAATGATGGAATACATATGTAGTGAAATACTAAATATAGCTTACCTAAAACTATTTCTACTACTGTAGAAAAAAAGAAATGTGCTTTTAAATATTGTCTCGACCTGTGGTAGATAAAATGATGGATCCCCAAAGATGTTGACATCCTAATCCCTAGAACCTGTAAATAAGTTACCTTATATAGTAAAAAATGACTTCTCAGATGTGGTTAAGGTAACGATTTTGAGAAGGGCAGATTATAAGGATAATGATTTTAATAAAGAAAAGAGGGAAGCAGGAGATTCAGAGACAGAAAGATATATGATGGAAGCAGAGGTCAGAGAGAATGTGGGGAGGGGAGGGAAGGGAAGTGTAGAGGAAATATGAATGAATGAAGGAAATTTGAAAATGCTACACTGCTGGCTTAGGAGATGGAAGAGAAACTGTGAGCCAAGGAATGCTGCAGGTGTCCTCCAGAAGATCTAAAGGCAATGAAACAGATTTCTCCCTAGAGTCTCCAGAAAAACACAGCTTTTCTGACACCTTCATTTTAGCCCCGTAAGACCCATTTCAGGTTCTCACCTTCATAACTGTAAAATAATAAATGTATGTTGTTTTAAGCCACTAAATCAGTAGCATTTTGTAACAGCAGCAATAAAAATACTAATACAATATCTGATCTGGTTTTCCTCACAAGTTCTCATGAAATATTTAGTTAGGAAAAAAAAGTAAAGCAAAGCAAAAGAGAAACTAAAATATTCTAATCCAGAATAAAATCTATCTAATATGATAGGTTAAAAAAATGATTTTATATAATTCTAAAGGATTTTCTCTAGGGAACAAAACAGCAGTCTCTCAAATTTATTCGCCCTCCCCTTTTCTTCCCCCTAATACAACACCCGTAGGTTTAGTTTAGGAAGCCTATGGCTCCAAGTGTTCATTTATTACAGAATTAAATATTAAGAAGTTAGAAGGTTGACACCTTTGACTTAAGTCTCAACGAAATGTCAGTTCTGAATTTCTTTTGGCTCTGGGCTCATACCTTAAAACAGTAAAAATGGGGTCGGGAATGAGATGGGGCCATAAGCATGTTTTTTTTTGTATCAGGAAAAGCAAAAGCTTTTTTAGAAAGCACAGTCATGGGTCATCACTTTGAGCTGTGTCCATTTCTATCTGGAAAAAGAAAATTGGGGCAGGGGGAGCATAAAAAGAACTTGTGTTTAAATCTATTTTGGGGAACCTGACTTAAGGCACATCTCTTGGCTGACCCCACCTACTTCTCATCACCTTCCAGAGGGTATGGACCCCTGAGGAGTTCCTATGACTTCAGGTCAGCCTGCACCTTCTCCCTATCTCCACTCTGGACTCAACCTGATTCTGCCACACTGGCCATAAGATGAGCCTGAAATCTTCATATCAGCAGCATTCACAGTATACAAGTCTGGAGGAAGGCTCAGGAAAGATACATATTAGGTCTTAATTTTTCCTGATCACCTTGAGCAGCCCAGTTAATGTGACTGTACCCTGGGTTTGTGGGGGAATGGAGGGAACAAAAAGTGACCTTGTCTGGATTCTATATACAGATAGCAAGGGTGGAACCTTAGTCTATCCTTGATATTCTACCTTCCCAAGAAAAAGCTCAAAGAGGAGAAATGCGAGATACATGAGTAGGACTGTCTGATTTTTCACACTGAGCTTGGACTCCTTCCAACTAACTGGAAAAGGTAGGGACTTATATTTTTCTTCTTCTATGCCATATTCTCATTCCAACATTAAAGCAACAATATGTACTACTTCGCTATCATAAGAGAAAGTGAAATATTTTCCATAATAATTCATTAACTGAATTTCCAGAGTAATATAATGGTTTTGCATTGGATATATTGAAGAAATTTAGAAAAATACTCCCTCAGGATGGTGCCCTCATTGTCAAAGCTACTTTGCATGTCAGCAAGGAATGTTTTTTCATTCTTCCCTTTTAATTTTTTTTTTTTTTATTACAGTAAGATAAAACAAGTGAAACAAAAACAAAAACAACAAAAAAAGAATCTTCCCATTGGCTTTAGCACAATAATAAATTTTAAATGTTTCTGTTTTGGAAAGATCGGCTATGTCAAGTTATATTTCTTTTTGCCAATCTTTTGGTTATGTTGGCAAAGCTATAAAAGGACCCTGGATCTCTATTCAGTTATCCAAATTATGGTATCATTGTAAGTAACCTGAAAATACTTGGGAGAAAAATGTCCAAAAACACAATTTTGTAGATGTCTTTAAAAATCAAAATTTTCTCAAATGTGAAGTGTCTTTCTTTCAAGGAAGTGTATCTGTAGACAAGTACATTTATAGATTAAGTTTCTAAAATGTCCCTTTGTAGAACGGAATTAAAAAGAGGGTCAGCATAAAGTAAAGCCAGTTGTTACCAATATTTTCCTCTCCCTTCCCCTCCCTTTTCCTCCCCTTCTCTTTTTCTTTCATATCCCCACAATAAAGGGGGCGAGGGGTAAATAACAAAACCTGACTTTGTCAAAGCCTGTTCCTAAATATTACATAGAAGCGCAAAGGTATTTCTTCTTGATCATTCGCTAGTTCTCAAAGGCAGCCTAGGAACTATCAGAAGTGTGAAAAGTTCATGCTTATCAAGGAACATTTGTGACAATTATTGAAAAGTGATATTTTTCCCAGAGATTAAAACAAAATGTTTTTTTTTTCTCCCCATTCTCCCCCAAATGACAATCATGTGTGACAGGTACCCATGTCAAAAAATATTTTCTCACCATAAAACTGGTAGAGTGTCTGTCAGTTTCCCTTTGTTCTCTATTTACAGTTAGATAAAAATGATTTATGATTACTATAATTATATCTCTTCTTAGGAGAGCTGTATTAATTACACAATTTTAAGCCATATTTTTTTTATAAGCTCTTAGTCTAAATTGAAGTGTATTTAGCAATTTGTACCCAGTTACTTTTCAAACCTCTGTGTGGGTCACAGACTGAATGGTCTAAGATCACTTAATGCCTCAATTTTTGTGCATCATGTGCATAAAGGTCCTGGGCCTACATATTCACAACTGTGGGATAAAAAGTTTCCTTCTGTTGATAGGATCTTCATAGGTATTTTGAGGGAGTCTACAGGAAATGAGTTTGGGGCAAAATATTTTGTAATCTGTAGTTAAACTAATATGACGATGAACCTGGGTCAGCCTGGGATGTATTAGCTGAGTTAATATTACCAGCAACCTACCATTTCATTTCATCGCTTTGCACCACAATGATAACTCTAGGTTTCTCTATTGTCTTTTTTTTTTTATTATTATGGTTTTATTGGTTTCATTCTGCTGTTGGCCACTGAAATAATAGAATATTGTTTTGAATCTAACTCCTTAAAATGAAATATCCGTGTGTTTGCTTTAAAGAATCTTTTTTAAAAAGTACTGCTTTCTTAAGAAAGTTATATTTAGACAGCATCAGAGCAGTTGTATCTAGAAATTTAGAATTTTCAGCATAGCATATAACATTGGATTAGGAAATATAATTCCATTCCCTCATACATATCTAAGACAAGAAGTAGCCCTTACTGAAAAAATTAAATTCACGTTTTCTAAATGCTGTCCCTTACCTAGTATTTAAATAATTTTATATTTTCAGAACACATTTTTTATTTCATTGAATTTTCTTAACTGTGAACTGGGTACTGTTATTTTTCTATTTAAGTATGGGAAAGCTGAGGCTCAGAGATGTAAATGGACTTCCCAGGAGCCAAACAGCTATTAAGAAGAAGAAGCGTTTTAATTGACATCTTTTTGCCTCCACAATACTCAAGGTTTTCCCTTTAATCCTCCTAAGATCTGTCTGAAATTGATATTATTCTCCATTTACAACTATAGAAAGATTAAGAAAACTAGGTTTAAAGAGATTAATTTCAATGCCAGTAAAGAGCAGAACCAATGCATGTAACCTTTTTTCAATAAGGGGTAGTAACCTTCTTTAAAGTATACCTGAAATAAAATGCCCATGTATGTTCTTAACTGAAAAGTAACAATAATAAATGAATAAATTCATATGATAAATTTCAAATAACTCTGTCTCATTCAGAAGGCCAAGATTGTGTCTAATTTAATGAGTGGTTAAAAGAAAAAGAAGAGGGAGAGGAAAGCTTGGATTGCCACAAATAAATGAATTGTTTAGTTTGCTCAAATAAAAAAAAAAAAATCAAGAAATAGGTCTACCTCTAGGTCCAACTGTTGTCACGTCAAACAATAACAACTAAAGTGAGGTTGATTCCTCATGTTGTCTAAAATAAATTACTGTGTAACCCTGACTGACTCATTTGAGAATAACAAAATCACATGCTCATGAATATATTCATCCATATAAATTAAATGTTGAAAAATATTAGCCTACCATAATATTCATGCTAACAAATAATGAGAAAATCAGCTAGTTTGTCTTTTTCTGTTTTTTACATTATCTTTGTCTGTTTTTATTTGTATTGGCTTATGACCTTGTAGATCTTACCAAATGAATGGATTGAAAAGCTAATGTAGTTTTTATTTAAGATTGAGAGGATTGGTGGAATCTGGACCTGTGACATATTTTATGTTTATCTATCATCACATAGCAAGAGCTTTATATACACAATAGTTATTTCTCACATTTTTCTTTACACAAAAGTTATCTCTCACATTTGTTTTATAAGAAACTCAACATAAAACAATTAATTTAGTATAGATTTTGACTATTTGTATTAGAAAAAGGTAAAAGGACATTTAGCATGTATAAAAAGGAATTAAAATAGTAAGGAAATTGAGTAATAACAGAAAGAATTCCAAAACTTCAGGGAAAATATTCTTATACATATGTGTTAACAGAATCATTTAAAGCACAGAATTTAGGAAAGTAGTGATTCAATTCAATTTCACTTAAATTGAGTTCTCAAAATAGCTAAAGCTTTATTATAGACATTACTGGAATGCTCTGTACGAAGGGATAGAGAAGGAAGAACAAGCATGAGGAAGACATAGTTCTAAATCTCTAGTCATTTACAACCTAGCGGGGCAACAATAATACTCTGCAAAATAATTCAAACATATATATCACTTAACCTTTTAAAACTGCTTTCTCATTTGTTATGTCGTATTACTCTCTCAACAGCCCTGAGTAAATAAGCAAGGAACTTGCTATTTTTCTTTATTTAAAGGGGGTAGGGGGAAGGTTGACAATGGTGAGAGGTATTAAATGACTTGCTTAAGTCACTCAGCAAAACCACAGATGGAACGAGGACTTACATTGACTCTTCTCATTCCAAAGGTTATAGGATGGTATAGAAGAATTTTGCACATTTGGACTGCTCACAGTCTCAGGCCCTCCTTTCTATCTTATAATAGAAATCTCTCATCTCTCATTTTTCTCTCTCCCAGTACACAGGATTTTCAGAGGAACATAGGTGGAACTTGGTCAGAGTGATAATAACTTTCCTTGATTAATGAAACTAATAAGACAGTGGTTGGGAAAACACTGAAGTAAAGCTGAGTAAAAAAGAGAGAGTTTGATTATCAACCAAGCCAACACCCTCAGGATTATGACTTAAGAGTCTACAGAGCATCTTATAATGGAAGAAACTGCTCTCTTGGGAACTTGTGATAAATGTTATAGTGGGTTGAATAGCATCCCCCCAAATTCATGTCTACCTGGAATCTCATAATGGGGCCTTATTTGGAAATAGGATTTTTCCATATCTAATAAGTTAAGGTGAGGTCATTTCCAATTAGGATGAGCCTTAAATCTAATGACCAGTATCCTTATAAGAAGAGGAGAGAACATACAAAGACACAAAGGACAAAGGTCAAGTGAAGATGAGGCAGAGATGGGAGTGAACTAACTATAAGACAAAAAAAAAAAAAAAAAAAAAAAAAAAAAAAAGCATAGGATTGCTGGGAACCACCAGAAACTAGAAAGAGGCAAGGCAAAAATTGTCCCTAGAACTTTCAGAGGGAGAATGCCTCTGCTTGATTTCAGACTTCTGGTCTCCAGAACTGAGAGAGAATAGATTTTTGTTGTTTTAAGCAACTCAGTCTTTGGCATTTTGTTATGGGAGCCCTAGGTAACTAATATTTATGGAGACTAGAAGGAAGGAAGGCAGCAATATCTTCCCCTGAAATTAAGAAAGTATACTTACCTCAGAGAAAGTGTTGGAGGAAGGAGGGAGTATAGGAGGCAGGAGAGGGAGTGGTTGATAGGGAAAGTTTTCAAGATTTATTTATCAGTTGACTATAATATTACAGACTATGTTTCTGTAAGTTTACATGTGTTGTTTTCTATTAATTATCACCACAATCATATGATATAAATATGACACCATTTTTTTTTAATTGTCTTAGATAGCCTAGGTGTCTAGCTAAAAGTCGCAAAATAATAAATGACAAAATCAGGAACCAATTCCATGCTTTCTGATTCCTAAGCATGTTTTCTTTCTTCTTAAGCCTGTAATTAAATAGTTCTCTAAGAATATAGTAAATATTTCTTCCCTTGAGATTTTTAAAACTAGTGAGGACACAGTAATAGGGAAATCTCAGATAAAATAGACCTCTCTGGGCAGAGAGATAAAATTGGATATCCTAATAGGTCTTTTCCAAGTCTAATTACTCTCACTCTGTGTAAGGCACCAACTAAATTCAAGTTCATTATCATTTTTTCTAAAAGTTAACTGAAAAACAAGATTGATTGACATTTTGGAGGTATTCAACATTTATATGCAGAAAATTTAAGAGACTTCAAACTCTCGAAAAAGCTTTTCTTAAGATAGCTCTTACTGTTTTTTATGGTAAAATACTCTGCACAAAAACAGATGCTTCCTAAAATTTTGTATTGATACTCTTCCCAAGCTGATGACCTTGGTATACTCAAGACCATGCAGGCAATGTGCAGGCATCCTCACCTGAAGGAAAGAAATACTGTACTTTTTATGAAGTTCCTCTATTTTCACAAATTCTCATTTTCTTTGCCTTTCAAATATACTAATTCTGACCTCTATTTACAATTCTTATTCTAATAATAATAATACTATCAATTATAATTATAGTTGAAAGTATCTTCATGTACTTTGTTTCATCTGATGCACATTATAGCATGTAGTACTCAGGTTTCAAAAAAGAAAGCATCTGACAATGAAAGTGACTTTGGGTAAAAGCACAGGTGATGGGAGTCAGGATTGAATTTATAACTTTGCAATACTATTTCAGTCCTTTAAGAAACGTATCTCTCAATTTTAACTAGGTTGTTTAATGTTTACATTGGATGTTCTATGCTTAAAAACAAAATTGAAAAAGAAAACAAACAAAAAACTTGGTAAAATTATGAAGGCTGTAAATTATATTTTTTATTTCTCCTTGGTATCCTATGCAGGTAGAGTTCCTATAACAATACACACATCCCAAGATGAATAGATACTTTTAAAATTTATCTTCAACATAATGCTTTGCAAAAATAATTTTTGTTCTCTTCAGTTAAATAACTTTCCTTAACTAATATCATTAATTTCCAAAGAACACCTGAAGTAAATTTTCTTCTTGGGACTTTTAAGTCAGTAAAATAATTAATTGTAACTGACATCTT
>NW_006494614.1:50907626-50928138 GCF_000325575.1 Pteropus alecto | reverse complement strand
CTTTGACATATAAATGTATCTAAAATTAACATGTAGATACACTTCAAGTGTGACTTGGACACTAACTTCAGATTCCTACCCACTGGAACATGAAGCCCTGTGAGTTGAACACTTTCTGTGCTGACCCAACCAGTCTTCATACAAAGGAAGAGTGAGCCATTATCACATGAGCCATCTTTGTTTTCTCTTATTTACCTTCTAACACCAAATCATTCAGTCCTATCTTTTCTACAGCCTATGAGTCAACTATGCAAGTTCTGTCTGTCTCCTTTGCCTCCCCCTGTCCCCATTCAAACCACAGTCTCTCGCTTGGACCACTGAAACTTGTCTCTAAACTTCTTGTTCATCATCTGTCTTCCACAGTGTTGTCCGAACAGTCTTTCTAAAGCTCAAATATGATCACATCACCCAGTCGACAAACTGTTCAATAGCTTCAGTGTGCTCTCAGTATAAAGTCCATATTTTCTAACAGGGTGCGCAGGTCCCTTCATGGTCTGGCTCTTGTCCCACCTCACTCTTTTCCATTCTTCTCTGCTTGTCTCCTCCCCCTCCTCCCTCCCACTACTTGTTGCTCTAGCTACAGTATACTATTTTCAAGTCAATGAAGACTGTGCATGCTCAGATCTCTAGACTTTCGTACATACTGATTTCTTTGCACAAAATATTTCTTCAACTGTAAAATTTCCACCTGTTCTTCATGTTTTAGTAGAGAGGACATTTTCTCTATGCAGCATTCTCTGAGGACTGACTCCAACCCTGACCTAACTACTGCCACACTATGAATCATTAGCTGATTGTCCTCCTGTGCTATCCCATACTATCCCAACTACTACAGTAGTTGGTCCTTATTATAATAACTTATTGATTAGACTTAATAATCTAAATTCTAGAGACATGTTTTGCTCTCTTATTTGTTGTAGCATCTAGAAGATATTTAATAAATATTTTATGGATGTATGAATGAGTGAATGAATGAATGAGTAAATAAATAAGTAAATAGCGTTTCTCAAGTGCAAGATGTTTGATATTGGAAACTTAAAATATAAGATGTACACTTTAATATAAATATAATTCTTACTTTAGACAGAAAAATGCCCCCGTATGCTTATGTTCTTTTAACTAGGTTTTCTTAGCTATTTTTTTTATTGGTTCCTATTTCACGATTCCATCCAACTACCCTAATACCACTCTAACAGTCTCTATGCAATTGTGAAATAAAATTCTCTAAAGCGGGGGTATATGTTTGAATAGATAAGGCCGTTACATGGATACACTTAGATGCTTTGAGAGGAGCCATTTGCTCACCCTGAGTCAAGATGCTGCCAAGTTTGACAGATATGGTCAAAGGAGTACCTGGCACTTAAAAAGGTCAGAGAAGTTAGGCATGACTGAATTGTTCACAGATGACTGAGGCTGTCAGTGCTATTTGAAATAATCCATCCTGAAGATGCTGGAGATAAGTTCGCCTCCTTTAGCCCCAGGAAGTTCTGTCTTCATAATGACTTCTGCATCACTTTCTGCCTGTCCTTGCCCCACACATTTTTTCTATGAAGACATTCACATATTCACTTAGTGTCTCACCTAGACCTTTTTAGGAATCTCATGAGACAAGCCTAGTTTATGAAAATCTTAATTTCTCAATTTCAGAAAAGGTCATGAGAAAAGAAGTATGCCAGTATTTAAACTCTTGTTTCCACACAGAGTCTCTCTAGGCTGAGGAGGGAAGAATGGAACAAGAAAGAACCTATGGCTTGATTTGACTCTGAATTGAAACATGAATGAAAAACACTCTTGCATCATTTCATTAATTTATTCATGGTGTATACTATTGGGTTAGACACTAGGATTACAGAAAAGTATTAGACACAGTCTCTTTTCCTGAGGATCTAACCATGGATTGGGTTGAGGTAGGCAGGCAAGCGATAGAAAACTACTGAGCAGCATAATAAGTGATTACAGTTATTAGAACTAGTTCATTCATTTAATCAATAAGCATTTCCTCAGCATCTACTATGAATTTCATTTTGTGTTAGATAGTGGCATACAAAGATTATAAATAAAACATCTGTGCTCTCAGGAGACTTCCATCTCTCAGTGAAAAAAGATAATAAGATAAACAATGATATTACAAAGGAAAATATACTATCAAGGAAGGGATTCTAGCGTGCCTATTACTTATCCATCTTATCTTTGGAATAATAATTCCCCTATACACATTGAAATAATTTGATGACTCTCCTCATTGGCAGGCCACATTTTGCTCATACCATCTACATAAGACAAAGGGAAAGGGAAAAGGTAAAAATGTGGCCTGGATTTCGGGAGTACTGGATCATGCTTTCCACTTGTTCTCTAAACATTTATGTGGCTTTGCAGAACAATTTCAGTGAATAGCACTTCAGTGTCTTTCATACTGGCATTTAGAAGCAGAAGGTCATCTCTGAAGGAAACTAATGAGAATTAGCCAAGACCTCTGTCTTGCCCAGAACTAGGTTATGATACAACATTGTCTACCCCAGTGAGTCTAAAACTCAGCTGCAATTGAGTAGCACTAGAGAGCTCCTTAAAAACATAGGTGCTAAATAAGTATACCCCAGGAATACTAATTCAGTCTCTGTGGTGAGACCAGGAATCTGTATTGAATACATTTCCCAGGTAATTCTGATGTACCACTTGCTTAGAATCCCTAACCTGCAGTTTTAACACCAAATTCTGGCATGGCATTAAAGACTCTTCATGATCTGGCCCCACTTTATCTCCCTAGAGAGATCTTTTGTTACAGCCATGCTATCATCCCATCTCAGTACTCAATAAACAACCTCACTTTTGCTTTCTACTATTTCATACATTCTGTTTACTCCATCTATCCTATGAGACACATCAAACCATGGCTTCTCTTTTTGAGGCATAAGCCAAGTTTCTCTTGCCTGAGAAGTTCCTGATTTCTTACACCAGCCTTAGCTGCTTCCTTCTCTATACTCCCAGGGAGCACACTTTATTTAAAAAGTGTAAATACATATTTACACTTTTTAAATATTTACACTAGACTGTAAATACATATTTCTCCCAACTAGATGACAAATACCAAGGCTATTTTCATTTATCTCTGTATTGAAATGGCTACTTATTATTCTTGAAATATATTGGATGTTAAATTAATGACTACTAGGTACATGAAAAGAACATGGAAGAAGATAAGCAGTTATCAAAATTAGGGCATAACATCATAGTAGGAATTTAGTCACAAGACTGTTTTAGTACCAATTTGGGGGAAATTGGGGTGTTGGATAATTTATTCAGACAGGAGTGAACCAGCTATGAATTGTTTTATTAAGATCTAGATCAAAGGAGACTTAATAAAAATTAAAATCTGATGTTGAACTCTCCCAACCTAACTAATGCTTTGCAAATACAACCTATTTAATGTAGAATCATTCCAGATCCTGGGGTTGTCTAGGTGAGTAAATGGTAGTAAAATGGTCCCAGAAAGTAGAAAAAAAGAAAAGAAGACAGAAATATACACGTCATTAAATGAAAAATGTGCCAACTGTATTTGTAAGTTTGCCTAAATTCTTATTGAATATTTTTTCTCACCTCCTTTCTCAGATGGATTTGAGTTGCACCTTTCCCCTTCATAAAGTATCTCCAAACACTGGGATGAATATAAAACTGGTCAGAGCCCTTTGATGTGAGAATCTTATGTCCAGGTAATTGTAGATGCCATGTTTTCCCTGGAATGATATATAACAAAGAACAGATATTAGCTTTATGAGGGTATGAAGTCTTTTTTTATGCAACAGGTTAAGAGGAAATGCATTTGTTTTATATAGAATGGATTAATAAATACCCAGAGGCAATAGTGGCAGGCCACATCTTCCATAGAACCATCTCCAGAATCACAGGGCCACTTTTTTTTCATACTATATTCTTAAATAACACATTCACTCTAGGCATGTGCATTAATATGGACATATCAAAGAAAGAAGGGCTTTGTGGAAGATAGGCGTTCTAGGCATGCATCCTAAAGCTAATATTAGGTCCTTATACAAATTAAGTTCTTTGATTAAATATTAATGACTCTTCTTTCTCTTATTATCAGTCTATGTGTTCATTTGTTCCAGATAAATGCATTGTCTACTTAGAATTCTTTCTCTTTTCAGCTAATATAAATTATTATATCCATAAACCAATGTGGATAGATACATTTCATTTCATAGCTAATTGTGGTCAATTTATGATCCAAACTCTGTGTTGAAAAGTAATCTCAGAGGGAGATTCACAATTGATTAGCAATGTCTGTTCTGTATGCAAGAAGTTGAGAATGGTGACTTATAGTCCAAATACTTGCCATCCCTGACATAAACCAACCCACAGCTCTCTTGCATGTACTTGCTCTCCCTCTCTCCCTCCCCACACCCCCCTCTCTGTATACATATGAAATAAGCCCTTATTGTTATTGAAGAATCACCAAATTCAGTTTTAAAACTAACCAAGATCACAGATTGGAGAAAAGAACATTTAGCCTTTTAATAGCTGTTCTCAAACTCACGAAGTTACCCCAAAACACCACCCCCCCACATACAAAAGTTATTGTATCAAGCATTTGATGTGGGCCTAAGTGAGAAATGCAATTTTAGGAAATTTTAAAAATAAGGTAGCATGCGAAGAAAGGTTTCACATTTCCAAATGCATTAGGGAGAAAATGGGAACTTAAGGTAGTTCTAAAAGAAATGAATGAGGCAAAATATTTTTTTTTTTTTTGCCACATCTTCCATAGAACCATCTCCAGAATCACAGGGCCACTTTTTTTTCATACTATATTCTTAAATAACACATTCACTCTAGGCATGTGCATTAATATGGACATATCAAAGAAAGAAGGGCTTTGTGGAAGATAGGCGTTCTAGGCATGCATCCTAAAGCTAATATTAGGTCCTTATACAAATTAAGTTCTTTGATTAAATATTAATGACTCTTCTTTCTCTTATTATCAGTCTATGTGTTCATTTGTTCCAGATAAATGCATTGTCTACTTAGAATTCTTTCTCTTTTCAGCTAATATAAATTATTATATCCATAAACCAATGTGGATAGATACATTTCATTTCATAGCTAATTGTGGTCAATTTATGATCCAAACTCTGTGTTGAAAAGTAATCTCAGAGGGAGATTCACAATTGATTAGCAATGTCTGTTCTGTATGCAAGAAGTTGAGAATGGTGACTTATAGTCCAAATACTTGCCATCCCTGACATAAACCAACCCACAGCTCTCTTGCATGTACTTGCTCTCCCTCTCTCCCTCCCCACACCCCCCTCTCTGTATACATATGAAATAAGCCCTTATTGTTATTGAAGAATCACCAAATTCAGTTTTAAAACTAACCAAGATCACAGATTGGAGAAAAGAACATTTAGCCTTTTAATAGCTGTTCTCAAACTCACGAAGTTACCCCAAAACACCACCCCCCCACATACAAAAGTTATTGTATCAAGCATTTGATGTGGGCCTAAGTGAGAAATGCAATTTTAGGAAATTTTAAAAATAAGATAGCATGCGAAGAAAGGTTTCACATTTCCAAATGCATTAGGGAGAAAATGGGAACTTAAGGTAGTTCTAAAAGAAATGAATGAGGCAAAATATTTTTTTTTTTTTTTACAAAATAAGTATAAAATGGAAGATTTTGTAATTTGAACCATACCATTTTCTACTATAAGAGATTAAATAAGCACAGAATCTCAATGCACTCAGGCGACAGCGTTTGAGAGCACAGTTAAAAAAATTGTGTTGTTTTCTAGTAATTTTAAAAGGCCATTAGCAGTAAACCATAGTGATTCTTTATTCTTACAAACCAATATGAAGCATAATTAAAATTAATGTAGGTAGTTAATTAATTACTTTTAAGATAAAAACACCACTAATAAGCATACATTGGTAAGATTGTTTAAAATGATCTCAAAGTATTCATGTGTTTATTCAATTATTTATTCTTTTGTAATATACATGCTAAATTTTATAATTTGATAGAAAACATTTAAATATGCTATTTCTTTTTATTTTAAGTAAATAAGTAGCCCTGCAAATAGATAATATGATTCTTCCCATTTGCAGATGAGTAAAATAAAAAATAGATTCTGAAATGTTCTAAGTGTACTCAGCCAATGTATGAGATGTGAACTGACCTAGACCCTTGGATTCTGAAGTCCAGACATCTATTCCACATCGCTTTTTAGAATGATTTATAAATACACATATCTCAGAAAGTAGATTTTCTTAGCATAAAATCCTAGAAAATCTACTATGAATCATCTTTGGATGACTAATATTTAAGATATAAGTAAATTATACTATTTGTTTTTAATGACTGAAAAAAAGAAGAAGCTAAATAAAGCTCTTATTAGATGTCTCTTGTTAATGCATAATAAATTAAAGCTAGTGAAAGTACATAATTTGATTCAAATGCTATTTTTAAATTAATTTTATCTTACAAATAATGTGTTTCTAAAATAATTTTCTATCAAGGCCCCCTGTCTTCCAGTCCTCCACGCTGTGTTCCTCAGATGCAGAGCCAGCTATCCCCTCATGTTTAGCACCATTCTTGTGGCTGGTGAAGAAATTAAAATAGCCCTAATAGAGTAATTCTAGTCGTGTAGCAGCAGTCACTGCTTTAGAAGGGAACTGTCGTGTGTAGTAGAGCCTAATAAACTCGGCTTTAAATATCAACGTACCACTTAGAAACTGCATCTTGAAACACGTTATGTTTACCTCATCAACTCTATTTTCATCTAGTGTAATTCATGTGTAAAATCAAGAAGATATTAAGTATTGAATAATACTAGTCTTCCACAGGCCTCTGTACCATGATTTTCAAACAGAATAACCATCAAGTTTTATTATCCCATGGTTATTCCCTAGACGATCTGCTTAGTACTCCTCAGAGGCCCCACATTAAGATCTAACAAAGCATCAATAGAATTTCAGGGCAGAATTCTCTAGAACTTCTGAGTAGAATCTGTGCCCCACTGCCTCCTATACATCTCAGGTGTGTTCTGCTAGGACTCTGCCAACTGATTACCACTGTATCCTCAGACCTTACGTGGGGCCTAAGACAGGATAGAGCTGAAAAGCTTCCTTCCTTCCTTCCTTCAAAAAAAAAAAAAAAAAAAAAAAAAAAAAAAAAGCCCATGTCATGGTAGCATAAGTGGGTAAGTTGCTAGCAGTGAGGTTAGACAAGTTAGCAGGAGCCAGGTCATACAGGTGGTCATGGAAAGGAATTCAGATTTAATTCCAAGACTAGTGAGAAACCATGGTAGGTTTTAAGCAAAAGACAAGATTTGTTAAAATTCTTCCTCTGCCTCTCTCTTGTGGTTATGTGATTTGAGTCAATTCATGTAGATGTTTCAAGCCTCAGTTTTCCCATCATGAAAGAGAGTTACTGATACCTCAACAATTCAACCAACAGGATAATAGTGAGAATCACGTCAGAGAATACACATGGAAAGCATTGGCAAATTGTTAAGTCATACAAGCAAGTGTCATAAATAGCAGTAGTTACTAGAAGTCATCTTCTGGCAAAATATTGTAAACCTACAAGTAGAGATGGAAGATAGACCCTTTGATTTTATTTTTTCATTTCATTTTCTTTTATACTACATGAAATTGAGAGAAATAAATTCTTGCCACTTTCAACACTCGTTAGCAATGGCTAGAGGTGGAGTGGAGGGAAAACCCTCCCAGAGAATATAAGTGATTAGGGCTAACACTGGACACTGGACCTGGGGAGCTATGTAATGTCAAAATGACCATTTTTTTTCTGAAGCTACTGAAAAAATAGGAGTTCTTTCTTGCTTTCACCATTTGGAGATAGGACAAAGGAGAGATTTCTTCAACAACACCTGTGGCTTTCTCTCTAATCATTCATTTTATTTACCTGTTTATTCATTCCACAAACTTTACTGAGCATCTCATTGATATCTTAGACTCTCTGAATTCTCATCTGCAAAAGGAGGATTAAAAATGATAGATTATATTTATATGCACATATAAGCATATTTCAGGAATTATACTAATAATTTACATGTAATATCTTGTTTAATTTTCCCAATGTCTTTTGACGTAAATAGGTTTTATAACAACACACTTTTTACATGTGAGGGATGTGAAGGTCATGGGCCAGCCCAGGTCACACAACTAAAAAGCTTCAAGCTTAACTTTAGCTCAGTTCTTTTTGACTTGAAAGCCACAGCTCTGAACACTACAATAACCAAACATAGTTCAAGTGAAGATGAAAGGTGAGAACAAGTCTCAAATGTTCTGTCAGTCTAGTTATTTGACAAGTCTTCTGTGAGGTGGGTTGTGGCATTGAATGGCAGTTACAGTAGTTAACCTTCACACTCTATGTTGGAGAATCCCCTTTCTATTTTCCTTCATCTCAGGCTACCTGATAGGTTGGATCAGGTATAAAATAAATGAAAATTTTTATTTTATCTGTGGAGAGACAGCTTGATAACATGGGAAGATACCATGTTTTGGTATGAGCGATTTAAGCTCAAATCTTAGCTCTGCTGTTGAGGAACTGTGACTGGATCAGTTATTTAACTTTGAACCTTTATCTTCTGGAAAGGGAAAACTTTATAAAATAGGAAAACTAACAGAGATTTTGTGAAAATAAGCTGTGACACATGTAAAGCACTTAGCACGGTTCCTGGCATAAAGTGGGGGCTCAGCCAATGCCAGCTGGGGGTGGCAGGAGCAAGCTGTAACAATAATGCCACTAAGCGGAATGGCTGTGGCTACAGCAGCAGATGTAGCAGCAACTTTCTTCTTCTCTTTGTTTGTTCAGATGCTGCCTTTATAATTATAATGGATTATTTTAAAATTCAAAGTCCATTCTAGAGATAAAGAAAAATGATAGTGGGTTTCCCTATAATTAATGGCATTTTTTAGCTTTTCAGTCTGATTATAAATAGAATATAAGATGCCTTCTATGGTGAATAACATGTCTTTCTAGTTTTCTAGATTTATGAATTTAGCCCATATGAAATTAATTATTGTGGGTGTATTACATGGATGTGAAACATCTGGAATAATAGGATTTTATTGTTAATAGACCTCTCAGGAGCTTATGACAAACATCCTTATAATAGCAACATATGCTGCTAGTTTAATGAGAACCATCACTGACAATTAATGGTTCTTGTGCTTTCAGTAAATTACACATTTTCAGATTTTGTATTCTTTATTTTTATCTTTATAGTTTTAGTTTGTGACTTGTGTGAAATTAAAGCCAGAGCTTCCTACAGAGGAAGAAAATGTTTATTGAATGTGTACTATGTGCAGGCATTGTGTTATATATATTTATATATGTGAGTATACCTGAACATATAATTATTTTTGAACTTCAAAGCCATTAGACATTCCTTTATTTATAAACAAGAAAACTGAGTGATGGTAAGAAAAATAACTTATCACTATGAATGTCCAACTTAGAATTAAAAGTTGTATTTGTCTGCTCTTTATTCATTAAAAGAGAAATTAGAGTATTGAAAAAAAGATTTTCCTTTCTATAAAATTTCTGCTTTTAATAACCTCTTCAACTTAACACCATAACCTTCCAGTGATCCCTGGGTCATATTGGGCTTAAGCTGATGTGTACAAGGGGTTGATAAGGGAATTTGGGAATTTAAAGCTTTAACATATATCAGAACCTAATCTGTGCATAATGTAAGGTCAAGAGCCATGGATATATCCAAGAGAAAAATATACTGTTCTTTCTCGGGAAAAAAGAATTTTTTATTGAGCACCAACTAGGCATAAACCTATGTTGTCATTGGATAACCTAATGCTCTGAAGAGGAAGATACTACCTGGATTTCAAAGCCCCTGCTGCTCATCCCCCTATTTGTCCATTTCAGCTATTATATATGTCTCCAATATGTTGCTGATTAAAAATAAACACTATTGATCTATCTTAGGCAAATAACATGAATATTTTTAATAGCAAAAGAAAGAGAAGATGATATAGTGGTCAAACTAGAAAATGTAATTAGAGAAAGAAAAATAAATGGTAGTAGACATACTATTATATATAGAAGGCAGGGTTAGTCCCTTTCATGTTTTATTAATCTTTACTTAGTCATAATTGCCTTTTTATAGATATAGAGGCAAAAGTTCTTATGATACTCTGATATTATCTCCAGGGCATGCATATTATTTGAAATTATCCTAATTAACTATTTGAATCTTGGTTATTACTTTCTTCCCTCACACAGATGTAAGTTTCGTGAGAGCAGGTACATTTTCTGCCTTGTTTTCTGCTCTATACCCAAAGAGTAGAGGAGTACAGGCACATACTTGGCACTCAACAGATATTTGTTGAGTGAATAGATGAATGCCTTTATTTCCACACCGGCTAAATTCAAACTGTATCAGATATTCATTCACTGTACCATCATTTAAAGAGTGTGAGCTGTGTGCTGGTGTAGGTATATCTACATAATGTATGCACATGTGTACACACGAATGAGGGGCAAAATTGCATAGCAGGCAAGTTTGTAAAGTCAAAATAGTATCTGAACCCTTTGTTATATGAACTCGGAAAGTTTCACAGCTTTTCTGAGCCTGCATTATTTAGTCCCATAAAACACTGATAATATAATATGCCAGCTCCATCCCGCTCCAGTCTTAAAATTCACTCACTTGTTATTTCTGCCCTGATTCACCCCTGAGCCTCTGAGAATCTGGCCTGGAAAGAAAAGAAAAAAACAAAAAACAGGTGGCTGTTTCCTACTAAAACATGACATCTAAGTATAGTTTGTAGATTATGCACCAGATGCTCCCGTAAATGTTTAAGGGCAAAATTGAGCACTTTTAGGAACCCTAGGACATGGCAGTTACCTGTCCATTACCAGGTGCAATTGTGATTCTAGACTGGCTGCTGTCAAGGCCACAGGTTCTGTCTTCAGTCCCCAATGAAAAAGGATCCCGGTACTAAAGCCCCTGGCTTTCTATGGAACTGGCACCTTCACGGTGGTCCTGCCAATCCCTTCTTTGGAGCCTTGGTCCTGCTTTCTGAATGTTACCTCAGGGTCTCCGGTTCTATAGCTGGGCCAAAATCCAGAAGACTGCAACTGCCATCATGTTAATGTCACCTTACATCTAATGACATAGATGTTGATATCTCAAGTTAAACTCAAGTTTATTCTTCAACTCTTCTGAATCTCCTCAATTGAATTTATAGACTCTATCTAGCCAACTAATCCAGTGAATTTTTCTCTGTGCTCACCAGTGATTCAGTGCTATGTAAAGAGGAAAAGTGAATATAAAATGTGTAGCTTCTTATTTGTTTTTTGTATGTATTAGGATCAAATCTAACAAGATCTATTGAACACCCTTGTAAAATAAACTTCTCTGAGAAGTGAAGAGTGTAATTTGCAAGGTCAATGCATACCGTCTCCATTAATGATATATAAGGTACAGTCACACCTCAAGTGGGCATTTCCTGCTTTTGTAATGTAAGATAAATATAATAAACTATAGACAAATATTTTCACTAATAATAGAAATTATATCATAATGAACTTTAGCTCAAGACATTCCTACATATTATGAGTGGAGCCATATTATAAAGTTGCTCTGAAATCTATATTATGAAATTCAGAGACTCTTTAAGAATTGGGGTGGTAAAGATGCCTAATGCTAAAAACTTTGCTAAATATGTTTTAACTTTATTGACCAATTTCCAAAAAGAGAAGAAGACTATAGAAACAAATAAAACCAGATTTTATTCATCTTGCTATTTATTGAGTGAATAAATCCTTGATAAATCCCTATAGTCCAGCACCATACCTGGCACCTGACAAGTGCTCAGTAAATGTTTGTTGAATGAAAGGATGTTAGGACTGACCTTTTTTTTTGTCATGGGTCCTGGGAGCTGAGAAACACCAAGGTCAGAGATAATGAAACTTCACAACCTCATGGCCACAATGAGAATCATGGAAGTGCTTTAGAAGTGAGTTATTTAAAGCTCAATGGGGAAAGATTCTTCATCTTCTCAGATCTCTGCTGTCACTTTACAAAGGGAAATAAAGACTTATCTTGATGACAAGGGACATTCGGGGATAGAGATGCTGAATACGGTCTGAGTCTGGAGCTCTCAGAGGGCAGTGGGTGAAGCAGTTTGAATAACAGAAGAGTCGATCTTTAGAATCCTCCACAGAGGTTCACAAAGATGTGTAAAGCGCTTGGGATTTGATTTTACTTTTCAGGGTTTTCAGTTTGCTATTCTTTTCTCGTATTTGCTGTCACTGAGTGGAACAGAAAGCAAACCCAGTAGAATGTTCGGGTTGCACAGTTTTTGCTTTTTTTTTTTTTTTAAGAGGAAAGAAGGTCATGGAAGAAGTCTTGTGAGAAAGATGCCTTTTATTCCTGATAAAAATATCTGTACAACATTTTGAAATGGAACGTAGAACCTGTTCATCTTTCTTGGGGAATTTATAATGTACAAAGAATTTGGAAATTTTCTCTGAGTGTCTGAGGAAGGGGAGAAGTGAACTATCGCTGTAATCTATGAAATTCCCTCATCCCCTTATTCTCCTAGGGCCTAATAATAGGTAACCTGTAAAAACTTATTAATGACATAGCTCTTGCCTTTTAAAGTAAATGAAAAGAAGTAATATTTATTATGTGTCCACCATCTGTTTAATACTATGATAAACATGTTAGCATTGTATCTCATTCAGTACTCATAACAACTCTATAAAGCAGATGGAGATATTCTTAGTTTACACATAGTGAAATTGAGACTCGGGAAGTTGAAGATGCTTGTCTTTTGGCTCTGTCTAGTCTATCCCTTATCACCCATTATGAGCACTAACTCTCCTAGAAGCTTCCTCTGTTCTTACGTGATAGAATTACCCTTCCCTCTTCTGTGCCATCACTGTATTTTGTACATGCTTTAATGCAATATCTGTATTCGAATTGATTTCTTTTAAAATTTGGTTCCCCTTTACTAGAGTACAAGTATCTATATAGTGAAGATTGTGATTTTCATCTCTATAATCTTTGCATCTACCACAGATATGTTTAATTTTTTAAGTAAATGCTATGTAGCTTATTAGGCATAGAGTCAGAATTTAAAATCTTTTTGATTCTGAAAGCTCATGCATATTTCATGATACTATGATGCCAAAACTTGAAGACAGACAGAAAGAGCAACACAATTTTTTTAAGTAATATACTTATTTCTAATTTATACATTTAATATAAATATACCAGGATTAATGACTATGTAGGCAATTCATAGGCAGTGCTAATCCAGAAAATGTAAAGCCCAAGAAGAATGTATAGCTCATATGATAAGTCTAAGAATTTTCATTTTAATTCACATTATTATTAGTAGTAATTATTATACAACTAGTGTATGATAGGCCCTGCGGGAGGTAGAAAGGTGAAAGCAACAGAAACCCTTCCCTTCATAAATTGGCAGGCAACACGGTGCACATGATGCAGTATATTTTGTTGTTATTCATCAATCTGAGCTATACTTCCCCATGTTTAAATTGGTGCTAATAATAGTCCTCAAGATCATAAAAATTAAAACATCAAAAATTACATTCAACTGTCAGTAGAGAACTAAATTCTGTATAGCCTTGCAAATTAGATGGCTTTACCTTTTTTTCAATATCAAGACCAGGCGAGGTGGAGTGCCTTCTGCTTCCCTTGCAATCTCAATTCTTACATCCTAAAGTCGAGAATCCAAGATGTCACTCATCCACCTGTTAAGTCTCTTGTCTCTTACCACAGAAGTGTGCTTTGTTGTTATGAGTCTTAAAGCAGAGGATGGAAGCACTTTTAATTTAGCCAGCATAAGAAGACAATTGAATTTAGGAGTCTGGTCAAGATGGCAGAGTAGGAAAATGCTGTGCTTGCCTCCTCCCAATAACACATCAAAAATTAGAACTAAACTACAGAACAACCGTCATTGAGAATTGCCTGAAGTCTAGCTGAACATAAGCCCTATAACCAAGGAATACAGAAGTCACATCAAGACTGGTAGAAAGAGCAGAGACACTGAATGGGCTTGTCCCACAACCACATGTAGTAGTTAAAAATCAGCAAGGACATCTCAACTGTAGAGATACCCCCTGAGAAGTGAGAAGTCCCAGGCCCACACCAAGTTCTTCAGCCCAAGGTTTCAGTGCCAGAAAGAAAAGTCCCCACAACATCTGGCTATGAAAAACAGCAAAAATTGTGGCTGAGACAGAGGGCTGCTGGAGTACCAGGCATTCCTTTTAAAGGGCCTAAGCATGGACTAACTTGCTGATGGACTCACTCGCTCTGAGCTCCAGTGCTAGAGCAGCAGCTTGAAAGTTGTCAGGGACATAGATGGAGAAACTGAATTTTCTGGCTTCAGGGTGAGGCCTTGAGGGAGCAGATTTTTCCCAGAAAGAAGTTCTGACAGAAGCCATTGTTCCTTTGTTGAACCCTCTCCCCACCCAACAGGCAGACACAAGCAGTAGCCATATCTGAGTCTCTGTTACCTGGCTAATCCTGTTTGCCCTGCCCTGGTGTTTCCCTAAGACTCCACCTCTCCCAACTTGTGGGCCCACGCAAGCTGCATCCAGTGGCTTTTTCATACAAACAGCACATCTTGACTCATGCTATGGAAGTTCCTAAAATCTCTCAAAGGTTCACAAACCCTAAACAAGCAGCAGCTGGCCTCAATGTGCCCTGTACCTCTTGCTAAATAGTTCCAAGTCTGGCACTAGCAGTAGCTGGCTTCAGTTTATAGCTTAGCCTCTTCCAGGCATATCCAAGCCCAGCACAAGTGGCAGTAATCTACATATAACTTTGCAGCTCATACCAAATGTCCTCAGGTGGGGCATAGATAGCAGCTATGCAGTTGGCCTACACCAGAGCTTCTCCCAAGAGGACCCAAAAACTACACACCCAGTGGCTAGTTTCAGATAACACCAGAGCAACATCCAATCACTTCCACAAATAACACACCCAAAAGACTTACTGGGCAGGCACCAGAGCCCTGCTGAAGTGAATCCTGATCTGTAGGGTCAGCTCCTACACAACAGCTCTTCTACTGTAGTCACAGCCAGTCCTTACAACCAATCAGCCTGACTTGCCAAGAGCAGTCAAGGATCATCTACAATAGAAGGGCACACACAACCACACAAAAGACACACCTGTAGCACCTGGCTCAGGTGACAATGGAGAATGTGCCACTGGGCCCCTCAGGACACCTACAACATAAGGCCACTCCGTTAAGAATGAGATACCTAGCAGTTCTACCTAATACATAGAAACAAACACAGGAAGGTGGCCAAAATGAGGAGACAGAGAAACATGTCTCAAATGAAAGAACAGAATAAAGCTCCAGCAAAAGAAGTAAACAAAATGGAGACAAGGAGTCTATCAAATGCAGGGTTCAAAACACTGGTCATAAGGATGCTCAATGGACGTAGGAGGAGGAGAGATGAACTCAGTGAGAACATTAACAAAGAGACAGAAAACATAAAAAAAATAGATATAGAAAACAAAAAGAACCAATCAGAAATGAAGAATGCAGTAACTGAAATGAAGAGTATGTTATAGGAAATCAACAGTAGTTAGATGAAGCAGAGGATCGAATCAGGAATGTGGAAGATAGGGAACAGAAAACAACCAATCAGAACAGCAACAAGAAAACAGAATCCAAAAAATGAAGAGAGTTTAAAGGACCTCTGAGATAACATCAAGCATACCAGGGATACCAGAATGTGAAGACAGAGAATAAGAAATTGAAAACCTATTTGAAGTAATAATGATGAGAAACCTCCCTAACTTGGTGATGAAAATAGACATAGAAGCCCAGAAAATGCAGAGTCCAAACAAGATGAACCCAAAGAAGACAACACCAAGACACATCATAATTAAAGTGCCAAAGGTTAACAACAAAAGGAGAATCTTAAAGTAGCCAAAAAAAAGTTACCTACAAAGGGGGTCCCATAAGACTATCAGCTTATTTCTCAATAGAAACTTTACAGGCCAGGAGGGATTGGCAGAAAATATTCAAAGTGATGAAAAGCAAGGACTTACAACCAAGATTACTATATCCAGAAAAGCTATCATGTAGAATTGAAGGACAGATAAAGAGCTTCCCACACAAGAATAAGTTAAAGAAGTTTATCACCACCAAACCAGCATTACAAGAAATGTTGAAGGGACTTTTTTAAGAAGAAGAAGAAAATGGAAATAGAAGAAGGAGAAATGGTAATAACTGCATATCTATCAACAATTATTTTAAATGTAAATAGATTAAATGTTCCGATCAAAAGATAGGGTGGCTAATGGATAAGAAAACAAAACCCTTACACATGCTCCTTATGAGATACTCAGTTTGGATCAAAAGATACACATAACTGAAAGCAAAGGGATAAAAAAAAAAATTGAAAATGGAAAAGAAAATTTAAAAAGCTCACGTAGCAATACTTATACCATACAAAATAGATCTTAAAACAAAGGCTATAACAGAAGACAAAGAAGGACCCAGGAATTCATTTTTGTGAATTTATTTGAGGAAACTCAAAACACTAATTTGAAAAGGTGTATGCATCCATGTTTATTGCAGCATTATTTACAATAGCCAAGATATTGAAGCAACCCAAGTGTCCATTAATGAATGAATGGACAAAGAAGATATTGTACATATATACAATGGAATAATACTCAGCCATAAAAAAGAATGAAATCTTGCTATCTGCAACACCATGAATAGATCTGAAGAATATTATGCTAAGTGAAATAAGTCAGACAGGGAAAGACAAATACCCTGATTTCACTTGTATGTGGAATCTAAAAACTAATGAATAAACAAAACAGAAATGAACTCATAGATACAGAAAACATTTTGATGGTTGCCAGACCAGAGGGAGTTTGAGGAGGATGGGTGAAAAGAGAGAGAGATTAAGAAATACAGTTTGTTGCAACAACATGGATGGACCTCGAGATCATCATGCTTAGTGAAATAAGCCAGACAGAAAATATTGAAAACCACATGATATCACTTATATGTGGGATATAAACCTAAAAGCAACAAATGAACAAGACAAACAAAGAGAGACTCATGGACATGGACTCTAGACTACTGGTTACCAGAAGGTAGGGGGTGGAGAGAGCAGGGAGGTAGATGGAGTAAAGGGGGTCAAATATGTGGTGACAGAAATCTAACTATGGGAGGTGAACACACATTGTAAATATATATATGCCTTACTGTTAAAGTGTACCAATGAAACTTATTGGATTTTGTTAACCAATGTCACCATAAAAAAAACAAAGTAGTCCTGAGTAAGTAAAGTACAGCATGAGGAATATGGTCAATAATATTGTAATAACTATGTACGATGTCAGATGAGAACTGCATTTATCAGGTGATCACTTTTGTAAGTTACATAAATATCTAATCACTATGTTATACACCTGAAAGTGATATAATATTTTATGTCAACAGTAACTGAAACATAAATATATATGTATTTAAAAAATTAATATATATATGTACATTATTGAATCTAGTACCTAACATAGATGAAAATCAATCATAAGTAGTACCTTTCAGCTGGAATGTAAATATTAATTTGGATATGAATGTATACTTAAATCGGAGGTTCTCAATGCAGGGAGAGAGGGAAATTTCTTTCCCAGGAGACATCTGGCAATTTATAGAGATGTTTTTGTTTGTCACAACTGGGCATGTACTGCTGGCAGCTAGTAAATAGAAGCCAAGGATGTTGTTAAACATTCACCAGTGCTCAGAACAGTCAGTTGCCCACAACAAACAATTAAAGAATTATCTGGCTTGAAATGTCAGGGAATATAAATGTAGATACAGATACACACATGCAGATATAAAAAATACTAAGTGTCACAATCATCTGGTCTAGTTCTGTGAGAGCGTAGAGGTAGAAGAGGAATGACCTTGGCTATGAATCTGAGGAGAATTTATGAAACAGTCAGGATTTATCTGGGCTATCAGGTAGAGAGAGAGCAAATGGAACTTTAGGAAGAGCTTGATTAATGGGAAAATAGTGTTTTGTGAACTAGAGTTGATAAAAAGATTTTTGAATCATATGGTGAAATAAGTGGAGGATTTAGCAAGACTGAATAGTAGACACGATAGCATATGAGACACAGTGTGTGCAGGAATACAGAAAGAGGACCACGGTTATGAGAGAAAGGACAATGAGCATATCCGAGGATTATGTAAAGAGCATACATTGTATTTCTTCATGTATTTATTAAAAATGATCGATTGTCCCTTGTGTACCAGGGACTTATCTAGGCAATGGAAATAAAAAACATAAACAAGGTACAGTTCCTAAATTCATTAAAGGAAAACCTGTAAAAGTTGGGAATAGAATGTATATATTGAACAAAAACAAGTTGGAGATTAAGAACGAAAAGAACTCTTATATTAAAGAAAAATGTGGTTTATTTTATTCATGATCGTCCTTTCTCTTCAAAATGATTTCCCTATAATAAGTCGGAAGCACTAGGCACTAATCTATATTGGGAACTGGTCTCAATAACGTATGTTATCTCTTTTAATATTCATGATGATCTTGAAGAGTATTATTAGCATCAATTTAGACAAGGAAAGTACGGCTCAGAGAGATCCAAACGAGGTCAGTAATTTACTGTGTGAACCTGAGCAAGATTCTTAACCTCTTAGATTTTTTCTTGATTGTAAAACATAGGTACCAATGCTTTCTATGAGAATTAAACAACCTCAGTAAGCACAAATACCTACGTATACATAGAAGGAGTTATTGTTACTATCACTTATAATCTAGACTGATAGCAGTTTTATAGGGGATTTTAATAATACACTTTTTAAAAGTTACTTAGGTGATTTTAAGCCATTGCTACTTATAAAATTGCCATTTTTCTAATCATATTTTACAGATATCAAAAGTTCAACTTTTCTTGATATTCAAGTGAAACTGGGTTAATATAATTTTAATATCCATATTTTGCCATTATCAATTAATACATTTTACTCAGCACCTATTAGATTTATAGTATCATGGATACTAAATGCTGAGAGGATAAAAATTAATCCTTGTCCTGCAGGAGTTTATAATGTAAAGTATTAAAAGAGAAATAAGTTTGACATATGCATAACTAGCATACCTAGGAAATAAGTATTAATGCTTATCTGTAATTTATATTATAAACAGTTTTACAATGGTAGCAACATCAGGTTTTATACAAAAATGTTAATTGTTATTGATACCATCACATCATGGAGAATCTAAATTCTGGAATTGCTAGTTATGTCAAATGTGTGACCAGATAACTTCTTTTGCATATGAACTTGGATTTTCTATAGTGTTTTCTATGCAGTATCAACAAGTGATAAATATGAAAAAATTTCAAAATATCACATAATTCAGCAATCTTCACTTTGTGGAGACTGAGTTTCAGAGAGAGATTAAATGACTTATGTAGGAACTGATCTTGTGTCCAAGCACATGGTAACAAGGGGCCCCAGCTGAGCATATCCCTGAGAAGAGGGACATCTTTTTCTCTCTGACAGCATCATGAAAGATCACTTCTACATCTTCTCAGTGGTGGCAAGAGACCTAGTCAAACAGAAGACACACTTTATTTCATGAGGGTTACACTATGAGATGGCAAGAAAAAAAAAAAAAAGACACTTTTTAAAAATGGTTGTGATTACAAACTGTTCTGGTTCTCCAGTTATCCTTCCACATGTGTTTGGAAGGAGGACTTTCCCCGCAGGTATTTATAAAGCCCCTGGATTCTTGGACATTTTAAAATGTGAATATAGCGGGAGGAACGGTCTTCTAGGCAGATTGGAGGTTGATTAATTAATTTGAATAAGCATAAATGTTAGCTTATTTGTCTTTCAAGCTGGTGATGTTATCCCAACATAGGTGAGAACACAGCATCAGAATGCTAAACATTAATAATAACTACCATTTCCAGAACCTCCTCTATTAAGTAGCTAGGAGGCTTCTAAGCACTGTTTATATATGTGTGTGTGTGTGTGTGTGTGTATAGTTGTTGTTATTGTTTAACTCTCAGAATAGACACAAAATGCAGTCATTATCTACATTATACAGATAAAGTAAGAAAAGTTGAGGAGATAAAACATCTTGCCTTAGGACACACAGCCAGTAAATGATAAATTCTGGATCTTAAAGCTGTCTTTGAGTATATAGTCCTGCACACTTCATGTATCATTGCAGGATTTCCTCCTACTTCCCTTTCCTAGATTCCTGAGGTGGAGAAGCTTTCTGGCCCAGGTGGAGGAGCAGAAGTGTTGTGGCTAGAGTGACTTTAACACTGTTAGTCATTATGTAATGTGAATAGGGAGATAGGAATCATGGGCAGAAGTAACCACAGCATAAATGACCACAGACATGACCACAGTTTAATATTATAATTTTTAAAAGAAAGAGGGTGTGATTTGTATTAGAAGAGATTAAATCATTGAG
>NW_006494614.1:50854978-50907557 GCF_000325575.1 Pteropus alecto | reverse complement strand
TGGGATTTCAGGAAGTTTGGCTAAGGTCATTTATGGTACAAGGTTTAAACAAAATCCAGCTCCTAAGTCCATTGTCTTCTTTCTACTGCATTAGCTCCTGCAGAATAGTAATAATAATAATAATTAATAATAATAATAAAAACATAAAAGTAGAAAATGCAGGGCAGTGATATTTTGCTTGAATAGAAGGAAGAATTTGGGCCAATTAGAACCATTCAATAGTGGAAAGACAACCTCTGACATAGTGAACTCTGTATCCTTGGAAGCATTCTAGTTGAAACTGAGAGACTATGTATAATCTCGATGACTTATTGGAGTGCTGTTTCTTTCCATGCTGTGGAACTATTCTAGAAACCTGTGAATAATTTGGAAAGCTGGTACATACCAAGCAGTTTCCAGAGAATTGCACTGCCATTCCTGTTGTTAAGAGGGTTGCTATGTGAGGAATGAAGGGTTTGAATGTATAAGTCATTGATGTTGAGTAAATGTAATTCTTCAGAACTGTTTTATTTGATACTAGTGAATATAGGACACTCTACATTAGTAAAACAAACAAGAGTTCTGTACTTTAAAGCAGTGGTCCCCAACCTTTTTGGCACCAGGGACTGGTGCTCCTATGAGAATCTAATGCCTGATGATCTGAGGTGGAGCTGAGGTGGTGACGGTAGTGCTGGGGAGCGGCTGCAAATACAGATGAAGCTTCACTTTCTTGCCCGTTGCTCACCTCCTGCTGCGCGGCCTGGTTCCTAACTAGCCACAGACTGGTACCAGTCCATGGCCCAGGGTTTGGAGACCCCTGTTTTAAAGGACATATTGGTCAGGGACTTCTTCTATCTGCTGGTACTGCTATTGGAGTAGCAAAACTATAAATAGGACCTGTCTGAATTCAGACATAGAAAAGCATATAGGTGGCATGTCAAAGTATATTACATGGAGCAACATCAGATTTGGAAGAAGACTGAAACGAAGAGCCAAATCAAAGTAGTAGATATTAGATAGCCCAGAATCCAAAGGATGATTAGAAATTAGAATGGACATAGATCGATGAGTCCCACTCAATTAACAAATATGCAATGACTGCATGTGATGTGTCAAGCACCATGTTAAGTTCTGGGGAATTAAAAATATTACAAAAATGAATTTAAAATGAATTTGTTCTTAAAGAACTAATAGTTTAGTGAGAAGATACATATGCAAAAAATAATTAAAATAGATTGCAATAGAAATGGTATCACACAATATGTGGTTTCTTACTGCTTACTTTTTCATTCAACATTATGTTGCTAAAATTCATACATGGTGCTGTGTGTAATTAAGTTTCTTCATTTTCATTATCGAATAATTACATATCACATGATTCTAAGTTCAGTCTCAAAGTTAATGCAAAATGGTATATTGCTCAATAGAAGCACATATACTTACAACAAAAGCAAAATGAAGAGGGTTATAAACACGATTTTAGGATACTGATAACTCTGGGATAAAATGGAAAACAAAATAGGCCAGGGAAGAAGAACATAGATATAGTAATAGTGGTGATGTTCTAGTTATTAAGTGTGATTATGGGTTCATAGCTATTTATTTTATTATAAATAAATATTATTATTATTATATATATACACACACACGTATATGTTTACATATACACCTCAATAGATACAAACAATATTATTTATATGTGTTATGTAATAAATCATTTAAAGTTTTAAAAAGTTTTAATATGTAATATACTATAGAGACATATGCACATGGACTGCAATGGCCCATGAAAAGAAAGAGGAATAGATTATCTTGGTTGGGTGGATGGCAGATGAGATTTTTTAAAAAGGAATTTTTATAGAACATGTATCAGCTGGTTTTCTGAGGAATGTATGCATGTTTACCTCATTCAGAAAGAAAGATAATTCTAGACAGAAGAAAAGGGGTATCTGCCTTGGAAGCCTTTATCTATATCTTTGTATCATATTTACTATCTCTTATATCTGTAACAGTACAATACACATATGTAACTATATAATTGTAATTAAATGTATTCACTCAAGATTGATAGAATGTAGTGCATGTATATGTGCATGTGGGGAACTCAGAGGAAAAAATGGTTAGACCAGCATAAAGGAGCTGCCTAAAACATTTTGATTGCCATGCAAAGGATTTGGGAAAGTACCATGGTGTTTTAAGTAGGGGAGTGACAAATTTGGATTTGAACAGTGTGAAGGATGGCTTGGAGGTGGGGTTGGGACCCTGTATAAGAAATAGGGAGGTCAATTAGGAGGCGGCGAACTATTCCCAGCCACAATTGATAAGGTATAGCTGGGATAACGACAATGAGCATGGCCAGTAGGGAATTTTCAGATTGTTTGTAAGGAGCCACACAAGGAGGCAGTTTAATTGCCATGAGTCTAGAAAAAAGCTGCCAATATCTGTTGCCTATTTGTCTTGATTTTAAAAATATGTTTCTCCTGCCCTAAAGATTTATAAAGATTATATATTGCTTTTTTTCAACTCCTTGGATTTTAGCTTTGGTTGGACAACCTATCTTAGAAGGACTTGTAAAATCTTAGATCATCTTTTAGTGGTAACTTAAAGAATGTTTGATTAAAGCAATGGTTGCCCAAGATGGCTCAGAGGCATGCACTGAACTTCTTGGCACTTGGTCTGGTGGGTGCAATGGTGTGCTGCCCATATCCTCCTTTCATGATGGAGGTGCTCCTCCCCCCACATGTGTTGGGTGTGGTGGCAGCTGATGGCTCTCAACTGTATCCCTCCCTGGAAATTGCTTTCAGCTGAAGAGAGCTGCCTTGCTCAAATGACATCCACTTCCAGGGAACAGACCACATTAATGACTGGCCAGTGAGTCAAAGTCCTTCCTTCTGCCTCTGGGTGGTAAAACTCTGAAAGACTATTTCAGTTCTAGAATTGCCCTTGGGATAGACTGAGGCCTTTAGTTCAACCCCATCGCATTTCAACTCCTCTTTCAGCTCTATTCTACTTCCTTTGCTCGTTCACAGCTATTGATCACTCTCCAATACACTTTCGGCACACAAATTCTACCTCAGAGTTTGTTTCTCATGAGATCAAACTAAGTCTCCTGCCAAGTGTCTGGCACAGGGAATATAATAATTCTTGAGACAGTGAATAGCTATAAATATAAAAGTTAAAGAAAGAGTGATATTTAAGGGGTGTATGAGGGTAGATTACTGTGTCGTGTACACTGCTTGATTGGTACCCCTGAGAAGCAGAAGTTGCGTGAAAGCATAACAACATTTTTCAACTATTGAAGTAGTACACTTTTATCTCTTTAAGAATAAGAGAGATATGCTATGAGGATTGGCAACATTTTCTGTCCAAAGACATGGGTGCAGCCTTATTTATCATTCTATAGAGGATTTACAGTGCCTCAAAGCTTTAATCTTAGAGAACATTGATTTACTCTTCAAAATTTTAAGGGCTTCTACTGACATCCCGGCTGAAGGGAGTTTAACTTTTTATTAAGACATTTGCCTTTCTGCTTATACATGCAAGGCAGTGAAGGGAATCATATTAATAAATGGCCAAGTTCATGGTTTCAAGGTATGAGAGTCACTTTGTTTTCATATAATAGGCCACAAAACAAAATTAAATAGAGAATCTTATTTCTTGGACAAACTCTGGGCTTTTGCAGCCTGAATTGGGTTGACAACATTCTAGCTCACAGAAGTCCAGATTGAAATTTAAAAGGCAGCACAAATCCTTACTAATGAAAAATTTTAAAATAAATACAATATTTGAAACTACCTTTGCTCACCAACATGCACACAGCCACTAATGTTTAGAAATAACCCAAAATAAGAGTTTTTCTAGTTTCCCTTTGCTCATGACTTTTTAAAATGTCCAAGAAACAAATGAAGCTTAGCTCCTATAATGAGAACTGTTATACAACAACAAAGGGCACTGTCTTGTGTTGGCATAAATAAAAACAAATAAGTATTTCACTAAAGACAGACTTGGATTTCTACGACCATTCTCTGTTTACCATATGTGTATACTTGGGTAAATTACTCAGCTTAATCTTAGTTTTCTCATCTGTAAAATGGGAATGATAAACAACTTCTGTTGAGTTGTGAGATAATCATGTAAGTTAATATATATAAAATTTGTAGAACAGGAAAGGGTGCATAGTAGGTTCTCAAGTGTAATTATCTTGAGTAGATTCTAAAGGTATTTTAAAATATATCCGAATAAATGAATTTAAGATTAGATATATGAACAGGAATTTCGGGCAAGTTTCTTACATAATAATCTTTAGTGGGATGGCATTGGGAAAGACCTGTGACTTCTACTTTTGGACAGGTCTTTAAACCTTGCCACCACTATAACTTTAACATTTTAATTTTAAATCCTTGGCCCTTATGAAAATAGAGCTTTATTGGAAAAAGAGTAATACGGTGTGGAAGGAAGAGCACTAGGTGGGCAATAATAGCCTCAAGTTCTGCCACCAACTGGCTTTGAAATCTCGAGGAGATCACAATATATCTATGAGCTATGGTTTTCCCATCTGAAAAAACTAGAATACTAAATTGTTTTTTTTCCCCCGATACTTTAATTTCAACATACATTGATTTGGTGATCCTCTATGTATATATATTCATTTATATACTCTGGGAACTAGGAAACAGATACAGTCAATTCCTTCATGGAACTTAGAGTCTAAGGAGACTAGGAAAAGACATAGATAGAAAAAACCAGGCACTTTAAGTGCAGTGAGTACTTAAATGTACAGGGAGAAACATTGTTTGAGGGCTACGGGGAGAATTTCTTTTAAGAATAGAGGGCAGATGAAGAGAAGAAAAGATGCCTAAGGGTACTCAAAGTCCTGGCAATGAGAGGGGGCATAATGTTCTATAAGCTGTAACAGGTTTAGTTTGACAATAACAGATTGTATAAACAAGAAAAGAGGAAATGCATGTAGAGAAGTAAGATATGGCAAAAAAGTATATGTTCTCATTCATCTTTGCACTCATTGTGTTTTGACAGTCAGAAAGGATTAATAGATCATAGAATACCTGTGATACATTAAACTGTTATCATATCTTTCTATCTCATTGTGAATGAAAACTCAGAGCAAGTTTTTATAAAAGGTTATAGGGGAGACTAAAAATCACTTGAGAGGTTAAGTTGAGGTTAGAAGGTATAACACTTAAAGAAAATAAGAGATCTGTGAGAGGAGAAATTTGTGAACTGACATTCATTTCTTGATTCATTTAATATATAGTTATTAATCCACCTATCAAGTACCAACTACTGCTCTAGTTCTGGAAATATGGTGGTGCACAAGACATCTAAGTCCCCAGGTGCATGGAGATCGACATGCACTCTGCATCTTGTACTTGGAGTGTCTCAGGTGCTGTTCATAGAAGGCAGTTTGGTGCAAGGAGATATCTCAAAATGGACTGATCTCTACAAAGTGGAATGCATTTCTATAAAATGGAAATTTCCCCTATTTTTCAATCAGTGGCAAGTGTTCTGTTTATTTATAGCTATGTGAATGATAATTAGATATTCTCGTTGCACTCAGACTGTGTGACAGCATTGTCATTATTTTGCATGTTCACAAGAAAAAAAAACTTTAATGTATGCTTACGTTAACATGGCATTAATATTACATTGTTTACCTAGTCATCTGCATTATAAAAATAGTGTGACATATACTGTTTAATAATAGAGTCATTTTTTCTTTATTGGGCCACTGTGGAATGAGTATTAGTAAGTTTAAATGAAATGGTCTCACTATATGAAGAAAGTACTAAATTTGGGTTACAGTGCTATAAAATAGTTTCATTTTAATTGCAATTTTAGAAAGTACTAATTTTAGAAAGTATTTAATTGCAATTTTAGAAAGGCAGTACCCATGAAGACCAAGTGTGCAGGGAGGAAGAAATCCTTAGCCAAGAGCCAAGGTATTGCTCTCCTTCCAGGGCTAAGACTGTCTTGGGCTGTGATGTTAGGAAAGTGATTCAAACAGGGTGGTACTGGCCTGAAGTAGAAGAAAGGCTTTCTTCTGGCATTATATATTGGAAGAACTGTCAAATGAACTTTCATTATAGGGTCAATAGAGTAGAACTGACAACAGCCAGTGTTGTAACTGTAGCGAAAACAATCTGTGATCACTACTATAAGCAGTATTATTACCACAACAACTATTACGATTACTACTGCTAGTCAAACTTTAGTACTTGATTATTATAGTAAAATTATATATTGTTACATGATATGTGAATGGTAACCATTATTGAACACTTATTATATATCACACAGTGTTCTAAGTGCTATTCATGTATTAATAATTTAACCTACAAAACAATATTATACGCTAAGTACTACTATTTCCATTTCACTGATTAGGAAGCTGAAATATACAGAGGTCAAGTAATTTTGCCTCAAATGAAACAGTAATTGATGGGGCTAGTATCTGATTTCAGATAATCTGACAACAGACACACACTAAGTAAAAAAATGTCAGAGCTGACCAAAGATTGAATAAGCAGAGAGAGTTCTCTATCCCTAAACATTTTCAGGTGGAGGCTAGAATAAATACTTGATGAAGAGCATGCAGACACTAGATGAGTATTTAAGAAAGATCACTTCTAGGGCTCTTTCTGATCCCGAGATATTCCCATTCAATATGAGCTGCTCAAAGAGCAAACTGAGTTTTCCAAATTAGATGTTCAAAAATATGTGTTTAGATGTGCTTTGATAGAACTGTCTTCATCTCTTCCTTATACCCATGGGGTCTAATAGAGAAATTCTGCATAGCGTAGGTGATAAAATGTTGTTTGGTTGTCATTATTTTGCTGCCACCACCAGCAGCAGCAAAACCACCATTTACTAAACAATGCAGTAAATTGGAAAGAGCACTAGAATTGGAGCTCAAAGTTGTTGTTTTAGCTTGAACACATTAGGTGCTAAGTACGTAACCATGGCCAAATACCACAAACTTCTTTGGCTTCACTTTAATTATTTTTAAAATAGGGGTAACAATGATATCTATCTGGCCATACTGACGATTGAATTCTAGAGTCAAGAATCTCATTCTTAGAAATCTTTACCACTATAAAGAAAATTCAGTTGAGTTTTAATTATCCCTTAATACCAAATATAGCAAGTTACTTTAAGTATCCCAGTAGTATCTTTCTGAGAGTTTAAGATTGTTTCTTTACCCTTTGTTAATTACAGTTAAACCACTTTTTGTTTGCTTTTTTAAAAAAGGGAAGAGAACAGACATTGGAAAACTATACCCAATTTCGAACATAAATGCTGGATTTATAAAATGAAAATGATTTATAAAATGAAAAGACTTATCTTTTTTTTTTCTCCTCTACCATCTTTGTTTTAGCGGAGGTTAAACATAATATATTCTGCAACAATAAGAGATTTTCTCTGCTATTGCCAAGGGGAACTCAGAGCTGCTGGTGGATGACAATACCACTAAAGTTTTGAGCCCCAACAAGACAAATCCTGGTACACTACTTACTGGCAAGCTGAAGTGAGGAGATAAAAGTGACAATAAAAAAGACACCAAGAAAATGTGTATTGCTTCTGGGGGAAGGTTGTACCAGTCAATATATACATGATTTCATTTGGTTTGCTTTCTTTTTCTAAATCACCCTCTGAAACATGGGTTCAAACAGGACTTCAAAAAATGGGTGTAGCAGGGTTAAGGACACATGTGATTCTGTTTCCTCCTTCCTCTGTTCTGTTGGCTAAAAGAGGGAAGTCGAAGAAATATGTCTGTGTCAGCATTATAGGATACCTGTCTTAGTCAATTCTGGCTGTCATAACAAAATAATATAGACTGGGTGGCTCAACCAAGAGAAATTTATTTTCTCACAGTTCTGGAGGTTAGAAGTCTAAGATTAAAGAGCCAACATGGTCGATTTCTGGTGAGAGTTCTCTTCTTTGCTCATAGATGGCTGTCTCTTGCTATGTCCTCACATAGTAAGGAGAGAGCAAGACGGAACAACCTCTCCAATGGCTCTTCTTATAAAAGCACTAATTCCATCATGAAGATTCACTCTCATGACTTCATCTAAGCCTAGTTATCTCTCAATGGCTCTATCTCCAAATATTGTCACATTAGGGGTTAGAGTTTCAACATGTAAATTTGGGGGAGACATAATTCATTCCTTAGCAGCATCATTGCTGAATTTGAAGTTGGCACAACTGACAGTTATTCTCTCTTTGTATATGACAAGAAAACATGATATATAAGGCTTTTTATATACTGTATTCCATATTATGTTTTACATCATTTTGGCTGATGTTTTATGTATCCTGATGACTCACTGAGTTATTAAATCCCTATTAGAAAAAAAGTCTCTATGAGATGATATCAGTCAAATCAGGGAGACTCAATGTTTAAAATTTGAGTGTCTTGGATTAAGAAGCCACTTTTTGATTTCTGGAGAAGGCATTGATTTTTTTTCCAGAGCAGGTTTTATTTGAGTTTGCTTCTCTAATAGTTTGTGGACAATCTAGGAATGAACAAAACCTAATTTCTTTGAAAAACAGTATGATATTTGAAAACCAATTTTTATTTTAGTCATACAACATTTGTTTTGAATTTCATCTTTGTTGTTTTCTATATGTAGAGCTTTAAACACATTTCTTGACCTCTATGAACTCAAGTACTTCATCTACAATATGAGATATTGATACTACATTAGAGTGTCATTATGTAGATTTACTAAGTATAAAAATACAGAGAACCAATTAGAGTCTCTGAAATGTAGTAGATGATCAAAAACTTATTTCTGTTCTTCATTATCTTCCTTCAAACTGTTGGCCAAAGGGTACAAAGTTTTAATTATAAAATGAAGTTCTAAGTAATGTACAGCATAGGAACTATAGTTAATACTATATTGCTTATGGGAAATTTACTGAGACTAGATCTTAAGCATTCTCAACACATATCCCACCCTCCCCCCACACACATAACTACGATGAATGTGTTAGCTTGACTGCGATCATCATTTCACAATGTATAAGTATATCAGATCATCACATTGTATGTTTTAAATATATTGTATTTGTCAATTATTCATTAATAAAGCTGAAAAAATAAAATACAATATAATTAAAAAAAAAAAGATGCCCTTCTAGAATAAGGCTTTTCTAGTTGATGACAACTAGCATTGTCACTGGCTACCCCAAATTTTCTAATAGGAATTGTTCTTGTGAGTTTTGTATCTATTCAATTTTATGCTCATGATTTTGCCATAAAATTGTTGAAACAATTCAGTATGTTTTGGGCTGAAAGTAATAGGTATTCAAACTAATGAAGGCTTAAACAAACAAGGTTTTATTTTTTTAATATAACAAGAAATTTAGATAGACTCCCTATCCAGGTGGGAGCAGGAGCTGCATTAAAGGCCCAGATTCCTTTTATTTTCTACTCCGCTATTCATATCAGCCGATTGTCTCGTGTTTGCAAACTAGCTTCCCGAGCAACAGCATCATTTCTCTGTAGAAGGCAAGAAGGCAAGAAAAGACACTTCCAGTTGTATCTATCACTGTTAACAGATACATAGAAAATCTCCAGAAACTCCCCAACCATCATCACTTATATGTCATGAACTAAATTTTGTCACATGGCCCACCTCAGTTGCAGGAATGTTGGTAAAGGATTAGTTAGCTTTTCCATTTTCTAGGCCTGTGAAGATATCTATTGAGTAGTGTTAGTTACGTTTGATAAATAGTAATTAGTTCAGTTTAATACACATTAAGTGAGGATATACTTTCAACCACTGTGATAGATGTTGAGGCAGCTGAAAATAAAACCAAAACAAAAGACAAAATTTTTCTTCTTCTTCAGGAACTCAGTCACATGAGAAAGACAGAGAAATAAATAGTTAAACTAATTAAATAAATATTTGTAGGGCTACAATTTCATATTCTAGATGAACTACTTTCAAAGGTCATTTTGGTTTAACCAAACTTATTCCACACTGTCTGTCCTTATCATGGTGCTAGGTCCTTTCATGTACGAGTAATACAGTGAAAATCTACCTTTTCATAATGACTTTAAAATGGTTCCTGAATAATAATCAAGGATTCAGTTCTGTTTGAGAGTCGAAGGGGTATGTGTGTGTGTGTGTGTGTGTGTGCGCGCGTGCGTGCGTGCGTGCGTGCGTGTGCGCTTGCGTGTGCATGCGCATGCAAGTATGGCAGTTGTTCTTTAACTATACTCCGTGTCTTTGGAAATAGTTAAATTAGGTAAAAGAGTTATAGTAAGTCAATTGACTAGAGCAGAACATTTCTCATATTGTTTTTAATGAACATATTAAGCTCCTGTCTTAGAAATTTATCAGAAAACAGTTTTATTAACAGGTCACAGTTAGACACATTGCCATAGTTTGAATCCTATATGTTCTCTTTACCATAATTAGAGGTTTGGCAGACTTTGTCTGTAAAAGGCCAGATAATTTGGTTTTCCAAGCCATGTGGTCTTTCTGGCAATTTCACACTTCTGCCATTGCAGTGGAAAAGCTACCATATGTTCCAGCAACTGTATTTTTTAAAACAAGTGGCAAGCTATAACATGCTGACCATAACATGCTGATCTCTGTCGTAATGGTAATGAAATTTTTACATTCTTTCGATTGGGTAATAGTAGATGTAGTTATCAACTATAGTAATATATGCAAAGATGGTTCAGTACGTTAAAAGCTTTTACCGTTGTTGTTTAAAATAAATCTCTTTGTCCTAGCTCTCTCAGTAGAAGGTAACTATCAGTAATACTGCATATGTCAAGGAAATTTCTCTGTAAAGGGGCTTAAACATCTAACTTTTCTCTTCAGTTGTTTAATAGGAAAACATAGCATATATGTTTTATGTCTAGAGCACTAATAGAAGATTACATTTAATTGTAGTTGTCTCATGTGTCATATCTCATATAACACATAGATAATATATTCTAGTTTGCAGCACTATATAGAAATAGCAGCTTTAAAAACTATACAAACTCAATATAGACCAAAGACAAAATAACAATATATTCAGGGGCTCAACAGCAAGAATCATCAAGCCTGTAGGTGAAAATTAAATTGAGAGGAACAGAATTGATGAAGCAAGGTCCAGCAAAGGGCACATTTTTTTCAGTGCATATAATTACTTATATACCTCTCCTGGAAGGTCTCACCTGAAAGACTGATGAGCTACTACCTAAGAGGAGCTTGGAGGTGGGAGCTCTGGAGTCAGGCTTGGAAGTGTGGCAAAAAGAGATGGGTTACATGACCTTAAAAGTGACTTCCAAAGCTAATGTTCTGTGAAGTCTGCAGCTGTGGTTAGAATCCTGGGTCACCATTTCAGGAAGAAACCTGATGCCTCACAGCCAGCCATGCTCTGAGCAAACTTGGTTACCTCCATACCTCTGTAAGCTGTCTTTTGGTCCATGAACTCCATTTGTGGCCATTGTCAGTGTGGGAAATCCACACTGGAGCCTGACTCTGGATTGCTAGCCTAAACGATTCACTTGTCTCTTATGGGCCAGGGAATGTTATCCTGCTTCCCGACTTTAATTAAGGGTACTGCCACGTCCCTCTGCTATCCACATTAGACTGCAGCGCGTTCAGAAAAGGCCTGAAAGGAAATATAAAATCACAAAACAATCCACTGGAAAGTATCAGTTAATGATCGTAAAATCCCTGTGAGGAATACAGCAAGTCTTGGGATACCTAGGTTAAAGATAAGAGAACTGAGGCTCACGAAGATGTAATAACTTAAGAAGTCCTACAGTGGTGAAGCCTGGACCCAATTCAGAGCTTTTGATGCTAGCAAATATAGTGGGGGTTTTTTGTTGTTTGATCATTTTTTTATACTATTTCATTAGGATGGATTTCTCAATTCCATGAAATAAAATGTAAAGCTATATTTTCAATAACTGAATAAATAATTCAAAAATTGGTAACTAGCTAAGAGACATAACGATATATTTCAACAATTTTAAGTATTTTTTGATGATCCTTCATTTTTGTTAAGAGAGACTTCCTTTTTCACATTTTAGATGTAGTGATAGATATATTTGGTACATTATATCATTCACTAGTCTTGATCACAGTAGGTATTGTTGTCATGATTGGACAGAGAAGAAAACTGACATTTGAAGAAGCTGATTAGTTACCAAAGATCGCATAGCTGGTAAGAGGAAGAGCCATTCTTGCCTTATTTAATGGACCTATATCATTGTTTTTTTTTTTTTTTTCAATATCTGCCTCAGAAATATCTCTATACATTTTGCAAGACCTTTCTATCTTCTATATGAAATTTATTTCTGAATCCTCATTGGACTGAGTTTAATGTATGCAATTTCAATAAAACAGGGAAGAAAAGAATTATTTGCAAATATTAAAGCTGGCTTCACTCTTTAAGACTATCCAGCCTCTTCTTAACTGAGAGTTAGCAATGATAAGAAGCACCATATTATGATATTGTGTTGTAGGAAACCTGCAAGCATTCAGCAATACACACAGTCACACACACACACACACACACACACACACATAAATATATACATGCGCACACACACACACATATATATATATAGCCAATGCAAGGCCTATGGAGACAAAGGGCTCTCTTTTATTCTAACCTAATGTCATTAAGAAGGAAGTATCCTTATAAGCTTAGGTTACTTACTTTAATTATGTCCTGAGGTCAGGAGCTCTGTAGGACCACAGGATCTGATCTATTGCATACATTAATCTGGAGAAAAGGAGAAAGATTGTTCTGCAGTGATAATAGGGGAGATAAAGAGTATTGTGTAAATAAACCACCTACCTGTAACTAATCCTGTCTCCTGTCATCTAACCTTTGCTGTTCTTTTTTTCTTAATAAATGCCTCCCTAAGAGAAGTCAAATTCCAGAAAAATCTATAAAGTGCTTACCTTATATAAATAAAACCCAGGCAACATCGTGGGTATGGGCATCATATTCCATGGAGATTATATGTACATAAAATGAGTCGAGGGAATTTTATATATATATAAAAATAAGACAGAGAATAAGCTCTAAGACCCAGGCTTATTTAAATTTGAATCTCAATCCAGCCATTGTTTCCTTTTATGATGGCGAGAAAGTCTTTCTTTGTACCCTTAGGAAATTTCTTTCATTTGGGAGTAGCATACTTGATCCTACAGGAAGACTTCCCTAAGTAAATGCATGTAAAGCACCACCTAGTGCAGTACGTAGAATACAAATGGATTCTGATAAGTGGGAGATATTGTTATACCCAACAATAGATGGGCTTTCTCATACAATGCCAAAGGAAGGGAATATTTACTTTTGCAAAATAGTTTTCAGTGTATTTTAGGGACCTAAAAGGCATTAATTTTGTTTTAGTGATTAAGTTTCTGGGAGTCTTAACTTACAGAAATCACATACTATCACTTTCTGGACTAAAATACCTTGATATTTCTGCATTGCCCTGAGAGAGAAGGTCAATATTCAAAAAAATAAATTTAGCTTACCCTTATGATCCTGCACTTATTAATTTCTTAGCACCATCACTCTCCTTTCTCACCTTGAATTCTAGGTAGCAGACATAATAAATATTTTTCAGATCCCCAAAGGAGCCATGCACAAACCATTTTAACTGTCTAAACTAGCCCCCTTTTCCATATTTATCTAAGTTCTCATCTTTCATTACCAGGTACTCTAGAAGCCTTATTCTCAACTTCACCTCTTAGTTGTCCTTCTTTGCACTCCTGAACAATCTTCTACATTTCTATTTTGACACTTTTATAGTAGAGGCTCTTCACTGGTTGATATCCACCCCAGAATGTAAGCTTTATATGAATATTAACATGGCTTTTTGCTTCTCATTGTATCTCTAGTGCTTAACATATTTCTGTTTATAATAGATGTTCTATATTTACTTATTGAAGGGATACAGGAAATAAATTCAGAACAAAAGGAAAGCAGCTCTGGACACTGAGACACTCATCACTGTATTAATTAAATGAGTAAAAAATGAAAACATACCAATAAATTTTCCAAATAGAAAATGGGTTAAATAAACAGAGATTTCCCATATGATGAAATATAAACCCAGTGTATTTTACATAAAAAGAGTTTATAATAGCAAATGAAAATATTATTAAGTAAAAAAGAAAGATACAAGTTATGTATTCAATTATCTCAATTATAAAAATGTGTACATAGAAGAAATAGACTGGGAGAAATATTCTGAAATATTAATGGATTTTTCCTATGTGTATCAAAATTTTGAAACCCTTTTTGATTTTTCTTTATATTTTTCTATATTTTGCAAATGTTCTAAATGAGTATGCACTTGTGAATTTTTGTTGTTTTCATAATATGTATTAACATTTCATTTAAAATAATAAAAGATATTCAACACCTGGCAACAAGAAAGTACCCTGAGGCTGATGGGTGAGAAACTTAAATTGTGAGCTGGCAGCAAAGGCTGGTCAGCAGTAGCATTAGTTAGTGTTTTATTTATAAAGCTGCAATTTCCCCGAGCAAGATGGGTGCATCCACTTGCTGATTTATACCCCTTGTCAAGGGAAGCCAAAGAACGATAATTCTCTGATGCTAAGCCTTCCTTTGAAATGATGTTTAGTCACTTCACTCCCAAAATGCTTGATCAATTATATAGTACCTGTTGACACCCTAGGACACATCAAAAATGAATGTCTTTCATGCAAGAAAACTCCACAAATCCAGTGATAGATGCACTTTCATTACAGGTTCAAAAACATGCTTACTTGCACAGTAGCCTTCACTCTTTGGCTTTGAGTCAAAGTGCTTCTTGGGTGAATCATGGAGCTGGAAGGCCTTGAATGCAATCTTACATGCTGTCTGAACCATCGGATCATGGGAAAGACACATATCCTTGTTCAGACTCAGATTTTTCATTTATAAAATGAAAATAAGTTATTAATTATACTATGTAACAGCTTATTTGTCCCAGATGTGATTCTGGTCATTATAACACTTTTTAAATTGTTAGTTATTACTCAAATAATTCACTCTATTGGAGATATTCTTTTTCTTTTTTATATCTGGCTCTAATTTTAACTAAACCTGAAGTCCTTAAGAGCAAAACACCAGTGTTCTACTGTTTTGTCTCTGCAGTGCCTAACCCAGTGTATCACACATGGATAGTGATCAAATGTTTATTGAATTGACTCTACTTTGCTGTCAATCAATCAACAGCACAATTACCAAATGATTATTTAATTCTAATAATAAACCAGTAATGTACTAATTCTGAGCTGAGTTAGAATAGGTCCTGTCCTCACAGCCTTTAGGCCATCGAGGAAATTGGTACTAAACAACTAAATACAAATGTGGTGTGTGCTACATGCAGAATCACAGGGACAATTTTTACTTTAGACTTGGTTGGAGGGAGTCAGGCAATGCTTTCCTATGGGGATGATTTTTAAATTGAGTCCTTAAAGATGAAAAGAAATTAATTGGTGGAAGGTTTAGGTGTGGGAATAGCTTTTAATGCAGATGGAATGGCATGTTAGAGAGCCCTTTTATGAAGCTTCTGTCATTAGTGTTCCAGAAGTCCAACAGACCTTGAATTTCTTGACAATAGAGATTGTATCCTCTTTGTCTTTGTGTTTCTAATGTGGTAGACAGCTGGCACACCATAGTAGAAGTTATAAAACTATTTATTGAATGTATCAGTGGTCTCAGCTCTATACTAGAATGCCCCCCAAGTCTTAAAATGCATAATTAAGAAGACAGATATCCAGATCCAAGTATCTCAGCAACAGCAATCTTGAACTCTCTTCCTGCTAAAATCTTGAATGAAAATCAAATATGTGATTATAATAAAGCCAACAGGCAGATAACTCACCCCTACTTCTGTGTATTGTCCTGTGCTTATTTTAAGTTGTTACTAAGAAAAAAAAAAAAAAAAACACTAGGAGCATGTTCCCATAGTCACCCCCCAAATTTGCTCACCTGAAAAATATTTTCCTTTTATGCCTTTGACTTTTACCAAAGATCATTATAATAATCAGCCTGATGTGAAGATGTAAGCAACTTTTTTGAAACCAGTGCTAACCACAGGGCTCATTTTGCTGTTTAACGTTTTTGGGGTTTTTTTTTTGTATGAGGTTCCCAAGAACAACTTATTTTGCAGCTAAAATATGAACCGCCACTTGCCTAAAATAATGTTTCTCAACCTTTTTTTTTCATTAGCAGTCTTTCCCCAGGAGTCTTTTTAGAAATTATTTTTTTCTAATAACCCCCACCACCACTATGACATTTTAAAATCACAGAAATCCTTTGTAATTGTTTATGTACTTGGAGACTGTTGGAAGGCCACAAGTTATTGTTATATGTAACATTTTTTTTTAACGCTTCCTAAACCAGTCTCCTTGGGGAATCATCACTGCCATTGAGAATGCATACTAATACCAGAAACCACACTATTTCTGTTGCACCTGGTTCTTTACTCAAGTTTGGGCTTTCTTTTATGAGGCAATAGGATGGTGTTTAAAATAACTGTGTTTAGATATAGATAAACCTGAAATCAAACTCTGGTTCTAAGCCATTTTTACTTTTAGCAAATTATTTAACCTCTCTGAATTATCTCAGTTTCCTCCTTTGACAAGTTGGGATAATGATTTCTGACAGAAAGGACCATTGTGAGCATTAGATAAGGTAATGCATGTAAATTGTTCTATGTAGTAAGTTCTCCCAAAAATTGTAGCGAATTGTCATTGTCATCAGAGTAACATTCTATGTGGAGAAATAAGTGAACAACAACACAGAGAGTTAGGAGTGAGTTTTGGTATGACCCGTTGTAGTAAGAAGGCTGGCTCATGATGGAGAGCAGTGAGGAAAATAAAACAAAAAACTCAGAATCTCAGATTATAGTGAGCTTTAAAAGTCAGAACTTGGTGCGAGAGGACATTTACTATTCTACCATACTAGTTCTACAATTTCCTAATAGTGTGACCTGAGAAACATACCTAATTTCTGAATTTTAATTTTCTCATTATTAAATAGGGGAACTAGTACCAACTACATAGAGCAGTTGTGAAGAATCAATGAATTAATTGCATATACAAAGCAATATATGTGTGTAGCAGATGGTGGTTCACTTTGGCAAGATTTAAGCCATTGAGTCATAAATAGATTTAAGCTTTAACAAATGTAATCCTAGTGAGACATGTGGTATGGTTTATAGTCTCAGATTCATAGGTGTCTAGGATTATAAAAAGGTAATCATTGGAGATCCCTAAGCTACTATCATTATTTTAAAAAGACTAGCAGAAATTAGGCTTATCTCTAAAAAATCTGGAAATGTTTAGTATTATAAAATATCATTGTCATATCTATACCAGAAGTACAAGTCAGCAGTTCTTTCTAGTTTTTCAGTCATTTAAGTCTATGAAATGAACTATTTTAGAACAAACCTAGACATTGGAGCCAGAAGATTGGAGTATGTCTGTATCTAAGTCTGTTTCCATGAGAAAATGACCTTACCATTATGAATCTTACTTTTCTCATCCATAAAATGGGGATAATAATATCTACTATGTCAGAATATACTGAGATAATATACACAAGGTCTTCATCAAAATTATTGACATGAAATTTTTTTCTAAATATCATTCCCTCTCATCCAGGGATAAATGCAAGTTTGATATAACATTTATAAGGTCTTATGAAAAGGAGAGCCAAGATAAAGGATTCTTTGTCCTGAAAAGCAAAAATTGATTGTTGTTAAACATAGCAGTCAGGAGATCGTGGTAGTAATGTAGGAGAGAGGAGACTGGTAACTAGTACCCTACAGGTAGCTGTCTGGAGGGTAAGGGAAGCCTATTTACTGGAAGGATTTAGTTTGAAGTAATGCCAGATATTGTTAGTATCATCTTACATAGGCCATGCTGGGACTGAGCTGGATTATCAACCCAGATATATCTGACCTCAAAACCTCTACCTACCAGGAAACCAGTTTCCCCCATGTTCTTTAAGAACAGAAAATATATCTCATGTAAGCCTTTATCTTACAAAATACCTCCCAGGAAAGCCATACTGACACTCATATATATATACATAAGTATATATATACTTATGTATATATATATGTATATATATATGTATATATATATGTATATATATATGTATATATATATGTATATATATATGTATATATATATGTATATATATATGTATATATATATGTATATATATATGTATATATATATGTATATATATATGTATATATATATGTATATATATATGTATATATATATGTATATATATATGTATATATATATGTATATATATATGTATATATATATGTATATATATATGTATATATATATGTATATATATATGTATATATATATGTATATATATATGTATATATATATGTATATATATATGTATATATATATGTATATATATATGTATATATATATGTATATATATATGTATATATATATGTATATATATATGTATATATATATGTATATATATATGTATATATATATGTATATATATATGTATATATATATGTATATATATATGTATATATATATGTATATATATATGTATATATATATGTATATATATATGTATATATATATGTATATATATATGTATATATATATGTATATATATATGTATATATATATGTATATATATATGTATATATATATGTATATATATATGTATATATATATGTATATATATATGTATATATATATGTATATATATATGTATATATATATGTATATATATATGTATATATATGCTCATATAGACATTGTTCAATTAATCTTTGTTGGGTAAATGACTGGCTAGGGGATAAATGAGGGCATGGATGAATGGGAGAATGGATGATTAGCTGACTGGCTGAACATATGGCAGTGAATAGCTGATTACTTCATGTAGAATAAGTGAGTATGCACAAAATATATTTCGAAGGAAGTAAAATGTGTCGTTCTAATTATTCAGTAACATCAAATGAATTGGACAACTAGAGCAACTCTAGAAGCACCTAGCCATTGGAAGAATCTGGCACAGATGGTAGAATCATTGATTCATATGTGATTAATCATGAAAGGGTCCTCAGAAATGCAATCCAGTCCTCTCGATTTAAAGATGAAGATAACAAAGAGACAGTGACTTGGGGAGAACTGCTCAGCTAATATGTGACAACTATAATTTGAACCTAGTTCTTATAACAACTGCTTGTCTAGTGCACTTTTTGGCAGTATTATCCTATAAAGTACTTGGAAACCATAAGATACTTATTTCTTTCTCTTGTAGCATCCTGGAGAGACAAAGTATTTATTATCTAAGAAAGGAGAGAATGTGGGTTATTTTTAAAGAGAGGGCTTATTCTGATAGGTGTGTCATACTCTCAGGCAAGATTCAGACCTATAAGCTAGAGGAGGTTAAAGAAATATTCTTTCTGTTTTTATTTATAAAGTCATACTTCTGCCAAACAAGACTAGAAGATATACTTATCACATATAAATCTTTTCCTGTTAAATGGAAGAACTAGAATAGGATTTATAAGCATTCTTTAGGGATCAGATTTAGTCATACTTTCTGAAAATATGTGATTGATTATAAAACATACACAAAATGTTTTAAATATCTAAAATTTATGTGTGTTGCACAGGAAATACACATATACATACATACATATATATGTATATATGTATATATGTATGTATATATATACACACACAGAGGGACAGATTTACACATCATGCAATAAATCTAAAATAAAATAATTTAACTTTGCCAACCTTACTTTCCCCTTGAGATATAATTGATTTGTTACAAATCACAACTCTTAAGTCCCATCATCATAGTGAAGTTTGCAAACTCCAACTCTTAAATTTGACTAAGAGCTCTAGTTAAAAATTCTCTTATGATTTTGGTTCTTTCTCAATATAAATTGGGCCATGAAGTTTCAACTTTTAAGTGATGGCAGTTGTTGTAAGGACTATGTTCACTATGATCATTATTAGGGAATCATTAAGAATCAAAAGTTTTTGTTTTTTAGTAATTATATTCCCAAACACTATGTGCATGAAAAAATATGTTAAAACTCTTTATGAAATAAAAAAGGGACATCGAATTGTGATATGGCATTTAGTAGCAGCTGAGCTACCTCAGCTTTTATAATTAGATATCTCTTTAGAGACACCGACTAGTTTAAATGGGCACAAATGGAGACAAGTGGAGTTTTGTCCCGCACCTTCTCCATGGTCAAGTACCCTTAAACAGAGATGCTCCCAACTCACTGATTCCGGAGGATAGGGCCCTGACTTACTAGATGGTAATATTTCATAATCATCTCTCACATCAGCATTACAAAGCTATCACAGCACAGCAGCATTGTTCCACTATCCACTATCCAGCAACATTGTTCCACTGTTCAGGGATATTTGTTTCTCTTTCTTCACTTAAACAAGAGAACTATTAGTAGATATGGTTTCTCAGTTAACAGTCATGATCATGGCTGCTGTTTCACAAGCGTCTATTATGAGCCAGGCAATATGCTTGGTATTTTCATACAGTGTGTCTTTGATCCTCCTAACAATGACATAGATTAAGTTGCAGACAAGGACCCTGAAGGTCTGAAAATGTGCATGTCTTACCCAAGATCACATAGCCAATTTCCTGTAAAAGGAATATGTTTCATGGACCTGGCTCAGGTTGTTCCTGGTGCTCTGAACTCTCAAGGTCTTATATTAGAGTTAATAAACACAAAAGCTATGGGGTGAGTTGTGTTGCATAATTTAGTGATGCCTGTCAATTGTATAGTCTACCTAAAAAACTCTGGCAATGCTCTACATTAGCCGATTCTTGCCTGTAGAATTAAGAGCTCAGAAGTCCCAGAACAGATGTTTCATGAGAGAACTAGGTTTCAAACCTAGTATTTTCCCCCAAAATGTCTGAGTTTTAAATTTACTCTTACTTTCGGAGTTTTAATATTTTTAAAACACCGTGCTGACCACATGATACATCTAAAGACCAGATTTGACACCAAATCTGACAGTTTTAAATTTCTACAATGGGTATGAGAAAATTAAGAATAGCTTTCTCATATGTAGATATTTGCTTATTTAAATATTTTCAGAGAGTGGGTGTGGGATGATTCTTTCCATGTACATGGGGATTTATGTATGTTTCTACTGTATTTAATTAATCCATCAGTGTAACTCAGAAATTAATTTATAATGTATTCCAACATTGTTTATGTTATTTCCAATGGGATCAATTAATTTTTTTTTCTGTTTTCTCATCCCTATCCAATCTTATCGATGTTCTCATCCATCATTGTGCATTTTCTCTGTGGATAGTATTTTTAACATATATAGTTCTTCTGGGTCAAATGTGATTAAGTCTAAATTTATTTGTGCATTTTAGCATATATCATATTTCCTTTGTGTGAATTATTTTTCTGGTAATATTCTCTAATAATTAATTTATTGACTGAAATCAGCCTGTTCATTTGTATTTATGTCTTATCAAAACCCTGAGAACATGGTGATTTACTCCCCTTAGATAATCCAGAGTTGCTTCACCTTCTAAAATTTTATAAAGTATTTCCAATAATTTTGCATAGCTTGTCCTGACCATTCATACTAGGGGTATGCAGGGTTTATTAGAGGAAAGAGAGCTTGAAATTGGTGACAAATGTTATTCATGTAGGTTTAAACACTCGAGTATTATATTTCATTCTGTTGCCTGCATAATTTAATAAAAAGTTTCGCTTCCAAAATATTTGCTGAATGAGAACACATTGTAGAGTAATGCTCATTTACCAAGCCTGACAAATATAAGAAGTCTGAAATATACGAGTAATATGAAAGAAATTGGTAATTGATTCTGTTTTATAATCTATCGCCTCTTCTTAGACTAAGGCTATATTTTCTTTTAAATCCAGTCCATCTTGTTCATCAGTGTTATTGAAACATAACCTGTAATAACTCCACCAGCTTTCTGAGATAATACCTAGCTGATTTATCACTAATTCACTGTTAAATCCTCTTAGCCTGTATGTTTAACCTTTTTTTACTTTTCATCTTGGAAAGCTTGTGTATTTATATGACTGTATTAACTGAAAGAAAAATTCTATTTCTCGAAATCTATTTAATGCTTATGTTTTTAAACAGAAAATGAGACTTTTAAAAATAGTTTGTATTCTATGACAGTCTTGGAAGATAATCAAAATCTAATACCATAGGCTTCATACTTGTTCTGTGGGGAAAACAAAATTTGATGCTGTATTTGAAAATTAAGCCAATTTAAATTTAGTGTGTATAGGGCCTCTCCGCTTTATTTTTCCTACAGTCATTCTGATACTATGCTCCCAGCCTTCATGTGGCTGATACATTATTTCACAGTTCTCAGTTTGATGTTTTCCCAGGGTTTGCCAGTTTCTTCAAGAAAAGCATGTCCAATCCCTACTATTTTATGGAGAAATGGCCCTGAGAGAGAGAGACTATCTGTTGTGTCTTTTATATCTCATCCACAGCATCCAATAATCATCATCATACTAATCATAATAATACCACCAGTATTAAAAGTGGAAACAATTCATTTATATCTTCTCAAGTCCTGAAAACTATTAGGAAGGTAGAACTGATATTGCAGAACTAACAGTGCAAACGTCAAATCTCAGAGGGTCTAACTACTTTCTGAAGGTCTTCTAACTCCATGACCTTTGCTCTTTTCCTAACACTGTGACTAAACATAAATAAAGCTGTATTTTCTTGGTCCTGGAGATTTTTCTTCTTTCCTCACATTCTTTTGATATCGAGTCTTAAGCTCATGTCTGAAGCTTGGGGAAGATTTTGTTTGTTTGTTTGGGGTACTTTTTTGGTGTCCCCCCCGTGATACTTATGCCGAAGAGACTACTTTTTTGGGAGAAGGAGTCCATATTTGCCAAACTTTTTTTTTTTTTTTTTTTAATATACCAAGTCCTTTAATGGGCTCTGAGAACACCTACTATTTAGTATGTAAATTAGAGTAGGTTAACTTTCACTAAGCAGTCTACATGTCAGCCACTGTTTTGAGTGTTTCATATTCATTATTAAAACATCAAGTCCTCCCAATAACTCTACAAAGTACATACTATTGTTACCCCCCATTTTCAGATGAGAAAACTGAAGCACAGAGACCTTAAGTATATAAATATCTTGCTGAAGGTGGCGGAGCTAGAAATAGAACCTAGACTGTCTGGCCATATAGCCTAGATTGTTAAACATTACATTATATCATGTCTCCATATTATAGTTTCTATCTTCAAAGAGCTCTTACACTGTTAGAGGAGACATATAGAACCTGAGTATGGTGAACAGAGGGGAAGAGTGGATAAGGAAGGCTGCTAAGAGAAGTAGCACCCGTCCTGAGTGAGCCTTAAGATAAGCAAAGATGAGAGGAATGAGCTCTCTTGGCCAAGGGAGCCAAGGTGTGGAAAATGATTTTGTAATTTCTTTTTAACTCCATAGCTTTAAATCATCTAATATGCACATGTTGCATTGTTGATCATACCTCGTATTTGAATTGCACTTTACAACTGTGTATCTCTCTTGTTCAGTGAGATAGTCAAGGCAAAAAAAAAAAAAAAAGTTTTCTTCTTGAGAGATTCTGGAATTGTGTTAGAAGTAAAGTGGTACTACTGTTGTTATGTAGGCAAGCTAGTGGCAGATCTAAGACTCAGACAGCAGTTCTGCAATTTTTCCATTAGACTTCGGCTTCTGTTAGGAAGTCAATTTATAAGTCACTGAGTCCCTAAAGTCTTTCTAAATGACAGTGATGGTTATTGATTACTGAATGCTTACCAAAGAAAAGATATAGTGTTAAGAGCTTAATATGCATGATCTTTTAAAAAAAAAATTTAGAAATCCCTATGTGATCGATATCACTGGCTCAATTTTATATGTGAGAAAACCAAAATTTGGAGAAGTTATATAATTGTCCCAATAAAGTTAATTTACCAAGACTGGTAATAAACAAGGCCAAGTCTGACTCTGAAGACTTCAGTAAGCAAATAGTCATATTCAGTGGCAAAATCCAAACTATTTAAATGTTTGTACCAATACATAGTTATTAGAATATTTGTGCCCGACTGTCTCACTTGGCAATTCTGGAATAATCTTTCTTTTTGAAATTTGGATTTTATCTCGGTTCCTGGCTCCATGGCAAAGCAACCCTTAGTACTCTGTCTTTCTTGGTATACTATCACTATCTATCATAGCTGACCATCAGATCAAAGATTCATTATAGAGTAATACTTCTGACAAGTATTCTATTTTCTGATTTCTGTTTTATTCTGGGAGCAATAGATGGACAACTTATTAGGTGGTGGTATAAAAAAGAGAGAGAGAGAGAGACTGGGAATTATATCACTTACACTGAGATAATTTACTACGTACCCTACTCTTCTTAGAGTTAGAGCACACAACTTTTATCATGTTCCAGTCATCATATGCTGTCTTCAGAACACCAAATGAAACTGAATGTTATCATCTGTATTTCACAGAAGAGGAAACTGAGGCTCAGAGCAGTTAAGGTGATGTTATAAAATTACATGATTTGGAGTAGAGGCAGTCTTCTCTTTTCCATCTTATTACCCTGTCCTATTATGTCCTTTATTACATTCACATCATTGCCTTTTTTTTTTTTTTTCCGCCAAGGCCCTTATTAGGATATTCTTGATATTCTATTTTCTACACTGTTGGCTTTTGACTTTTCAGAAACTAATTACTAACTTTATTTTTTTTAAATGATTGAGCAATCCCACCCCACCCCCCGAGTTGCTGTCATTTCTTTAACAATTAAGTACGAGTCAGGAGACCTGAATACTAGTTTTAGATGTATCATCTACCTTCCACCAATAACTAAAAATCACAACATATTGCTTTGGCTTCTTCTGTAGAAGCCAATTATGTCCTTCATGGGAGGAATACAATTTTGGAATGGAAACCCTGGGCTCTGGGGTGGATTACAAAAGTTCTTGTCCTAAGTCTGATGCTAACTCTGTGTCCTATGGTAGCTTGGTTCTCTGTGCTTCAGCTTTTTCATCTGTTAAATGTACATGAAAGCAGAACCAAATATGTTATATTGTAGTGAGAATTAAATGAAACGTGTGAAAAGAACTTAGCACAGTACTTGACATACAGTAAATATTACACAAATATTTTTATTATACCATTTTATAGGAGTTTTTAATTCTTATTTTATTTTTTATTGAGAGAAAGAACATTTTCCAAATTTACCATGTCACTAATACCATCAGGCTCTATAGATATTCGTTTAATGTTTGAACCCCATTCCTTTCATCTTCCAGAAATACTTTTGTGGATTTCTAATTGTGATTTAGAATACTGATGTTTAATCATTGTTATAACTGCTTTTCTGAGCTCTTCTAAGCAATCTACTCTCTCCTCTACAGATGCTCACTCAGTATTTTGTTCTTCTCCCTGGTCTGCTTTATTCACCAACAGATTTTCACCCATGCTCTATCATCCTGCAAATCTTTAGAATCTTTTGACTGTTGATAGTCCCTTCCAGTATCTTTACTGTCGCTGGTTTCATTCTTTCTTTTCATTTTAGTGAATTCTCTGGAATGCTTGTACTCATTACATCATTCAGATATAGACACTTTCATTTACTCTGCATAACATTTCTATTGTGTAATTCCATTTTACAGATGGAAAAACAAGGAATACAGAGATTAAGAAATTTTCCCAGTTCATCCAACAGCAAATAACAGAACCCTGATTATATTCCATGTTCTTCATACTTCAGAACCATTGTCAGAAAAGAGAGCAGTGTTTTGGTTTGCTTCAGAAGGATCCAGAACTGTCAAAGCCTTGCTCAGGTGCAAAGGGGCCAGGGGAGATTGTAGAGGAGAGAGTGCTATGTCAACATATGCACCTTGCTAGGTGAGCATGTCTGAGTGAATAGATACAAATGCAACCGGCCCACAGGCTGGGGAATTAAAAAAGGAGCAGCAAAAAGAGAGCCAAAAACACAAAGACTTTTTGTTGCAAATCCTTGCCTTTGTTATGAAAGAAAGTGCCTGAATTCAAGCTGTGATTGTATATATTTTTCAGAGAACAAAGCTTTATAATAGTATCCTTGTCCCAACTAGACCGACAAATTAACGCTTAGTGATGGTGGTCCACACCTCTCTACCACATGGGGATGGCAGCTGTTGCTAACAAGCACACTGAGGGAGAGGTGTTATAGATTTCTTAACTTGAAGAGTCTATCTTATATATTCTATGTGTAGTATTTAAAAAGACAAATAAATGTACGTGTACATAAAGATATATTAATATTTGATATTGTATGTACATATTTGTTCATTGATTCACCCAAAGTTTATTTTATCAAGTGCTAGGTCTATGAACAAAACATGTGTTCTGAAAGTAGAAAGAGATGATTATTTATTCTGTTTACATTTAGAACATATTGCATGATCTCTTTCATATAACTATACATACTTATGATATGTTAATATTCAATAGGTGAGAGTTTATGGTATATGTGTATAATTTTCTGTAACTGTTATATATGACATATGTACATATGTTTCTCTATATCTTGCTCTATCTATCCATCTGTTTACATCTCAGACTATTACTGAAAGGAACACAAGATTTCAAGTCAAATAGGTATAGATTTAAAATTCCATGCTCCCACTCAATATATGTATATAACCACAGATAATTTACTTTACCACTTTGATTCTAGGGTTCCTTCTTTGTAAACATAGGATAATGAAAGTACCTTAGGTACTGTTGTGACAATTAAATGAGAATTCATGTGAAGCACAAAGCAAAGGGCTTGGCACATAGTAAATGGTCAATAAAAGGCAGCTGTGATAATGATAATGATTAAGACATGCCCATACATTCAATTCATCATGTAATTGCCAAACTTTATATTATATTATGTTATATTATAGTATAGTATAGTATAGTATATTTATTATAGTATATTTATTATATTATATTACATTAGCATATATGACATATGCTTATAAATATTACAGATACATGTATGCAAATGTGCTAGCATTTATCAAGTATAACTTGCCTACCTATTTTGACTTTTATGTAGTAGGTACATATAAATATATTTAACTCAGTATGCATTAATTGAGAAATTTTTTGAACCAGCCTCCATGTTAGTCCCTGGGGTGTTAAAATAAATAAAATGTATGTGCTGCATTTAAACAGTACCTTGAGGAGTTCAGAAAGAAAGATATACAAATAAATAATTATAATGTTGTATAAAATGCAATAGCGATAGAATGGTGGGTGGAAGAAGTCTGAGAGAATCCCTTCTGTCTTGGAGGACAAAAGAAGGGATTCACATGATAGGAGGCAATTGGAATGGGCCTTAAAAGATGAAAACGAGCTCATTCGCAGTGTGATAGATGGGACAGGGAACAGCTAGTGCAAAGGCATGGTAGCAGATGAATCTGAAAAGCAAAGATTAGTTGTCGTTTGTGAGTTAGTTTAGTTTCTATCACATTACACAATTTGAAGTTTATAGGTAATGAGGAGCCATCAAAGACTTTTAATTACGAGAGTAACCTGGATGCATCTATATTATAGAAAGTTTTTTGGTACAAAAAGTAGGATAAGGAGAAATTGGGGAAAGGAAGATTATTTAGGAGGTTATTGAAAAGTTACCAAATAATTGTATTTGTCTAATTTCTTCCACTTAACAAAAACATATCCATTAATTGTTTCTCATGCAACTCTGTACAGCTTACCTGTATTCCCATTAGATTGTTAGCTCTTGAGGGCTTTGGTTTGCCTGTCTCTGACTCCCTTGTGCTTTGTACAGGGCCAGAACAATAAATGTAGAGTAAGCATAGATTTAAATGTGGGATAAATAAAAGAATGATTGTTTTACCATTATAGAGCTAGAAATGGAGACTCGAGAGTCCAAGATCTTTTAGCGTTTGTATAACAAATCCTCCCCTACCAAAATATCTAAGTATCATCATATATGATGCTTATAATGTTATTGTGAAATGTTACTGTGAAAAAAAGAAAAAAAAACTGCTTGGCTTAAAAGCAGAGCAGTTTTCATCATCTCACTCTGCTTCCAAGTATAAAGTATGTGCAAGAACTCAATATCTTTTCTCTGGGAAACATATTTGCAAAGTCATTTTCAATTCATGTATAATAAAACTACTAAAAATGCAATGTAGAAAGGAGTAAAGCCAGAGGTACAATCCAGATCTTCTGACAGGAAATAGGTATCTGTAAGTCTTGGGCAAGTCACCAATCACAAGAAAGATTCTTCATTTTTAGTCAAGTGGCAAATTGTTGTTTGCTTATATAAGGAGGATTTCCAGACTTAGCAAAATTAAATATATTACATATGTAATTTCAGATAAACATTTAATACATTTTTAGTATAAGTATATACCATGCAATATCAGTGACCTTTCCTCATTTTTCTAAATTCATCCTCTCCATGCTCTACTTTAAACCCATTGAAATCCCATCTACCTTCATGCTTCAACTCCCATGTTGACATTTATGACATTGTCAAGGTTTTCTCTAGAATATACCTTTTTCTTGAGCTTTGATTAAGTAGCCCAAACTGTCTTTTGAAATATTCCTCAGTTTCTTTACCACTAAATGAGAATAATACTAGTACCAATCTGACAGGGCTGCTGTGAGGATTTAACGAATGCTTCTTCTTCTTTTTTTTTTTTAAGCACATAGACTAATTCCTGGAATACATTGACTTCAACTATATGAATTTTCCATTATTTATAGGTCAAATACTGGTGAGTTCTAACAGAAAGCACGATATGTTTGTTTACTACAATTATCAGTAGTATTGTCTTACCTCTACTCATACATATTGTATCACTTCACTCATGTGACAGCACTGTAACTTTCTGCAAGAATAACTTATATATACATGCCCAGTGTTCAAGCTGCCTTGAATACGCCAATTCCACATTCTGGGCTTGCAAATAACCACCATCATAATCTTCCTAAAACTCAGGCCATCTCAAATATCATTTATGGCCTTATTTCCGAGGTCATGTTGTAAAAAAAGACCCTGATCTGCCGCCGACTAGCTGTGTGACCTTTGACAAGTTACTTCACCACCCTCTCACTATGGCTTGTGGTTATCTATCTCTGCTCCTTTACTCACAAATTGTCCTCATCTGGAATATGTTACCACTCCCACTCTGCTCCATCTTTGCCTATCTAAATGTTCTCATCCTTTAAGCCCAAGCTTAAAAGCTCTTTCACAATTTTTTTTTATTCATGCAAAATTCTATTAAGCATCAATCATATTCCAGACCATAGATATATCTCAAAGCACTAAGCTCATAACAGGTGCTGGGGTATCAGTGTACTGCTGCTTGATGCGCTTATAGGCATTGTTACATTTCAGCCATACCATTATCCTATGGAGTAACTGATGCCATGTCCCATCCTGTTAATTTGACCTTCATAGAAGCTAAATCTATTGATAAAACTAAGATTATAAGCCTGTTGTGATTCATTTCCACCCTGACAGAAGCCATGTACTCTCAAAATAATTTTCATATTTAGTGTGAACCTCAAAAGTGTTTTTTACAAATTTCTCTGTAATCTGTTCTTTACGTATTGGTTTTATTCCTTGCATTAGTTTAGGTTTTATTCCTTGCATTAGTCTAAGAATTACATCGATTTAATAATCTTTGTATATCTTGATTCATGTTGCATAATAATAATAAAAGCGACAGTTATTAAATAGCTACAAAGTATCAATATTGTATCATTTTTTTCTATCTTCTTAATTCTTTAAAATGAAATAAATCAAACAAGCAGTAAACAGATCTATTGACATTTAACTTATAACTGTTAACTATTGCTAACTTTGTCCTCATCTGGAATATGTTACCACTCCCACTCTGCTTATAAGTAAGGAAATCTGAGCCCCTTAGCTACTTAGTGAGGCACTCAGGAATTAAGTTAGATGAACCTGCTCTAAAATTCAGCACTTTCCACTAAACTTTACTGTTCCATTTATTTAAGCAACACCCGCTGAGCATCTACTTATATGCCCCACAAGTGCTCAAAGTTAAGATCAGAAATGAGAAATTGCCCGTTTGCTTTGCCTTTGGAGTTTTTAAAATAGGCAAGTGGAAAGTTTTTTTTAATGTAAAATAACCAAGTTTTTTAATCCTGACTTTCACTGGACACATTGATTTCTTTCATCCATTAATTTTTTCAATAGTCATTGAGATTTTAGTATGCATCAGACACTGTTCTAAAGGCTAAAGATAAGTTTAACAAGTTAAACCTGTCTCTACCTTTCCATGCCCATAGTTCAGTGGGAAAGACAGGAACCAAGTGATTCTAGATGTGAGCAGGGTTTTAGTCAAGTTAAAATGCAGAGATGAGCTGCAATGGCCTCAGGCTGGAAAGATGTGCCCAGATGGTGTTCATGCAGAAGAATTGTGAAAGCTTCTGAGACCCTGACAATGTGGGGAGAGCAAGAAAAGCACTGAAGACGGAAGAGAGAAAAGGTACTAACTCACTACAGTAGTAGAATGCCACATGATAGGAAAGAAGAACATTTTAAAGTCTCTGGTATGCAGGGATGAGGAGATGCAGAGGTAGGCAGAGAGCGGAGTTCACAGGTATCGCTGCCATGTTAAGCAGTTTGGACTTTACTAAAAAGCAACATAGAAGCCCTGATGGAAATATTTTGCGAGTTAATCAAACCTTTCAGACCTAACAGAAACATTAGAAACCAACTATCCTTACCTGTCTCACATCCGTATATATTTTAAAAAAATTTTTTTTTAATATTCAGGATTTGTTGATCCAATTTACAAGATTTCTGTGCAGATTTAAGATTGAAGAACAGCTAGCTTTAATTTTTTTCACTCCCCAGGTTGAATTTTCAGATTTACTTAAAGAACAAATCACCTTTTCCTTCGTTCTCTGAGTGCATTTCATGGCCAAGTTATGTGAGAGAATGGGAATGGAGACTTACAATACCATCTTCACAATTGCTTTCCTGATTATATTTGCACCACAAGATGTTATTCCAGAAATTATTTTATTGCTACTTTGTCATTTTCAAAGTAATATCAAATACAAAAAAAAAAAAAAGAAGAAGTCTTGCATGAGTACTAAGTTGATTTCACAGAGGCCTACGGGGGATGTCTGATATTTTTTCTCTTTATTCAATCAATGTTTCCTTTAGTTAGAGAGGGGCTCCAATCTATCAGACTGCTGAGAGCGGCCCTTTGAAATCTTCAGGGTGATAATTTAAGTGAAATAGAAATGGAGAGAAGGAAAAGGTCACATCCTTGGAAATCTTTTGTGATAAAGGATTTTCCAGGCTGCTTAATAAGATGGCACAGAGGGGATCAGCATTACAATTAAGTTTGCAATCTTGTTGTACCTAGTGACTCCTTCTAAATATTATCTATATTCTCCTTACTTTCCTTACAACAATCAGGGTGATAAATTCCTTCAACACTCTTAACCTTGTGAGCAGACTTATTTAGCCCTGAAGTTCCCAACTGCATTTAAGAGAAATAGTTTTCTTATTCGAATTTTCTCTTTCAAAGTCATGTCTGTAATTTCATGAGATTTACAAATTGCTTACCAGATTTATTGTAATTCCTCAAATTCCCTTAGACCATACCATCTTTTCTAGATGGAGAATAGAGTGGGAAAAACACAGAATTTAGAGGAAAGTCTTACATTTAAATTATAAGGCTGCCACTATTTAACTATGAGTCACTCAACCCCTCTAAGTCTCAATTTTCTCATTTAGGCTTGTTAGTTTTGAGTTAGATAACATTCAACAGGCTAGTAAGTACCCATATTTAGTGTTAAATCAATATATAGAATTGTTTTTCACTCTCTGGTTTTTACCTTTTTCAGGAATATCCTTCTCCAGTCTCTTCAAATTATAGCCGTTGTTTATGCTCAGTTAAGCCCTACTCATAAGGATATTCTCTGTGTTAGTGCAAAGGATAAAATATAAGTAAGGCATTTTCCTGACCTTCAAGGATCTTTTTGTTTAGAAAGGGAAATAGGTATATGTACATCTAAATCAAGCACAACACTGAAAATGCCATCACTCTGTTAGAGGAATGAGGGATTGTGGGAGTAGAAGAGAGAAAGAGGTTAATTTCAGCTTCAAGAAACAGGATAAACTTCCCAGGAAGATACTATGAGGTCTTATCCTTGAGAGATGGGTAAGATTAAGACTGAAAAAAATCATGGAGTAAGGAGAGTACAGGACAATGATACTTAATCTGCAATTCTAAAAGTAAAAGTTTTCTTATAACTAAAATGGACTGATATGCTAGCGACTTCATTTGGTTTGAACATTTATGTTTTGCTCGAGAAATATTAATATATGTTGATTACAAGATGCCCCGGGTCTTACTGAGGGCATTATATAACATGCAGTTGCATTGGTTTATCTCTATAAAATATAATGTACCTCTCCCCTATATCAGTTCTATCCACTAGCTGCATAGGTTTTAGATAAGATATTTTATTGTCGTATTTTATTATAGACAGAGTCGTACAGTGATATGAATATAAGAAACTGTGGAGTGAGTTAAGAGAATATCAAGTTATGCAATACTGCTAGAAAGGTTAGCGAAAGGATTTTCTTTATTCAGTCACAATATTTATTGAGCACCTACTGAAGTTGAGGGTATAGTTCTGAGTATACCGAACCAGTGAAATATGGTTGTGACCTTTCTTTCTATGTTTCCAGTTGTGCCAGAATGGCGTTTTAGTTGATGGTGTCAAGATAGATGTGTAATGGAGGCACAGACAAGTTAAGTACCTTGCTCAAGCTTTTGTACCCAGTGAATGTCAGAGTCAGAAAATTAAAGTTAGGTAGGCTGGTGTAAGGGTGCATACATGCTCATAACCCCACTCCACAAATTATCTTGTATTTAATTAAAAATATGCAGGAGAGTCAACTTTCTCTGTAGAATTTGAAGATGGTATCACAGGAGTCTTGAAATAAGTGGAATCACAAAGGATGATGGAGATGTGTTGCAACACAGAAGAGGATCAGGTTACTAAACTGAGATTACCTCTTCCTTGTGGGCCTAAACTATACCACAGTGGCTAAGAGTATGTTCTCCGTAAGCCCAGCTGCCTGGTTTCTACTGCTTACTTGAACACTTAATAGGTGGATGATCTTGGGGAAACTGCTGTCTCATTTTTTCATCCCCCAAGATTGAGTAATAATAGTACTTACCTTATAAGGATTATATGTCAAGGTCTTGGGGCAGCGCCTGGCACATATGACTGTGACAAAGATAGACAAAGTCCTTGCTCTCATGTTGGCTATTTGTGTTGCTCCTACATAGTATTTGCTCTAATTTTAAATTATGCATTTATTTTTATTTCTTTAATGTCATTCCTCTGGGGTTCTATGAAGCAGGAACTCAATCTGTTTTGTTTAATACTATCTTTAATACAAGTATCTCATTCATAGGCGGTCTCAACAAATATATGCTAAAAGATGGATACGTAAATGCATAAATAGTATAAACAGATAATTAGAGTGTATATTCTTTAACAGATTATTTAGCTTTATTTTCCTTTTTGTCATTAGACTATTTTTTTTTTTCTTCTTGGAAACCTGGAGCACTGAATGAGTTACATTTTAAAACACATTTTCCCCAGAATGGTTTATTTTTGAGCTGAGCTCCTGCATTAACAAAAAATGTTTTCTAATATAGGCACCCAAGAGTGATTACATTGTCTAGGCACATTGGATAAGGATTTAATTTCACACATCACAAACGATCAGCATCAAATTGTCAGAGTCGTATTTTATACCTTCTTCATGAAGAACTTTAATCTTCTTAACCTACTTTCACAGTCCACTACTCTGAAACAAGGCTCAGTTAGGACTTAATGGGGGAAAAAGAAAGGTAAAATCACAAAACAGAAAGTGAATGGTCACTCTAACCACTGATTCCAGGAAGGCACTCATGTCCCAGAAGTTGCTCTAACTTTAGAACCGGAGACAGCAATGTCCCAGGAAGCTGCCTTTGGGTATGTGCAGCTTCTAGCACCTGCCCCAGATTTATCTACAAAGGGTCTGAATGCATGCTACAAAACAGATCTAATCTCAATCACCAGTATCTATAGGGTTCTGTTCTCTCCCATGTTCTCTCCTTTTCAAAAGCTAATTTTTTTTTTTTTTTGAAGTTCAGGGGCTGAATCTTTCTATCAAAATGAGGCAGTGGGTTTCTAAGAAGCAGATGGAATAAGAGAATTATCATTTCTGCAATATGTTACCTTTCTTCTGGATTTTTCTGCCCTATAACCAAAAGTAACAATTTCATTCATGGATTCTACTTCCTGATATTTCTCAAATCCATTTCTCATCCTTATCCTCATTGACTGTTTCTCTTAGTGATATCCTTGTTATCTTTTAGATGAACGATTATTAAGATAGGCTTCAGTAGGCCTCCCTTCGTCTTCCTTCCTGCTCACAACATAGCCTTCCTATCATCACCAGAGTATTCTTTCTAAAATGGAAATCTGCTTAGAGTTCTTTAAACCGCCCCTTTCTGAATAGTATAAACGTTTTAGCATTTCAAAAAAAAGTTCTTATATTTGGAAACCTGTCATATTTCCCTGTTTATATACTTCCAGGCTCAGTTCTGAGGAAATCACATGAAAAATCTCCCGTGAATCCCCTGGATGCCAATTACTCCCTCCTCTGTGTCCCATTACAGTTTATATTTTGTCTTCATTGTATGAGCCATTCTGACGCCATCACTTTGTTGATCTGATTATATTTCCAAACTGTGATTCCCATGAAATTTGTGGCATGTATTGCTCATGAATCTGGATTAATTTTTTTCTGGAATCATCTGGACTTATGTATTTATAGTTAGTAATGCGTTAAGTAAGAGGCTATTGCTGATCTGGTCTAGACTCTCAGATGTGTGTGACTCAGCTGGCTATAGCTCATCTAGAAAGACCTTTACTAGTACAAATGGGCTCTACTCCATGTGCTATCTCATCCTCCAATAAGCTAGTCTAAACTTATTCTCATGGCAGAGGTAAGGCTCCAAAAGAGTAGAAGTATTCAGTCTCTTGAGGCCTAGGCTCAGAACTGGCCAACCATCATTTTCAACACATGCTATTGATGATAGCTCAGAAGGGCAGACCAGACAAAAGAGTTGGGGAAGCATACTCTATCTCTTGATAGAAAGAGCTACAAACTCACATTGTAAAGTACATGGCTTTTCAGGGAGGGGTGGAAAATCATGGCCATTCTTATAATCAGTCTACCATATCTTGTGAGTAAACCAAAACATTCTTAAACATGTCCATGTTTCTACCGTGAGCAACTTTACACTACTTGTCTAAAATCAACGAACTACCTGTTTATGTTGGTTCAATTTTGCTTATTTATTGTAGCTATTAGAATTTGATTTGTAATTGCTAAAAATCTCAAAGCAAGAAATACTTGCAGGGATGCTTATCGTGAGACAGCTCTTTTATGAACGAGTTGAGTAAGAAGAGATGTTATTAAATGACCATGAAACTATGTAATAACTAATACTTCACAGATTGCATGTCATGAAAGGTAGGTACGTTTATTCCTATTCGTACATGAGGAAAGGGAGACTGTGAGCTGTTAGAGTGCCAAGGTCATGCAAGTGATCCGTGGGAGAACCTAGGACTTAAAAACACAGGTTTTTTAATTTTACTCTAAGTGCTGTGCTATCTCCCTATATATATCCCTTTGGTATTTAAGCAGCTATTTAGTGTCACTTACATCTAACCACTGACATACTGGCCACTACCTTATTGCTAGGGTTTTCAGGGAAGAAACATTTGTGTAAGAGATGTTATGTGCAAATCTTTTCCAGTTTATTCATCCTTGCAAGGACAAAAAATAATTTCTTTTGCAGCCATAATTACTGTTTTTATTTTAAACAAATTTCGTGTTGTCCATGCAATTGATTAAATTCTGTTTTATATAGGAATGATGGTCAAAAGTCTGAAAAGTTTATTCCTCTGAAAAAATACCACCCTGAAAAGTGGGGAGGGAAAATTTTTCTTATTCTTAAAATTTTCAGCTCTTTGTTAATTCAAAGAGCTGAAAATATTTCAAGTCAAACATGGCCACCTACCATCTGGCTGCGTTAGAAGTTTATTTAGTAATCTCCTTATCAGCCAAACAGCTGGAAGTTTAGATAAGTCCTATGTGTAAGAAGCCAGTGTCAACTCGTTTCCAGATAATAGCAGTGGGAAAATACATATTAGAAAAAAAAGAGTTCATCAGTAGGAATTAATTTGGGAGTTTTGCTGGGCATGCACTAAACTCTCAGTACTGGTGAGTTTATCATCCATCAAACCAACTGGAGACTTAAAGGATACTCAGTGTGTCTTCTACCAAGATGTAGTATTTTAGTGTGTAGTTTTCAAAGTGTTTTCTGCCCAGGAGTTTATTTAAATCTCTAGAAAGCTCTACTACTGTATTTTGCTTCATGCAATAGATGTGTCACTGCAAAATTGCCTGCAAATTGATTTCTTTTCCATTTGTAAATGGAAATCTAATTGAAATACACTGGGATGGGAGAGTATTGCTAGTCAAGGAAATCCTTGTGTAGTGTGAAAATTATTTTTCTCTTGAAAATAGGTATTTTTTAATGTATCTACTTTGTGAATTTAAATTTTTGTGCAATGAATTTCATATAACTAATCTCATATGTGTACCTTCAATCAGGGGTCTCCAGCCCCTGGGCTGTGGACTGGTACCAGTCCGTAGCCTGTTAAGAACTGGGTCGCACAGCAGGAGATGAGTGGTAGGCAAGTGAGAGAAGCTTCATCTGTATTTGCAGCCACTCCCCAGCCCTAGCATCACTGCCTCAACTCCACCTCATATCATTAGGCCTTAGATTCTCATAGGAGCACTTGTCCCTGGTGCCAAAAAGATTGAAGACTGCTACCTTAAAGCACCTGGGAAAAAAAGATTAACATCAATTTACTAATAAGCCATTTCTGAATACTTCTCACATCCTCATACCATGTGAGAATTTTGCAGCTTGAAAACATTGCACTTATTATTGACATGATTATGTGTACCCTTATCTAACTCTTCAACTAAACTATAACTTGCTAAGAGTCAAACCCCACTCCAACCCATCCTCTGTATTGCTCTACAAGGCAGAAATACATGATCAAGGCAGAAAAGTTGTTATACCAAATTGGTATATCAACATAAACACCAATATCATTCAGATATTTCCTACACTCAATCAGATGTGGAAGGCAATTCTGCATCAGAGCATGAGTTCGGGAGTTGGACAATCTGACAAGTCATGTCACTTCTTGGCACACCAGTTGGTTCATGTGTACAGGACTTGACACAGACCCTGGAGCATAGTATGCATTGATAACCAGGTTGTTATTGCGACCTTAACTGGTGTCATTGTTAATACTCACACTCTTAGAGCTCTCTATTCCTTCCCTGTATGAGTCAGTAGCCAACCATAAATAGGCAGGAAGTGATAAAGGGAGGTTCTATAGCTCTTTGCAGCTTCCTCTTTCCTTGGAGTAGTCATTTCTACTTGATCTTCAGGTTGTCTGATTTCATTCTCTGGCTTAATTCCAGTATAACAGTAGTCTTTCTATGTTGTATTGGAGTCTGTAGTCACCAGGCATGAAACAGACAGGGGAAATGTTCAACTTAAAGCTGGGGTGTAGGTTCCATATACTTTTTGCATTCAAATGCTCAGGCTTTGAAATGTGACACTGTTCCATTTACTAATTGTATGATTTGAGGTGAGCTATGTAGTACTTTTATTTCTCAGATTTCTCATTTCTAAAATAGAATTTAAAAAACCTATTCTTAGAGTTATTGAAAAGAGTAAACAAAATAAGAGCATATTCAACAGAGTGCATAATACATAGGCAGCTCATGATAAATAATGGTGGTAGTTACTATTTTCAAAAGTGAGTGTGTATCATACCCTACACTTAGATTCCTGCACTCTCATTTATATGGTGACTGTTTCCTTAAAGAGATTCTGAAATTGCTTTGTTTTCATGTCAGTTTTTCACCTTTAGACATCAATAATAACATGCATTTATTAGTATTCATATTTGCAGTGATTTTTGAATAGTATTTTATATGTTTTATGGTCCTATTGAAACAGAGATCTGTTCAATCTTGCCAGAGAAGTATATTTAAAATAAAACAAATACAGTATTTGTCTACTCAAAACTTCCTCTGATTTCTGGGCTATGTTTGATCTGTTTCTTGTCTCTCTAGTCTCATTGCCTGCATATTTTGCACCTTTTCTTCAAACTCAGTGAATAATGTCTTTTTCTCTAAATGTGACTTCCTCATTTAGATGCCAATGTTATGCACAGTTTGCTTTGAATATGTTTTCTGTCTTTATTCTCTCAGCCTTCTACTTTAAAGTTCACCCTTTTGAGGCTTCATGTTTACCTTAGAGCTTGGTCTTCCTCCTGGAGCTCTTACTGTATCATTTGCCAATCTATATTATAGCCATTGTCCAATGACTTGACAGTCTACCTCATACTGCCATCTTATAATGAATTCAGAGTCTATCCTTTATTAGATTTTGTGTTGTCACTGACTACTAAGCATAGTGCCTGGCCATACTAGATTCTCACTTTCTCGCTGGCTCTCCTTTTTTCTATTTTCCTCACACACTCACACTTTTAGCAAAGAAGTTATTCAATGTCATGTGGACTTTTTTTTTTTCTTTAACAGTTACCATACTCCAGGGTAAATACCACATAATGTAAACAAATTAGAGGAATTCTCACCTTTCTATTTAGTTTGTGGACACATATTCCCAGGGAATAGGAAGATACCGGAATAGATATTTTCTCTAAATAGTACAATATGCATTCACAGTTGTAAAAATCAATACACCATTTACTGAAAGAGAGTTAGCTTTATCTGTTGTGTGTACTGTATTACAAATGACTTTACACAAATTTGATTGAGCCCAACCTTCTAATTTGTGAAAATTGTTCAATAAAATTATTTCTCATTCATATTATGGAATAAAGCCCCTATAAACAGCATAATCTTGAGATTTAATTCAAGAAAGGATCATTAATGAAATGCCTTTGTTTAGATTCCTGGTAATTTCAAGCAGTCACCCATGCATTGATGTTGAATATATGCTATAATATTTAAATGAATAATTATTGCCAGAAATGTCATTCAAATCTAAAAGGTTCAAAATCTTTCTAAGAGTTTTCTATTATAGTTGTCATTTTGGCTTGCAGTAGGGTATTACTATTTTTAAATAGTTAAACAAGTTATTGAACATAAAATATTCTTATAAATTAGTCTTCACTTGTAGGATATAAATAATTAAAAATCCTTTTGAATATTGACTTCCCTAGTCAAATTTTTAATCTAAAAAATACTGTCAACAACCAAGAGAGCTTTATAATACACACAAACAAAAATGTATTTGTGTGTATGTGTGTTTGTATCAACAGTTCCTTTTCATCATGCATGCTACATCTCAGTAGTTTTGCATTGTTCATTCTAAATTTTGTCTACAAGCATGCATTTATAAAATACTTTCACACTTATTACCCATACAATCTGGAACTGTGAGGTTTTCAATTCTTTTCATGTTAAATGTTACTTCATATGTTTAGAAGATTTTTTCTGTTTAGCACATACCTTAATATATAGGACATTAACAGTACTATTGAACTTCACTCTAAATTATCTCTTACCTTCTATTTTAGATTTACCATATTCATATGTATATTTAGGAAACAATAAATGTGTCATACCAAATATATTGGTTTCTACTTTTTTAAAAATCCAGCATTAGCTTTATGAGATTCATACATGTTGAAACATGTGGCTCTAGTTCATTCATTATTGATTCTGTATAAAATATGTGAAATTTCACCTTTAAATGATAATAGCAAATGGCATTCTAAAATAGTTGTACAAATTACATCTCTGTCAGCATAATGTAAGTTACTGTTGCTCAATAAACTTGCCTATGCTGGGTATTGTCAGACATACCAAATAATTACAACAATGGTGAAAATGAAAATGATACTTATGATTTTGATTTTAATTTTCCTCTTTATTAATGAAGGTGGGTACTTCTCAACTATTTAGTGATCATTCTAGTTTCTTATTCTATAAAATGCTTGTTCATGTTTTTTGCCCATTTTATTGGTTTGGTTATCTTTTTCTTACAGTGCTAGTAGCACTTTATATATTATGAGTATTATTCTCTTTCTTTAAATGTGTTATTAATATCTTCTATTTTGAGGCTTGCATTTTTACTCTCTTCATGGTAACTTTGGAAGAATGTAAATTCTTAATTTCAATATAGTTGTATTTGTCAATTTTTTTTTATAAGTTGTTTTATGTGTCTTACCTTAAGTACTCATGTTTATAACAGAGGGAAAATGTATTCACCTACATTTTCTTTTAATATTGAAGTTTTGCTTTTAAATTTTTAATTATGTAATCTATCTAGAGTTGCTTGTTTGTGTGATGTGTAGTAGGGATTACTTTATTTTATCCTCAATACTGCATATATTTATCTTTTCTAATTATTATTTTTAAGCCATTAAAATGTTACACTTTATAATTACTCTATTTAATAGCTTCAAATATATATTGGCCACATTATTTTCAAATATCTTAATAAATTTAATATCTATGCTGTTATTATTGATGAAGTTTACATTTTATCATAATTTCATTTGACATGTTTATCATATTCTATTTCATCCTCTTTTTTAAATTAATTTATTTATTTTAATTGGTTTCGATTATACAGTACACTGGTTAGACATCTATATAGTTCATAAAATGATCCCCCTAATTGCTCCTTCTCTCCCCTGGCCCTCCGCCTAGCCATCATATTAATGCTAACTGAATTCCTTATGCTGTGTCATTCTCTTTTTATTTTCAATATAGACACATATTGGTGAACGTAAATTTCACCAATAATATTTTGTAAATTTTGAAAATATTGTTATCCACTTTAAAATTTCTCCTTTGTATTCATAGTGTCTAATTTATTACCAAAGAAAGCTTCCTGGTCTTCAGCTTTATTAACTAATTCGTGAAGTGGAAGGATGAAGAAGCATTAATCTAATAGCTCCATAATGCCATTTTATGAACCTTTTATGCTTCTTGGGTTTTGTTTTATCAAACATAGTATTCACCCTATCATATCATTGTGATTTAAGAAACTCTTAAAAATATATTTTAATCTTTTTAATTCAGCCACCATTGCCACTGATCAATATTTTTTTGTCTAATACTTTGCTGAGCTAGGTGGATGGCGCCATAGTCACCACTTGGTTCCCATTGGTGGTCAGAATAAATTCTACAACACATCAAACTTGGGTCAAATAGGCTTTGTTCAGGACACTTACAAAATGAGTCTTACCAAAAGGATAAGACATGGATTCCTGAATCTGTTTATCTTCATGAAAAGATATGTAGGCCTCTGATGGATATACCGCATGTATACCTTCCAGGAGAGAAACCTGAATGCTTTCCAACTATACTTTTAATATTAAAAGTATAATAAAGTGACCTTATCACTGCATGAACAAAAAGAATACTAGGGTACTAAGCAGTCAGTTAAAATGCCATCACTTTAACCCATTTCCGGTTTGCCTCGAGACTATGCACCAGAAGCGCTTGTGGCTGTAGCATTTACCTTGAGATAACTCATGGATTACAGTTCTAACTTTATCCCCAAAGTTTGCCACGAGATATCTTGCTTTTATTATTATTTTTGCATCACGCTAGCATATCGATAGTCTTTGGAAACAAATGACATCATTCTATTTATAGCATTCTGTTTTTAGTAGTGGTATTTCCATTTACAAAATATGGTAATTCCAGATCACTGAAAGTGTCAAATTATAGAAAATGTAGCATTCCTACGTGTGATGTTAAAATCATTCACGAACAGTTAGCCGAAGATTCATTTGATGAATCTGATTTCTCTATATATTTCTGTTATGTTAGGATTAGAGACAAGTTCTGTTTAGAAATAACTCCAAGAACAGTTTTTATATTTTATTTTTACATTGAAGAATAGTCAGATTTGCTTCAACCTCAAAGAGCATATTTATACAAAATTAATGCTGGCGAGCGAGCTGCACTATTTTTTTTTTTTTTTTTCCTAAACAGGAAATGGGCTAAAGACTTGTCTGGGAATGCCAGCTGCCTGGTTTTGGAATATTATAGACCCTTCTACCAGAGAAAGGAAGCTTTACATTATATCGTTAGGATGCGATATTTAACCATTGTTCTTTTTAGTAATAAATGTTGAAAAATCACATCCTAAGTATAAATATACACATTATTGGGAAATTTGAACTAATATTTAATATCTATTACAAATGAGATATTTAAAATACTTCATCTCATTTTATCTTCATAACAATCTTATGAAAGATTAGTCAGCTTTATATTAAGGTGATACACATTTTTAGAAAGGTTAAAATTTTCAAAAAACGTCATTTAGAAAATGTGTATTGATTTAACATACTTCAACTCTACAACATTTTGTACATTTCAAAGTACCTCATATGAGTTATTTATCCCATTTGATTTTCCCCATGTTCATCTAAGGAGGAGCAAGTAGTCTCTCCATTATATAAAAATGAAAAATAAAATTTAAGGCAGCAACATACTCCCAAGCTAAGTGAGTAAGGACTAAACTACATATATATCCCCTTTATTAAGAAATAATTAATTCCATTTTTAACATTTGGTTGAATCTAATTGGCAGTCATGACATAGGGAACAGCTTTATCATTTATAAATCATGGTAGATAGGGCATGCTTTCAGGCCATTTCCTTCTCCCAAAGTCTGGTGAAGTTTCTATTTCTCCAAATAGACTTTATTCTGAGGAATAAACATTACAATGAGCTAACTACAGTTTTATAATAACTATTAGCTTTATTAAGTCTCTGCTCTGTGTCAGGCACTTTGCCAGTTCCCTTACAAATATTTCTAAACTCTTCAGTAATACAAAGCAGTTTTTATCATTTCTATTTTAGGGATGACTCAACTAAGATATAGAAAATAGAAGTAACCTGCCTGAAGTCACATAGCTAGTTGATAGCTGAGCTAGAATTCAAAATCAGGACTAATTGATTTCTAAATCAGTCACTTACCCTTTTCCTGGACACTTCTCCATTTGGTTTTTGCTTTGTCCTATCTAGTACAAAATTTGTAGCTTAGTTATGTGTTCAAGTACTAAAATTTTCCACAGCCAGATTTTTAGTTTTCTTTGGGTGGTATGGATCGGGGAGAGGGCTTTCAGATATATATATATCATAGTGCTTATAAAGTTAGGAGTTGGAAGCGAGGTAAACCTGAGTTTAAATCCTGGTTCTACCATATTTTATGTGTGTGGGCAAAATATTTCAGTTCTTTAGGTCTCAGTTTCTCATATGTAAATATCATCTGCTGCATAGGTTAGGACAAATGTGATAATGTGTGTAAAGATAAATGTGATAATGGCTGGCACATAATAAGCATTAAATTAATATCAGCAAGTATTGTTATTTGATTTTGTCAAATGTCTTTTTTTCCCTTCTGCTTTTATAATAATCCACCTCAAATCTTATCTGGAATAAAATAAAACAATTTTTAAATTACCTAAATTAAGTAATTATAGAATTAGTCTTTTGATTTGAAAACGGGTTTAATATGGGGATTTGGAATGTAACAGGAGCACTTTGAGGCTCTCCTGGGAACTAGAGGAATCCACAGGCGATTAATTGCTTGAAATGGCAGATTTAAAAGGAAGCAAAACAAGCAAACAAACAATAGTCTTTTCCAAAAGTGCTTTCTGGGCAGGTGGACAAGACACTTGAACAGTCACTGCCTCAGAGTCTTTGTGATCTGTCCAGAAAATTCTTATGGGTCTGGCAGCCTAAGATTTGACCCAAAAATACCCATGTGCTTTCAGATACTTGAGGTTCAGCAAAGACCATTTTTATCTAACAGGAGCTCATGCCTCTCTCATGAGCAATCTTTAGGCAGTAGAATCTGATTTATGACTGGTTCACGCCAGCAACCAACAGCGGACCCAAGCTAATGTTCAAGAGTCCTGGGTTCTAGTTTTATTTTTCTCCCAACTAGGAATGAGATTTTGACTAAGTCACCTTTCTCTGTGTTTCAGGCCCTCACGAGTGAAATGCAGGTCATTTCTCAGGTATTTATAAAGATCAAATTAAGTAATGAATGTGTTATTAAATCTAGTTGATCAATAAAGCTTAAGAGTGGTTATTTCCTCCTAGAATTAGGAAACTGCTTTTTGCAAAGGATATAAGGTCTCAAATACCTCATGCCTGTATCTTAAAGTTAGGCCATGTGATAAATATTTGAGATATCTTCTTATTGAATGAAAGGTGATATTTATTACAATTCAATCAAATAACAAAACAAAGCAACATAAGAAATAACAGGGGTCCTAGTACTAAAAGCTACCAAAAGAGTCTTATCAAATTATTCTGGGCTTTTTGAATATGAGGGGCATTTGAGAGGCATAGAAATGATAGTATATTTCCCTGAATTTTTAATTTTACTGAAATATTTAAATATAAATAATTCAATATCAAAACACACAAATGTATATCATGAAGTATGAAGTAATATTTGCAGTATATTTTGAGAGACAATTTGAATCTAAAAAATAATGAAATTAGGGTGAGATGCTTTGTGCTACATTCCCAAGTTCTCCAGAAGTCCTGGATTCATCCTCCTTTGTCTCGAGGGCTATCATTGTGAACACAATGCAATTGTGGTGTTTGTTAAAGAGGATCAGATTTGGGGTCAGCTTGGTCAGATTCAAGTCCTGGCTCCATCACTTGTTACTTTTGACTTCAAGTAAATTATATCATCTCTCTGTGCTATTGCCTCATATGTAAAATAAGAATAACGATACCTGTCTCATAGTTGTGAAGAGTTAATCAGATAAAATATATTAAGTGCTTGCTGCAAGCCCTGCTATACAATATAAATGTGAGAGCTTATTAAACATCTTCATTGTCATGAGGGAGAAAAATTTTTACTGGAAACTACAGAACACTATTATTCTTTTTCTCTCAATATTCTTGAAAGGAAAGATGAAAGTTGTCTGGTTATTAGGATCATCATGTCTCAGTAGAAACAGATGGTCTATCTGTTAGTGGAAGGGTTAGCTGAAGAGATTTCAATGAAGAAGGTATTTACAGACAGGCAAGCAGAGTTAAGGGGACCAACAGGGGGAACTACAGTACCCAGAGGAGAGTGAGGATGAGAAGCCATTGCCACCCTTAGGCTTGAAGGGGCAGAGGAGGAAAGGTATTCCCAGAAACCAGAGATCTCTGCAACCCTAGTAGAAGCCCACCAATAAAAACTGACCAGAGCATCAAGGACAGGAATAAAAATGCCCTGATCTGTCCTCCTCCCATTCTGTGAGCTCCTGCAAGTGTCTTCCATTGGCTGATTCCAGTGGGAAAACAGGAAGACGATCAAAGGTACCCGGAGCATATAATTGATAGAGATCCACCTCCCAGGACACAGAGTGGAGAAGAATCAGAAAAACAAAAGGAGAAAAACAGATAGTCAAAAATCAAAAATCACCATTTTTGGAGATGGAAAGGTACTTATTAAATTCATTCCGAACAACATACTAATTAGGTAAGATTAGATAATTTATTTAAACATTATAAGTTTGTTTCAACATCAATGAAAACGAATAATACATTCTTCATAGGATTCTCCTATACACTAAATATATATATATACATATATATAATCAGAAATATATATATATACACATACATATATATATATAATCAGAAATATAGAGGATTAACTAAAATTGACTACTATGATATTTGTTATCGAGGATCTGGAGGCTTTTATAAAGTTGGCAGCTAATTTAAAGAGCTCTCCAAAGTAGTGTATCAGTTTGTTAAATAAATATTGAGTGCCTACCATGGAGAAGGAACTTCTAGATTACCTGGAATATAACAGTGAACCAAAGTAACCTGGACTTCAGCACCAAAAGTTTATAGTCTAGTAGTTTTGAACACACAAATCTTTTTAATTGTAATACATACTATTAAAGTTATACTGAAGTATATCAGGAGAGCTCTAATTTAGACAGTATGATAAAAAAAAAAATACTTCCTAGAAAGGAATCATTAAGGCCCAGCACCAAAGAATGGTGAATTTGACAGTTTTGGATGAGTAGGGAGGGGCTGGGATTGGGGAGAGTTCAAAGCAAAGACAATCCTATATATAAAGAACCTAAGGCTAGGATGAGTTTGATTAGCATGAGTAACTGAGGAAGAGATTGGATTGAAGAGGTAGGCAAGGACCCCATCATGCAGTGCTACACTGTAGGCCACTGAAAAAGCTGGAAATTTAATCTAAGTAGAAAGAAAAATCATTGAAGCATTTCAAGCTGGGAACTGGTATGGTCTCCTTTACATTTTTAAAAGCTTACTCTGGCTTTTAAGTACATAATAGGTTGGAAAGAGGTAAGAATAAAAATGGAGACTGATTAGGAAGTTATCTGAGTGGACAAGACCAGAGATGATGATGGTTTTGACCAGGTCAACAGGAATGAAGTTGTCTTGCATTTGTATCATTAGCTAATTTGATCAACCAGATGAAAGCCTATTTCCTAAAAAAAGGATAACATATCTATATCATGGGAGTATTGTAAAGATTGTATAAGATATAGGCAAACATGCCACAGCCACAAGTATATTACTTTAAATATATGATTTTTGTGTTCGCATATACCAGACTGTTGGCTCCTTGAGGGTAGATATTTGTATTATTCCATTTACATCCACCCAAACTCCTAGTACAGTGTTTTTAGAATGACTAAATATTGCATGGTGGCAAAATATTAAATCTTTTGGGAAAAACATTAGAAGTCAGAAAAAGTATAGCAGATACTTTTAACTTCTAGAATCTCAATTTGAATTTCTCCTGTTTCCTCTTTAAACTTAGATACCATAACTCCAAGTGTCCTTAGAGACTGCTTTGTAGATTGCTAAACGCCATCCAAAATCCAATTTCGTTGTTGTTTTTGGAATGAAACATCATCCTGCACTTAAAGAATTATCCTTTAAGAACTGCAAAGTGCTTTTCAAATGAAGATACATCCTCCTGATGAACTAGAAAGGGAAATGAAGGAAATGGATAATTTATATGTCTGCTTGCAGTGGGAGAGTAAATTGGCAAGATACAAAAAGATGAAATACCAGAGTCTCTACCCCATCCTACCATCATTCTGTATTGTAAAATTTAACCTTTTTTTCTTCAGAATTTCTTGGAATTATGTCAGAAAAAAAAAATGCAGCTGGATCCCTGTCTCTGGGGTACTTTTGATCATAAGACTATAAGGCAGCCCTGAATCTGAGAATCTTTGTCCCATGATGTCCTTTTGAAAGGCATTAGCATTAAAAGGCATCAAGGGTGATTTCTTCAATGAGCAACTTGAATCTATCCTGTAAATTATTTCATCAAACTGTGCATTTTAAAGCAATTGATAATCCTAAGGAAATATTTCCATAAGCAACATATTTTAACAATTGTTAATGTGTCAGACAAGAAAATAAAACCCATGGTGCATCAGACCAATAGCAAGTCAGAAAAATACTGTTGCTGAAAGGGAGATGAAAGGATTTTTTTGATTGGATATAATACAGTGGAATTGTTTGTTACACTGTGATATGATACTAAAGTCAATATGTTAGGTCAAATTTGGGTATAATGAAGACTCTTTTTGAAACAATTGTGAAGCGCTGTGAACATGATTTAGGTATAAGCTCTGAGTAGAACAGATGAAAGCCTACATGAATAGAAGGCTGGTAGAGAATTCGTCAGTAGTCTCGATTGCCTGCAGGGTTTGTGCACTCTTTGATAATATTAAGCCTCTATAAAAATTACTGTGTTCATTACAGTTGGTTATTGTGAGGATTAAACAAGAGTGGAAAACAATCTTTGGCTTGGGTTAGGCTCAAAGGCAGCACAATATATAAGCTATGACTATACTCTCAATACTTAGAGATATATTACATGAGTCAATTACTCAAGCAATGAATAATTTATTTGGCATTAATTTTATACTTATTCCCATTTTGGGTGCAGTAAAGTTGACAGAAAAAAAAACAAAACCTAAAAATAGTAGTTGGGCCATGATGCACATTTACTAAATTTGCTACATTTATGAATATAGAATTGAATGAAAGACCTTACAATTTCACGGCCTCTCTGGAAAATTTTTATGCCTTTACAAAAACCTCCATTAAGGTTTTCCTTTCTCTATAAAATCTTTGCTAGTCTACTTCCATCTCCGACATCTTAAACTTGCTATATTGTATGACTCTACTAACTCATAACTACTTTATTTTTTAAAATAAATATTTATTTAGTAGCAATTATGTGTGTCTAGAATTTCACATACTGATTACTGAAGTCTAGTCCATGACTTCATTTACTTGCAAATAAAGAGGGGAGATAGACAAGGTAGCAACCAGTTAAAAACTTTTTAAAAGTATGCAAAAGTCATTATGAGAATTAAAGAATAAGCATGTCTTCCAAATTAGAAAAATCTTTTAAATGGAGTCAATACTTTATAACTTTCTTTTTTCTTTTTTAAATATATATATATATATTTAAATATAATATATATTTTATTTTTTATAGTTTGCCTATATATATATTTTATTTTTTATGTTTGCCTATATATATATTTTATTTTTTATAGTTGGCATATGATATATTAGTTTCAGGTGTACAACATAGTAATTAGACATTTATATTACTTACAAAGTGATCACCCTTATAAATCTAGTACTCTTCTGACATCATACATAGTCATTACAATATTATTGAATATATTCTTTAAGCTATACTTTACATCCCCATGACTATTTTGTAACTACCAATTTGTATTTCTTAACTCCTCCCCTTTTTCACCTACTCCCCAACTTCCTTCCCATCTGGCAGCTATCGAAATGTTCTTTGTATCTATGAGTTTGTTTCTGTTTTGTTTATTTTGTTCTTTAGATACCGCGTGTAAGTGGAATCATGTAGCATTTGTTTTTCTCTGTCTGACTTACTCCACTCAGCACAGTACCCTCTAGGTCCATCCATGTTGTTGCAGATGCTAAGATTTCATTATTTTTCATGGCTGAGTATATCCCATTGTATATATGTACCACCTCTTCTCTATCTATTCATCCATTGATGGACACTCAGGTAGCCTCTATATCTTGGCTATTGTAAATAATGCTGCAATAAACATGGTTACATACACCTTTACAAATTAGTGCTTTATATTTCTTCAAATAAATACCCAGAAGTGGAATTACTGGGCCCTTCTTTATCTCTTGTTATAGCCTTTGTTTTAAAGTCTATTTTGTCTGGCATAAATATTGCTACCTTGGCTTTTTTGTTTGTTTCCATTTTCACGAAACATCTTTTTTCATCCCTTTACTTTCAGTCTCTGTATCTTTCAATCTGAAGTAAGTCTTTTGTAGGCAGCATATGTAAGGGTCCTGGTTTCTTATTCAGCTACCTTTTCTTTTGATTGGAGCATTTAATTCATTTACATTTAAAGTAACTGTTAATAGATTTGTAGTTATTGAAATGTTATTATTCATATATATTTTTTTTTTCTTAAAGAAGTCTGTCCAACATTTCCTGTCATACTGTCTCGGCGGTGATGAACTCCTTTAGATTTTCTTATCTGGGAACCTCTTTATCTGTCCTTTGATTCTAAATGATAGCTTTGCTGGGTAGAGTAATCTTGGTTGTAGGTCCTTGCTCTTCATCATTTTGAGTATTTCCTGCCAGTCTTTTCTGGCCTGCAAAGTTTCTGTTGAGAAATCAACTGAAAGTCTTATGGGAACTCCCTTGTATGTAACTGCTTTTCACTTGCTGCTTTTAAGATTCTCTCTTTATCTTTAACTTTGGCATTTTAATTAGGATGTATCTTGGTATGGGCCTCTTTGGGTCCATCTTGTTTGGGACTCTCTGTACTCCCTAGGAATGTCTATTTCCTTCACTAGGTTAGGGAAGTTTTCTGTCATTATTTCTTGATACAGGTTTTCAATTCCTTGCTCTCTTCTCTTTCTGATACATTGATGATACAAATGTTGTTACACTCGATGTTGTCCCAGAAACCCCTTAAACCAGTGGTCCCCAACCTTTTTGGCACCAGGGACCAGTACTGCTATGAGAATCTAATATCTAATGATCTGAAGTGGAGCTGAGGTGGTGATACTAGCGTTGAGGAGTGGCTGGAAATACAAATGAAGCTTCGCTCTCTTGCTCACCACTCCCCTCCTGCTGTGCAGCCTGGTTCCTAACAGGCCACAGACCTGTACTGGTCTGCGGCCTGGGTGTTGGGCACCTCTGATTTAGGGTCTGTGTCTTTCCATGTGAACTTTAGAATAAGCTGCCTATGTGTACAGAGAAAATAAAAAATAAACCAAAACATATTGATATCCTGATAGGAACTGCATTAAACTTATAGATAATTTGGAGAGAATTAGTATCTTCACTGCATCAAGTCTTCTAATTCATGAACCCATATGTTTATTCCCTGATTTCTTTTATCACCATTTTAAAATTTTTTGTAATACAGATCCTATATGTGTTTGCTTAAGATCATACTGAAATATTTAATCTTTGTAGTGATTATAAATGGTACTATGTTTTTAATTTTCATTTCCACATGTTCATTCTTAGCATATAGAAATTCAGCTGACTTCTGTGGTTTTCGATCTTAAATCCTAAAACTTTGCTGACATCACTTATTGAGTTTTACTAGACAATCATATCATCTGCAAACAGGGACCATTTTTTTTTCCCTTTCCAATCTGTATGCCATTTATTTATTTATTTATTATTTATTTATTTATGTCACACCTTTTCAATCAGGATGTTTTTTTGTTTGTTTGTTTGGTCTTCTTGCACCAGCTAGCATTCCCACTAGACTGTTGAATAGATGTGATAAGAACAGACATCCTTAAACTTTTCCCAGTCTTAGAGGAAAAGCATTCAGTCTTTCAACATTAAGTATGGTATAAGCTTTAGGGGTTTTTGTTTGTTTGTTTGTTCTAAGTCTCCTAGTATTGAATATTCTTATTTAACTAAATTTATTGGGATGACATTGGTTAATAAAATTATACAGATTTCAAGTGTACAGTTCAGTAATACATCATATGTATATTGCATTTCATTCATCACCCAAAGTTAAGTTTCCTTCAGTCACCTTATATTTGATCTCCTTTACCCTTATCTACCTCCCCACCTTTCCCTCTGGTAACCACTATACTGTCTTCTGTGTCCATGAGTCTCTGTTTATTTGTCTTGTTCATTTGTTGCTTTCAGATTTATACCCCTCATGTGAGTGAAATAATTTGTGGATGCTCTTCATCAAGTTTAGGAATTTCTCTATTCTCAGTTTGATGAAAAGTTTTATAATAAATGGGTGTTGCACTTTGTCAAATGTATTTTCTGTGTTGATTGATAGAACCACTTTTTTTCTTGTTGTGGTGGATTACACAGATGATTATTTTAACATTGTGTGAGGCTTGCATACCTGGAATAAATTTGGCTGTGGTATATAATTATTTTGATACATTTTTTAACTCAATTGACAGGTATTTTGTTGAGGGATTTTGCATCTAAGTTCGTAAAATATATTGTGTTTGTAGCTTTTTATTAGTACTGTCTTTTTCTGGTTTTGGTCAAGGTAATATTGATCATATAAAATGAGTTGAGAAGTGTTTTTCCTCTTCCATTTTCTGGAAGATATTGAGTAAAATTGGTATTTTTTTTTTTTGGCTTTATTGAAATATAATAGACAATTAGTTGCCTGTATTTACATTGTACAATTCAATGACTTTTTTCAGTTATAGTTGGCATGCAATAATATATTAGTTTCTGTTGTACAGCGTAGTGATTAGAGATCTATATGTAACTCACAAAGTGGTCATCTCACTAAATCTAGTACCACTCTTCCCTCTTATATATTTATTACAGAATTGTTGATTATTTTCCTTATGCTACACTTTATATCTCCATGTCTATTTTGTAACCTATCTCTTTGTATCCCTCTTAATCCCTCTGCTATTTTTCACTGTCCTCCTCAACCCCCCTCCCATCTAGTAGCCCATCAAAATATTCTCTGTATCTATGAGTTTGTTTCCATTTTGTTGTTTATTTTGTTCTTTAGATTTCACATGTAAGCGGAATCATATGGCATTTGTCTTTTTCTATCTGACTTACTCCACTTAGCACAATACCCTTTAGGTCCATCCATGTTGCTGCAGATGGCAATATTTCATTCATTCATTCATTTATTCATTCATTCATTGCTGAGTAATAATAGTCCATTGTATATATGTACTACCTCTGCTTTATCCATTTATCCATTGATGGACACCCAGGTGGCCTCCATATCTTGGCTATTGTAAATAATGCTGCAATGAACATGTG
>NW_006494614.1:50801330-50854842 GCF_000325575.1 Pteropus alecto | reverse complement strand
GCCAAGCCCTTCTGTCCTACATTTTTTTTTTTTTTTTTGAGAAATCAGCTGCCAGTCTTATGGGTGTACCCTTGTTGGTAACTAACTCCTTTTCTCTTGCTGCTTTTAAGATTCTCTCTTTATATTTAACCTTTGGCATTTTAATTATGATGTGGACCTCTTTGAGTTCCTGATTTTGGGGACTCTCTGAGCTTCCTGGGGTTTTATATCTATTTCCTTCATCAGGTTAGGAAGTTTTCCATCATTATTTCTTCAAGTAACTATTCAATTTCTTGTTCTCCTTCAGCTACTCCCATTACTGGGATACTTTTACATTTAATTTTGTCCTATAGGCTCCTTAAATTATTATTATAGTCTTGTTTTCATTTTCTTACTCTTCTGATTGAATGACCTTCACTTCCCCATCCTCTATATTGGTGGTTTGGTCCTCTTCTTTATCTACTCTGTTGATTCCCTCTAATATTCTCTTCATCTCAGATAATGTGTTCTTCATTTCTGACTGGTTCCCTTTTATAATTTCCATTTACATTTTTATGTTTTTTTTATCTTTTGTTAAAATTCTCAATGAGTTCATGTACACATTCCCTAAGTTCATTGAGCATCTTTATAACCAGTGTTTTGAACTGTATCTGTTATATTACTTGACTCCATTATTCCTGGATCTCTGTTCTATTCTCTCATATGGTTTCTACTTCTTTGTCTTTCCATTTTGGCTGCCTCTCTGTGTCTATTTCTATGTACTAAGCAAAGCTCTGAAGTCTCCCAGTCTTATTAGCATGGCTTTATGTATAGGTGTCCAGTGGCAGAGTCCTTAGAGGATTTCAGCTTCAGACCAAGTTTAGCTCCGGCCTGTGCCCCTCCGGGGGCCACCTGTTAAGATTCAGCAAGCAATCCACAGATGCTTTGCTTATAGTTGCCTCAAGTCCATGCCAGAAATCAAGGCCAGCTGCTATCACTGTGGGTCTTGGGATTGGCTCAGTAAGAAGCATTAGACTCATCGAGAACACACCTGGATGTGTGTGGCTTGAGTGGGGCTGCAAGTTGGGGGAGGCAAAGTTTCAGGGAATCCTCTGGGTGGAGCTACTTCTGTTATCCAGTTTGATGACATCTCAGCTATGATAGCACTGAGTCAGCACACTGTGGGTAAGAAGGGCTCAACAGAGGCACAATGGATACTTCCAGCACTTCTACCCAGGAAAGAGCCTTGCCTGCAGCTCTTGTTCTGCCAGCTCAGTGTCCCCCTGTAAGTCCTTGGTGCTCCCGGAGCAGCCAATCCGGCACTAGTGTTCAGACCGAGCAAGTCCCTCATCGTGAAAGTCCTCTCGCAGACACAGGCCCCTTAAGAGGCATCTGTGGCTGCTGCTGCATAGCCTCTGTCCCACTCAGCTCCTGGAGACCAGGCAGCTTGTGTCTTTGCCCCCTCCTACCTTCTACCTTTGCAGGTTGATTAATTATCTCCCTAGTTGTAGTGCTTCTGTTCATCTAGATCCCGGGTGACTTTACTTGCCCTTTGTTCCATGTTTCCGTCCCAACTATGATGTGGTCGCAAGTGGGATGAAAAAACCTCTATAATCTACGCCATTTTTAGGGGCCTCTTAAGTTGGTATTCTTTCTTAAATGTTTGGTAACATTTTCCAGTGATGTAGTTTGGTCATGGAGATTATTTTGGTTTTGGTTGGGGATACTTTTTAGGTACAAATTTAATTTCTTAACTGTCAGAACTATTATGGGATGGTTATCTGTTTCAATTTGGTTTATTTTTGCTAGTTTGTGTTTTGAAAAATTGTTCAGTTTTTTTAAGTTGTTAAATTTGTGAGCATAAATTTGTTCATAATGGCTGAAGGGTCTGAAGTTTAGTCCCTCTTTCATTCCTGATAGTGATTTATGTCTTTCCCTTTTTCTTTCAGTTCTGCCCATAGGTTTATCAATTTCACTATTTTTTTTTCAAAGAAAAATATTTTGGTTTTGTTCATTTTTGTGTATAGTTTTCCTATTTTTAATTTCACTGATACTGCTCTTATTTTTGCTATTTTCTTTCTTCTGTTTACTTTGGGTTTATCTTGCACTTTTTTTGCTAGTAATTTTGAGATAGCCGGAACATTTTTGAGAGTAAAAGTGTTGCTATGAGCAATCTCACTCAGAGAGTAGGTGTAACCTGAGAGTTCCTGGGCAAATTAAAAAGTGAAGTTGCCTTAGTGATAACCTTTAGCCAGGGAGGCTATAGGAATTATCTCTGTGACCTCTTCATGTGCACCATAAAGATTCTGTTCTAAGATACCTGGTCTGGACTGGTCCTGTTACTTAATGCTTTGGGTCACTCTTTACTAATTACAGAGACTGAAAAAAATTTTCCCGTGAAGTTCTGTATGGTCTTGAATACACACAAGCTGTGTCTGGATTATTTTTTCTGATACCAGGACACATATGCTAACTCTTATAATAAGGTTTCTGAGACAGAGTAACTTTTATGGTACACTCTCATGTGCCTGACCCTATTGTTGGCCATGTTCAAATCTATCATTACTCCTCGTAACAATATGATGAAGTATCAATATATACATATTGTAGGAAAGGAATTTGAGCCTTGTAAAGGTTAAATCACTTTCCTGAAAAGCATGTAGAAGTAGAAGAGACAGGAGTTAAGATTAAAGATGCCAGACCCCTCCTACTGTATAGCTCTCCAGTACAAGTTGTTGTATCAACATCTGCTGATCATCTTACTTGAAGGGGGAGGGTGTTCTGTTGATGTAATCAGATCTGTAGTTTGTAGGAGGCCCCTATGTGTATTTTATTATGAATGTGAAATGCTGATGTCAGAGTAATGTATGTGGTTGTTTTGATGAAGGAAAATAATAAATATATTTAAATTGTATTAGGAAAACATGAGATTTGTTAAATGTCTTTTGTGCATCCATAAGATGAAGATCCAATGAAGTAATATTCAAGCTACATTACCCCAGGAGAGGGAATCAACAAGGTCCTAAACAATCAGTTTTTAAGTGGGAAATATCACTAGAGTATATTTACTATCTTTAATCAAGTATTATATACACACAAGACTATAGGTAATGGGCATGATCAATGGGATGTACGGGGAAAAATTGGGAATTGAAATATCAAGGAGATAATCAGCAAAGCTCAGTAGAAAATGAAGTGAAGGCTTTTTATATGTAATTCTATTCAAGCTCCCACTAAATCTATCCAGCTTTATATCACCTGCCTTAAAATGAAACTAGTTACTTTTTTTCCTCCATTCAAGCTAAGACATGGAAGAAACAGATTCATTTGTTTATTTATTCAAGAAAACATCCAGAATCTTGACTGAGAAGTAAAATCTGTTGATTATCTTTATTAAGTGCTCAGAACTTTTTCAACTCAACAACAATAAGGCAAATAACCTAATTTAAAAATGAGTGAAGAACTTGAATAGACATTTCTCCATAGAAGGTATATAAATGGTCAATAAGCACGTGAAAAGATGTTTAACATCACTAATCATTAAAGGAATGAAAATTAAAACTACAATGAGATACGACTTTACATCTATTAAGATGACTGTCATTAGTAAAAAAGAAAATAGCAAGTGTAGATGAAGATGTGGAAAAACAGACTTTTTGCATTGTTGGTGGAGATGAAAAATAATGTACTCACTGAAAAATATGATAGTTCCTTAAAAACTATGCTACTATGTTAATGTAATCCAGTAATTCAACTACTGGTTATATAGCCAAAAGATTGAAAGCAGTGATTCAAGCAAGTATGTGTACACTAAAATACATGGTGGCACTATTCATACCAAATAATAGAAAAACCCAAATGCCCATCAGTGGTGAATGAGTAAACATAGTATCTGTGTATGTGTGTCTGTGTCGGTCTGTCTCTCTCTATTTATCTCCCTGCTTCTCGCCCTCTCTCTCTCTCACACACACACACACACATTGAAATATTATTCAGTCTTAAAAAAAAAATAATGAAATTCCTACACATGCTACAGCATGGACAAACCTTGAAGACATTATGTTAATTGAAATAAGCCAATCATGAAAGGACAAAAATAATATGATTCCACTAATATACTTACCTAGAGTAATCAAATTTATAGTGACAGAATATAGAAAGGTGTTTGCCAGAGGCTGGAGGGAGGGGGCAATGTAAATTACTTAGCGTTGAAGTTTCAGTTTGGGAAGATGAAAAAACTCTGGAGATAAATAGTTGTGATGATTGCACAACAATGTGAATGTACTTAATGCCACTGAACTAAACACCCCAAAATGATTAAAATGGTAAATTTTATATATATTTTACCACAATAAAAATAATTAATAGCTTAGAGTGTACAATGTCCTCCTTTGATTCTACATAGCACATTTTTTAAATTTTTTAAGTATGCTTGGCATACGATATTATGTTAGTTTCAGATGTGCCTATAGTGATTTGACAGTTATATACCTCATAATGTTATCAGCACTCTTAGTAACCTTTCACCATGCAGAGTCATCACAATATTATTGACTATATTTCCCTTCACTTTTTTCGCCTACATCCCCACCTTCAACTCTTCTGGCAACTGTCAGTTTGATCTCTGTTTCTATGGATCTGTTTTGTTTGTTTTAGATTCCACCTATAAATGAAATCATACACTATCTTTGTCTGACTTATTTTACTTAGGATAATGACCCCTAGGTCCATCTATGTTATTGCAAATGGTGATTTTATTCTTTTTTATTGCTGAGTAATATTTCATCGTACATATGTGTGTGTGTGTGTGTGTGTGTGTGTGTGTGTGTGTATCACATCCTTATCAATGGACACCTAGGTTGCTTCTATATCTTGGCTATTGTAAATATGCCACATTGAACATATAGGTGCCTATATCTTTTCAAATTAGTGTTTTTATTTTCTTCAGATAAACACTGAGAAGTGGGATTGCTGGATCATATGGTAGTTCTAGTTTTTGTTTTTTGAGAAATCTTCATACTATTTTCCATAATGGCTGCACCAATTTACAATCCCCCCAACAGTGCACAAGGGTTCCCTTTTCTCTACGTCCTCCTCAACACTTGTTATTTGTTGAATTTTTGCTAATAGCCATTCTGACAGGTGAGAGGTGGTATCTCATTGTGGTTTTGATTTGCATTTCCCCAATGATTAGTAATGTTGAGCATCTTTTCATATGTCTGTTGGCCATCCGTATGTCCTCCTTAGCGAAATGCCTATTCAGAATCATTTTTTGATTAGATCGTTTATTTTTTTGTTAATGAGTTGTATGAGTTCTGTATATACTTTGTATAGTAACCCCTTATCACATATATCATTAGCAAATATATTCTCTCATTTAGTAGGTTGTCATTTAATTTTATTGATGTTTTCCTTTAGTGTCCCATTTATTTTAGCTTTTATTTTTCTTGCTCAAGGGGACATAACACAAATTATTAACTCATAAAAGCAGCCTAATAAACTAATGTTTGATGTATTTCTTAAAAATTTCTAAATATTCTCTTTAGTTTTTTATTTCAAAGAATTCGTAGTCTTTCTTCCTTTCATTAAAAATACTATTAAAATAGTATAAATTATTTTTGAATAACATGAGATATAGCTATAAACAATACTTTATGTGTATCAAGCTTCTACCACATTGCAGGTGCCATACTGTTTTATACAGATTAATTCATTTATGACCTACTACAATTCTAGGTTCTGTCAATTTTGTCATTGTACCAATAAGCACACCAAGGCACTAGATGGTTTAGTAAATTGTCTGAAGACATCAAACAGTATATGATGTGTCTAGGATTTGAACCCAAGTAGTGTAATTCCAAAACATACCATTTATTTATTATTCGTTTAGTTAGCTGGTGACCTTACACATTACTCTTGATCTTGTGGAGCTTTTATTTCTCATTGGTAATTTGTAAAAAATATTTTTATCTATAATCATGCACCAGATTTGTGCTGAGCACTTCCATTTTTTACCTTAAGCTTCAGACACATAAGTACCATGAAGTTGGAAACTTTGCTGTTTGCTTCTGTATCTCCAATGTTTAGAACAATGACTGGTGCATAATATGTGTTAAATAACAAATAAATGAATGATGAAGAGAGAATACATGATGAATAAGGAATGAAATCATTTTCAGTTCTGTTACCAGAAAACAATCCTCACAATCTCCCTTGTACGTCTAGGAGCCGTTGGAGTACAATGCCATCAAGTTGCTATTCAGACAATCTACAAAGTAATATTAACTCTAAGTTTCTCCAAGTTTTCTATTTTCTGATGATTCTTTATTGACATCAGCCAAAATAGTCCAGTCTTACATTGAAACGGGGTGTGGGGGGTGCTGTCCACTGACCTCAGAAAGAAACCTGATGAAAATGTGATTCTGTTGTAGTGTGCTGGGAGATACTATATAAAACTATATACACAAGCATATGATTTGAATGTTAAATTTTAAGTTAGTATTATATGTCTGTCTCTAAAACTCAGAGAAGACTGCATAAAATTCTGATACTTTTTGCCAATGCATTTGTCAACAACAACATAACAAAGGGAGGTGCTATTTAAAAAAGTAATTCATGGATCACATAGAAACGTCATAGATATTGGTCTCTGCCTTTGTGCCATTTATGTGATGGATTAAAAGGAGATAGTTTTCACACTGACTCAAGAAAAAAAAATGAGTTATTCCATTCTTGATAGTAAGGCTAATGAAAGTTAAATGGAAAAATAGGCAATTTTACCTTATTTTGCACCAGAAACAACGAAAAGCACACACAGCCAATCAAACCAAAAATAAACATTTTGTTTGAAATAACCAGATACTTGAGGTAAAAGCAATTCTTTATGCCTTCCTCTGTGTGAAATTATCCATCTCATTCAAGTGGAATTGGTTTTGTTACCATTATCAAGATTCTTAAAACAATGGTTTTTATTTTCAGGAGAAAAGTGAGTTTGTTTCTATTTTTTTGTTGTTTGGTTGGTTGACTGTTATGAGGGAGCAGGTGTGAAGGCTGGCAAGATAATTGTCCCAATCAATTACTTTTCTCTGTTGTGTAGAGTTACTCTAAATAAGGATAGTAGAGTGTCAACTGACCAGGGTTTCCAGCTTTCTAAGTAATAAATTTCAAATCTGACAAATTACCAGGGATATCTCACTTGTAATGCCACCAAAATGGATGGTGTTCCTCTAGTTAATTGGATGTTCTTTACAAGTGGAACAGAATTTGAGCATAACTATGAATTATTAAAATAGAGAAGATTTATTCCATACGCTATAAAAATATGCCAATAGGATACCTTCTGAAACATATAATAAACAGACTTGAACATAGCAAAGTGATCATGCTATTGGTCAAGAGAGAGTTTGCTTTTATTGTATTTTCCTTAATTGTGTGAAAATGCAATCTATGTTGGTTGTGTTGATTAAAATAAATTTAAAAGAAATAATAGTATACACATCATATGTTTGAACATTTAAGCATTTGAACATATATGAATATATATGGGGAAAAGAGACTAGGTAAATACATCCATATGGAAAGTGTTAATTTTGGGGTTGTGGAATTATGAGTATTTTTTTATACTTCAAATTTTCAAAATATTCTGTAAGGAGAAGGAATTACCTTTATAATTATTTGGTGAGAAGCAGGCTTATTTTTCCCATATAGCAAATGAATGGACCTTGACTCAACCAGAGTCAAGTGCTGTTATATCAATCTATTTCATTTATATGAAAAGAAAATACTGTGTCCCAAGTTCTCAAAGAGTTAATAAGATCACTGTCTTTTACACAGCTTGCTTTTAATTCAGTAAATTAAAGAGAAAGGATTTTTGTTGTAAAAGGCATGACTAATTATTCCACAAATGTTTATTGAGAACCTGTTACATATCAGGAATCATTTTAGGTGCAGCAGCAAATTCAGCTGTGAGCCAAACAGAAAAAAACAACCTCCTTTAAGGAATTACATTCTAATGGGAGGAAGAGACATTAGAATATTAGTTACACTGTATGTTAGAAGGTAGTAAGTGCTATTGAGATTACAAAAAATAGAACTGAGTATGAGGAATGGAGAGTGTCAAGTAAGGAGTGAAATTATAAAATGGTTAGTCAATGTGAAATTTATTGAGATGGAATTTGAGCGAAGACTTGAAGGAGATAAAAGTATTTGGAGGAAGAATGTTCCAAGCAGATAGAACAATCTCTGCAAAGACTCTGAGGCAAGAATGTGTCTGTCATGTATGAGCAAGAACAAGGAAGGCAATGTTCCTAAAGCAGAAGGAGAGAGGGGGAGAATAATAGATGATGAGATCAGAGGTAATCAAGGACCTAATGCTATGGCCTTGAAGGTTATAATAAAACATTGAACTTTTATTTTGGTCAGAGGAGTGATGTTATCTAATTTAACATTTTAAGTGATTCTAGTTGCTGTTTGGAGAATATATTGTATCAGGACAAAGGCAGAAGCAGGGAGACCAGTTAGGAATCTAATATAGTAGTCCAGATAAGAGTTGATGATAGCTTGAGCAAGGATGCTCAAAGGGGAAGCAGTGAGAAGTCGTAAGATTCTGGATATATTTTGAAGATAATCAAAAGCATTTCTTGTCTGTGGTGAAGAAGAGACCTTAAGAATGATACCAAAGTTTGGATTTGAGAACATGAGGGATGGATTTTCCATTTCTTGGAATGAAGAAGACTGTGTGTGAAACAAATGTTTATAGAGACTGAAAGTTCTGTTTTGGACATGTTCAGATTGAGAAGACTTTAGCTATTTCATTGGAAATATTGACTCAGTAGTGGCTACACAAGTCTGAATTTCAGAAGAAAGTTTTGGGGTGAAAATATAATTTTGAGAATTGTTGACATAAAATACTTTAAAACTTTGTGACCAGGTCTGGGGAGTGAGCCATGAGACCTACTAACTTTTGGAGTTCAGGTAGATACAGAAAAATCAACAAAAAGAACTAAGTAGTAGCCAGAAGGGTTTGAAGACAACTACAAATGACAGCCACTCAGGGAAGAAAGAATGATCAAATGCATCAAATACTAGGCTGGGTAGGCTAAGATGACTAGGAATTAATCATTGAATTTAGCTACATGGAGGCCATCCATGATCTTAACAAGAGAAGTTTCAATAAAATAACAAAGATAAAAATCTGACTGGAGACTGTTTACTAGAAAACAGAGAGATGATGGCAATTAGAGTTAGCAAGTAGAGGCACCTCCTTCAAAGAATTTTAAGTAGAAAGTGGAAAATATTCCAGTAAGTAGAGTAGTAAGTGTAATCAAGGAAAGAAGGTTTTTGTTTGCTTATTTAGAGATGAGTGAAATAATGTATTTATTTGCTTTGGGAATACATCCAACAGACAGGTTAAATAAATAGTGATGAAGAAAGATTGAAGAAAACATGGGCAGTGTCCTTGAGCATATGTCCTAGTGCTCAACGGAGGGAAAGGCAGAATATAAGGGCACAGATACATGTCGGTTTCTAGAGATGGTATTGAAGCAGGTGGAAATTCTCTTCTGAGCATGTCAATTTTCTCCGCAAAGTAAGAGAGTAGGCTTCATACTCTATACACATTTGTACAGTTAACATATTGAGCGTATTTTGTGCTAGGCCCTGAGGTAAATATAACATGCATCCACTTCCGTCAGGAAATTTGCACTCTAGAAGAGATACACATTTAAAATATAAAAAATATTAAAATATTAAAATATATGAATTTTATATTAAAATACAATATTTTTATGAAACTACACAAGAAGACAGTACACAATAAGGGGACTTGTGAGTAGGTGACAATAGAGGAAACTTTCCTCAGAAAGCAATCTCTAAGTAGAAATGTGAATATCAGTGGTGGATAGTACTTTAGGGATTACAAAGAATATTTCAGACAGGAGGAATAGTGTGTGAAATAGCTGGAGTATAAGAGTTCACATGGCAGTACAAGGAAATGGCTATGATAGTAGGACAGATAACTGAGGTTGAAAAGTTGTCAGAGGCAAGTTTATGGATCCATGTTGAAGAGTTACAAAAAAATTTATCCTTTGAACATCTGGAAGGGATTTAAAGAGGAGGTTTATATGGACAGATTTACATTTACTGTCTAAAAAGATCATTGGGTCAAACATAAAAAATGGAAAAGAGTAAACTGAGAAGGCAAATAGAATTAGGCATTATTTCACTAGTGGAGGTGGAGGAGGTGGGTCAGATTACTAAAGCAGAAAAGATTTTGGAGGGAAGTGGATCCAGGTGACAATATTTAAGAAGAGGTGTCAACTGGTTTGAGTAGTGATTGAATATAGATGGTTGGGGTGAAGGAAATGAAGTGTCAGTGACAAGATATGACTTGGTGGTAACAAATTAAAGTAGAGATAAAGGGGAAAGATCCTGGGTTCAAATTTCAGGAATGTTATGTGACACCCAAGTGAAGTTTTGCAAAAGACAGGAATGAGTTTGGAATGCAAGGAAATTTGTTTAATTAAAATTACAAATTAGAAAGTGATCTCCATAGAGATAATTCAGCTTGCAACCAACCACTAAAAAAACAAAAAACAAAACTTCAAAGAACAAAAGAGACCAACAAGTTCATTAAGGTCACTGTTAACTATTTTTATCACTAAGCCTAACAGCCATTATTATTTTATTCCATTTTTTATTTAGTTGATAAATTACCACATTTCTTTAATGTTTCAATGTAAAATTCTCATGTATTTGAAGTGAAAAGTATATAAATATTATACAATTTTCCTTGGTACTTTTATTTTTTTCAAATAAAGAGTGTGTCACTACAGAATATTTGTACCTAACTTATTTTATCGGTCATATTCTCCAGCTACTAATTTTCATAAAAGCTTACTTGGGGGAAAACAAAACAAACACATGAAAAACACCTTTTATTAAAATTTGGGCTAAACTGAATTAAATTGTCCACAGCACAAGAAGTCATTTACTGTTGATATGGCCTCTACTGCTGGTGATATTTCCCCACAAATCTAGTGAGCTCTGTGAAAGGTTAATGTCACCATTTTAGCAGCCAATGTATGTGAGGTGAGAGTGTATCTGTCATGTGTGAGCAAGAACAAGGAGGACAATCTTCCTAAAGCAGAGAGAGAGAGAGGAAGAATAATAGAGGATCAGATCTGAGATAATCAAAGTGTAGTAAGAATTAGCATATTGTGTTTTTTTCTAATCATTATTTTATAATATGTGTGCTTTTCAAGAGAATATCTTTAGTCCATAGTCCAAATAATCCAGCATACAATAAATAAAATCAATGTATTTTGTGTCACGAATTATACTAGAGTTTTACATTTCTAAATTCATTCAGATTTCTCAGTCATACTGTCCAATCAGTATTATCATCTCTAATGTAGATTAAAAATGGGTGCTTGAGGTTAGGTCATTTTCTGGAAGTGGCAGATAAAAGAAGTCAGATTTAACATTCATATTTTCTCTATTATAGTATACTACTTCCTCAAGTCCCAAAAGCAAACAAAAATGTAAGATATGTATAAATAACAATCACCATACAAAGGAGGGTCATTGAGAACTGGTTCCAAAGAAGTACTTGTCCTTTTTATAGAAAGATTCCCCCAAATTCTTCGTGTTCTTATCCTTTTGTACACCATTATTGTGTACATTTTCCTGATGCTTTGGGAAGAATTTGGAGTCTTTACAATGAAAGATGAGACCTTTATTGTGTCAGAACAGCAATCTAATTTATCTCTGACAAGGTTTCCCTTTCTCCCAGCATAAATCAAGTTCCAGCTTAATGATGTCATTCCCTATAATGTCAAATATAAAACAAGGAAAAAGTCATTTTGGGCTTGCACTAGGGAAAGCAATGAGAAATGTCTTTTAGTTTCCTGTGAGCACTGTTATGAAGGTTCCTAAATTTATCCCTAGAGTTTCCAAAAGCTAGAGATTGAGTATTACACAGAACTACTGGACCTAGTCTCACAGGATCATTCTAAAGATAAAATTAGATAATCTGAGTAATGAGATTTAGCACAGTGGCTAGCACTTAATACATTTTCATTTTATATTGTTTTCTTCTTTCTGTTCCTAAAGTTGATTACTTCAGAATTTTGCAAGAAAAATCTCTCCCTCTCTCCCTTCCCCTCCCCTCTCCTCTCCTCTCTTCTCCTTTCTCTCTCTCTCTCTGTCTTCCCAGAGAGAGAATTCTTAGAGTTCAGCTTTCTAAACTATAAAGAAAAATATCATACAATTTTCTAATTTCAGTATTCTAAATGTTAACATCTAGTTTCATCTAGGCCTTAAGGGAATAAAATAAACTTACAGATCTGCCAAAGTTAAAATATTGAAGTATTTATGCTAAAAAATATTTAAACAACATCGACAGTATTTCAAAAGACTGCGGTAAATGTGAAAATAAACTTATTTAAAGTACAGAAAGAACAGAAAGAAAGGAATAAAGTAGCAGAAGGTTCTAAGATTTATAGCCCTGACACTTAATTTAAAGGATTTGGGGAACTTTAAGAATATATGTGTAAATCTAGGAAAGGGAGAAAAGCATGGGAAGGTATACAAGGCACAGAAGTGTGGCATATTTAGAAAACTGCACAGAATTTGGCATTAGTGAAATAAAAAATCCAAAATGCAGAGCTGAGGTCGGGTCCAGACTGTGGCTACCTTCTGTGTAGAGGCACTGCATTTTACCATTGGAGTAGAGGAGAGCCACTGGAGAGTCATGATCAGAAATGCCAAGATCTGAGCTCAGGTAATAATTTTGGCATGAGCGTGGATTTCCTCAAACTAAAAGCCAAGTTTTGTCCTTAACTTCATCCTGTTACTCACATGTCAAATGAACACAAAGGTCTGATCATTTTACTTATTGCTGGAACCATTGGCTCCTCTCCATCTCCTCTGGCACGTTCCTGATCCGAGCCACCATTATATCTCACCTGGATTATTTAACAGATGTTCTAACTGGTCTCCCAGCAAGTCCTTTTCCTCAGGTTCTACCCATTCAACATCTAGGCATCCATTCAAACTACAAATGTGATCATGTAACACCTTTGCTGAAAACCATTCAGGGCCTTCTCAGAACAACTAAAACCACCCAAAATAACCTTTGAGGTCCTGAAAAATCTGGACATGTTTCACCTCTTCAGGTGTCCTCCATTACAATGAACTATGGCTCTCCAAACTGCAGTCCTACAGAAGCTCCATACTTGGCCCAGACCATATTGATTTTAACTCAGGCTTCTTTCCCTCAGTGCTATTCCTCCTGCCTGGAGCATGCCTCCCTGACATCACGGAGCGATGGTAGCCTTATCTTTCCTTCAACTGCAGACTTCTCTTTCACTACCAATCATCATACCTTCAGTTACTTGTTCTTTGCTTGTCTTCCTGACTAGAAGAGGATGCAGGGTTTATATCTTCCTTATTCACTGGTGAAACCCAAGTGCCTAGTATGATACTTGGCAAGTTACAGATGTTTAATGACTTTTTGCCAAAATGAGATGCTCTCACTGTGCTAAGTGTTATTGCTACAAAGACACACACACAGAAAAACATGACCCCTTGTCCTATTTAGGAGAGGGGAAGTAATGAACAAAATAAAAGTCTGATTCATCCTACTGCATAAGGACAACCACAGGCTACAATAAAACAGAATAAATAAAAGTTTCAATGGTAGAGGCTATATCTAAAGTAGATCTAAGGAGTTGAGACTTTAGTCTGGCTGATAGAATATCAGAGAAAGGGAGGAGAAGGCAAGGATGGATGCTATATCAAATAGATGGTGAGATGGTGGGTCATTAGTGTCTGCGGATCCAATAATCACAGGTTTGGGTATTTTATAGTGACCCTATAGATATAGATAGCAAACCATAATGCATTTAATTTCCCTGAGGTAGAAATGTGAATTATTTGTTCTGTAAAGCTGATTAATGTACAGGGCTGAGTTACTTTGCTAATAAGAGCCCAGATGCTCACCTAACATCCTTATCACTTAATATTTTCATAGTCTTGAAGTGTATTGCCATACAAAGAGTAATAGTTCAAGTTACTACATTTCATAGATTACAGATACTGTATAGGTACCCTGCAGGATTCTTAAACATTTTGAGACATAACCCTCTTAAATTTGCATAAGCCTGATATTTAATATGAGCATTAACATATATAGAATGTATACCTAGAGTACATGTATGTAATCATATATGTAGAGACATATATGCATAGAATATATAGGAATAAAATAATGGCTATTATTCAGTACCACACTAAATATTTTTCACACACCATCTAATTTTGTCCTCACACTATCCTCAAGAGTTAGATGGTAATATGCTAGCATACAGATTAGAAACCTGAAGGCTTGATAGGGTAAGTAACTTGCCCTTTATCCTAGGGTTACATCAAGGATTTGAAGTCGTTTTTCAGCTCCTTAGCTTATTCCCTAAATTAATATGATATACTGCCAAAATCAATGTAATTGATATCTAATTATACCTTAGGAATGAGGGAAAATATTAAGGTCCTTTAATGCAATAAATGAGAGAGACAATGTTATTGTCTTTGGCATTGTTATGGCAAACAGAATAATAGTCCTGAAGCTTCAGGACTATTAAAGTGTTGAGTTTGTTGGTTTTGATTTCAGCAAGAAGAGCAGCCTGCATGACTAAGCTTTTCTATTGCTGTGGGATTAACTTCAGGTGTCAGAGGTGTACTGGTGTACACTGATGGTTGGATCTACTGCTCTTAGAGGCACCTCATTCCTTATGCCATGATTAGTCATCTCTGTTGCTCTTCCATGTGTAAAATAGGTTAAGCTTTCTTCTCATTGTCTTATAAAATATTTTACAGAGAACTTCACATGGAATTTCTTCGTTTTACAGAGTAAAGGGAAAGGGAGCCAAATGAGACTAAGCACAGATTTCATATTTTTTCAATGTTTGAGGGCTTATCTAATTTTATTTTATTTTACTTATTTTATTTTATTTATTTTATTTTATTTAGAAAATATTAAGTTGTCTCACTCCAGGCTCTTTATACAAATTGATGCATCCTTCATGACCAATGATGGTGACCATCTTTCCATATACCTGCTGACCATTTGTAAGTCTTTTTTGGGAAAAAAAAAAAATCTTTATACTTCTTGTTCCTTGCTTTTATTCCTATCTATTTCTGTAGGGCCCTTTCTCCTATTTAGCTCATGAGACATCTCACAGGACTTATGTTATCTGATTGGCCCCTTTAGTTAGGTACACTGAAAGTTTTAGGAAGGGCCTTCCCCGCAGAGTTCTTGCAGACAGACTGCCCATCCTGATACTGTCTCCAACAGGGTAGTCAATTAAACAGTCTTTCAGCATTAATAGCATTTAGTGCTGGGGATTGTGGAAACAAATGAAGACCACCCAGTTAGAATAAACAGCTTGTTTAGTCACTTATTTAGTCAGAACTTGCTAGATCAAAGGAGTTAACTACCATTAGTTGTGTTTGGCAGAAATTCAAAGGCAAACAGGGGAACGGAAAAATTTTCTAGTTAAAAAAAAAAAAAATCAGGTCTGTTTAGATTGGAGATCATTGGCATGGGGAAGTTAAAAACAGGTTAACTAAAAGCAGGGTATCGTATATGATTGGTTTAGAGAACATATTGAGCATTCTCTGGTTGGTCCTGAAGTGGAAGCAAAGATAAAGTTGACAGTCATCTAACACTTCCTATTTTAGACCAATTGCTATACAGGTTGTGGTTTGGCTTCCTGATTAGTTACTGCAGAAGTTGAATGCCAGAGGTCTAGCAAAATTCTTTTTTACACTTCAATACTAGGTCATATATATTTTACATTGTATGTTCACCGCCCATAGATTTCTTTCTCTCACCACATATTTGACCCCTTTTACCTCATGGACCTCCCTCCTCCCCACCAAAACCTCTGGTAACCACTAGTCTGTAGTCCATGTCCATGAGTCTCTGTTTGTTTTTCCTGTTCATTTGTTGCTTTTAGGTTTATATCCCACATATAAATGATATCGTGATTTTCAACATTTTCTGTCTGGCTTATTTCGCTTAGCATGATTATCTCAAGGTCCATCCATGTTGTCACAAATGGCAGTATTTCATCTCTTCTTATGGCTGAGTAATATTCCATTGTATATATGTACTACGGCTTCTTTAGCCAATCATCTATTGTAGGGCACTTCAATTGCTTCCATGTCCTAGCCACCATGAATAATGGTACTGTGAATATTGGTGTGCAAATATCTTTCCAGATATGGGTTTTCAATTCTTTGGGGTAAATACCTAGTAGAGAGATTGTTGGATCATATGATAGATCAACTCTTAGTTTTTTGAGGAAACTCCATACTGTTTTCCTTAGCGGTTTTACCAATTTGCAGTCCCACCAGCAGTGTATGAGGATTCCTTTTCCTTCACATCCTTTCCAACATTTGTTATTACTTGTACTGTTGATGATAGCTATTTTAATAGGTGTGAGATGGTATCTCATTGTGGTTTTGATTTGCATTTCCCTTATAGCAAGCAGTATAGAGCATCCTTTCATATGTTTGATGGCCATTTGTATGTCCTCTAGGGAGAAGTGTCTGTTCAGATCCTCTGCCCATTTTTTGATTGGATTGTTTGTTTTATTGTTGTTGTTGAGATGTGTGAGTTCTTTGTATATTTTAGATATTAGGCCCTCATCAGAGGCATTGCTTGCAACTATATTTTCCCATTTGGATGGTTGTCTCTTTACCTTGTTGATGTTTCTTTTGTTGTGCAGAAGGTTTTAGTTTGATATAGTCTCATTCATTTATTTTTGCTTTTACTTCCCTTGCCTTTGAGATCAAATTCATAAAATATTCTTTAAGTTCTTGTGGATCCTTTAGCGTTTTCTGTATAGAGAATCATGTCATCTGAAAATAGCGACAGTGAGACTTCTTTATTTCCTATTCGAATGCCTTTTATATCTTTCTCTAGTCTGATTGCACTCGTTAGGACCTCCAATGTTATACAGAATAACAGTGGTGATAGTGTACAGCCTTGCCTTGTTCCTGATCTTAGAGGGGAGATTTTTAGTTTTGCAACATTAAGTATAATGTTGGCTGAGGGTTTGTTGCATATGGCCTTTATTATATTAAGGTACTTTCCTTCTATACTAATTTTGTTAAGTGTTTTGATCACAAATGGATGCTGTATTTTATTGAAAGCTCTTTCTGCATCTATTAATATGATCATATGATTCTTATTTTTTAATTTGTTAATGTGGTGTGCCACATTAATTAATTTATGTATATTGAACCATCCCTGTGCCCCTGGGTTGAAGTCCACTTGATCGTGGAGTATAATCCTTTTAATATGTTGCTGTATTAGGTTGCTAGTATCTCAATTAAGATTTTTGCATCTGTGTTCATGAGAGATATTGGTCTGTAGTTTTCTTTTTTTGTGTTATCTTTACCAGGTTTTGGTATCAGGGTAATATTGGCCTCATAAAATGAGTTGGGAAGTATTGCATCCTCTTCAATTTTTTGGAAGAGTTTGAGGAGAATAGGTATTAAATCTTCCTTGAATGTTTGGTAGAATTCAGTGATGAAGCCATCTGGTCCTGGACTTTTACTTTTTGGTAGGTTTTTGATGATTGTTTCAATTTTCATACAGCTGATCATTCTATTTAGATTTTTCAGTTCTTGATTTAGTCTAGGAAGGTAGCATATTTCTAAGTACTTTTACATTTTTTTTAGGTTATTAAATTTGGTGTTATATACTTTTTCATAGTATTCTTGTATGATCCTTTATATTTCTTTAGTGTCTGACATAAGTTCTCTTTCATCCCTGATTTTGTTTATTTGCATCCTTTTTTTTCTTTAGTGAGTCTAGCTAGGGGTTTGTCAATTTTATTAACCCTCTCAAAGAACCAACTCTTTGTCATATTTATTTTCTATTGTTTGTGTGTGTGTGTGTGTGTGTGTGTGTGTGTTCAGTTTCACTTATTTCTGCTCTAATTTTGATTATTTCTTCCCTTTCGATGACTTTAGGCTTTATTTGTTCTTCCTTTTCTAGTTTTTTTAAGATTAAGCATTAGGTATTTTATTTGGGCTCGTTCTTGTTTTTTGATAGGCCCGTAGTGAAATGGACATTCCTCTTATTACTTTTGCCATGCCCCCAAAGTTTTGATATGTTGTACTATCATTAATTTCTATATATCTCTTGATCTCTCTTTTTATTTCTTCTCTGACCCAGTCAGTCTTCAGTAGCATGTAATTTAATCTCCATATATTTTTGGTTCTTCCCACTTTTTTTTTTACAATTGATCTCCGGCTTCAAAGCATTATGATCAGAAAATATGGTTGGTATGATTTCAACCTTCTTATGTTTGTTGAGGCTATCTCTGTGTCCCACTTTGTGGTCAGTCCTTAAAAATGTTCCATGTGCACTAGAGAAGAATGTATAAACAGCTGTTTGGGGATGAAAGGCTCTGTAAATGTCAATTATGTCCAGTTGGTCTAATGTGTCATTTAAGAGTGTTATTTCCTTCTTGATTTTCTGTTTGAATGACCTGTCCATATCTGACAGTGGAGTACTTAGGTCCTCTACTATGATGATGTTTTGGTCTGTTTCTCCTTTTATTTCTGTCAGTAATTGCTCTATATATTTTGGGGCTCTCTGATTTGGAACATAGATATTAATAAGTCTTATGTCTTCTTGGTGTTTGATTCTCTCTATCATTATGAAGTGTCCCTCAGTATCTTCCTTTACCTTTTTTATTTTGAAGTCTATTTCATCCAACGTTAGTACTTCTACTCTCGCTTTTCTCTGAATGCCATTTTCTACCCTTCTACTTTGGGTCTATATGTGTTTTTGGAACTGAGACATGTCTCCTGGAGGCAGCATATGATTGTGGTTTTTTTCGTTGTTTTTTTTTTAATCCATTCTGCAAAATCTGTGCCTTTTTATTGGTGAGTTCAGTCCATTTACATTTAGGGTGATTATCAAAATATGAGGTTTTCCTATAGCCGTTTTATCTTTAGCTGTCTGGTAGCTTGGTGTTTCCATTGCTTTCTTGTCCTTGTGTTTCTGTTGTTGTTTTTTTCCTGATTGGGCTTTGTGGATTTTCCCGCTGGTCCTTCTTGTTTTATGTTATATATTTCAGTTCTGAATCTTTGGCATGTGGTTACCATTACAAATGTAGAGGAGATATATATATAGATATAGATATATCTATATCTTTTTATTCTGTGTGTGACTCATCTCCATTCTCTTTTGCGAATTTGGATCTTTGAATCCTACCTTTTTCTATTGTTGTCTCAATTGGTCACTATTTATGCTGAATGCTCATTACTATCTTGCAATAGCAAATCTCTTCTTATTGTTTAAGCTTATAGTACTCTGTTCTTAATAAAGGTTGCACTAATCTGCTTCTGTCTGCCTGCTAGTTGTCTTCCGCATAGTTATGTGGGTTTTTTGTTTGTTTGTTTGTTGGTTTGTTTGTCATTTTGTTCTAGGTGAGCTGACTCTTTTCGGCATTTCCTATAATACATTCTCCCTCCTAGTGGAGATTTCTCTCAAGTTTTGTATGTCTGGAAATATCTTTATTTCTCCTTCTTATCGAAAGGAAAGCTTAGCTGGATATATTATTCTTGGCTGGTAGTTCCTTTCATTAATAGTTTGAATATTTGATTCCACTCCTTTCTGAGTTGTAAGTTTTGTGCTGAGAAGTCCGATAATAATCTAATGGGTTTTTCTTTATAAGTTAGCATCTCCTTTTCCCTGGCTGCCCTGAGAATTCTTTCTTTGTCATTAATTTTCGATAATTTTAATATAACGTGTCTTGGTGAAAGCCTTTTTGGGTTGAGATAATTGGGTGTTCTGTTGACTTCTTGAATTACAAACTCTAGTTTCTTCCTAGATTTGGGAAGTTTTCATCAATATTTGTCTGAAAATGCTTTCTAATTCCTGCTCCTTTTCCTCCCCTTTGAGGATGCCCATTCTTATGTTTCCCCTCTGGATGGTATCAGCTAGTTCTTATATTTCTCTTTCATTATTTTTCATTCTTCAGTTTCTCTTTTCTTCCTTCTGATTTATTTCTAGATTTCTGTCTTTGATATCACTGATCCTTTCCTCCATTTGATTGACTTTATTTCCCAAGCTTGCTATTTCATTCTTCATCTCTTTTAGTGTATTCTTCATCTCCAGAAGAAACCCTTTTTTAGGGTTTCAGTCTCCTTGCTAAAAAATTTATTCTACTGATCTAGTTGTTTTTTCAAGTCCTGGAATTGTCAATATGAATTATTTTAGATCTCACTAAGTTTTTTCAGAAGCACAATCCTGAATTCTCTGTTATTTAAGTCTTATTGTTTCTATGTCTTTAAAGTTATTTGCTAGAAGTTTGTCTCTTTCTTTCTGAGATGCCTTGTCACCTTGGTTGTTCATGGTGTTTAATGGACTATTTCTTCACCTGGTCATTAATGGAAGTGTATTCTGCTTTCTTTTGGGTAAAGGTCTCTCTTTAGCATGTTGCTAAGAAGACACTTTTCTTTTGGTTTTCAGTAGGTGGCATTTAAGCCTCTGGGATCCCTACTTTATATAAAGCCTTAATAATGCCTTTTTTCTTATAAATATTCAATCACGATCACTACCCTCAGTCTCATTCCTTGTCAGAGTTAGCGACAGTTTCAGTAGCGTTGCTCAGATTCCCATGGGGCTTCGTGGTGTTCGATCTTGAAGGATATTGGGGGGGTGCCCCCTGGCTTGGAGGATGGCGGTTGTGGCTCAGCCTTGTGTTTTGCAACCACAGCTGGTAATAATCAGCTGTAGCTTTTCTGCCATCCCCACTTTGTTTTGCTTTCTGCCCCGATACCATTGTCGCTGCATGAATTCACAGCTCTCTCAGGCCACACCTTCTCGCCTCCTCGTCCTCCTGGAAGGAGCTCCAGCTGCTAGAGGAAGCTTCTCTGGATCTCCCAGACTACTACCCGACTCTCATGTTTCTGACCTGTGATAGCTCTTATGCGCAGATCACTTGCCCAAACATGCTCATGTGCAGATTGGGTGTTATTTGTTAAATTTTAGATGTTCAGCTTATTTTAAGGGGAGAGAATTGGGGACATGCTTTTGACTGACAATATTCATTTTTATTTTCAATTTTTAGGATGCACAACTGGATAAGGCATACTTTTTGTTTTCAATGAGTCTAGCAAAGGAAACTGAATTGTATATGAATAAATAATGTAAAAGGTATAATATGCAATAATACATGTGCAAGATGCAGAGCTGACACTGGTTGGGGGAAGAGAGATTTTTATGGAGAAAATCAGGAAATGATAAAATCTATGCTGGGTTTGGAAGGATTAGTAGAATTTTGCCAAATAACCAAAGGATGAAAAAGTATCAAAGGAAGAGAGAACAACACACATAAAGGCAGAGAAATGTAAATCAACAAGATATGTGAAGGGGCAAAACTGTTTGTTTTGTAGTTGTGAAACAATATACTATGCTCAAATTTGAGAATATGGCTATAGCCAAATCCTATAAAGCCTTTTATGCAGGACTAAAGAATTCAGTTAGTCTGAAGGGATTCTTAGCCCAAGAGTGGTGGTATCCAGTTTGCTAAGTGACAAAATATACTAGTTGGGGCCAGATATTTATGAAGAAGGCTTTATGATGTCCAGAACTGAAGGACTAGAGAAACAGTGGGTCAGTAACAATATCTCGGGGAAAACAGTACTGAGTGCATAAAGATAGGAGAACAGGAATATTAGAAACAGGCATTAAATTTAGGGCATGGACAAGGCAGGTAGGTAGGAGAACACAAGGCCATGAGCAGGAGGACAGGGCAGTCTGATTCAGTTCCAGAAACCAGCATCTTGCCCACTTGAGACTGTCTTAAAAGGAGTGGATACAAACTTTCTTCCTTAGATTGGTCACTCTCTCAAACTGCTGTCTACTATCTGACACTTAAAGGCTGATATGGATGCACATTTTGAATGTACAAATTTTTTTGCAAATATGATTATGGTTGCTCTATTTCTTTTTATTAGCATTTATAGACAACTTAAATAATTAGTGTCCAGGGCTAAATGATAAAGAAACAAAATGAAAAGGTTTAATACAACGATTTTAGATTAGTATTTCTTTCAGATAATGACTCCAAGTAGTCATGCTTTAGAACAGGGATTGGCAAATTATGGCCTGTGGGCCAAATCCGGCATGTGCCATTTTTGTAAATATCTTCCTGGAACACAGCTATACCCATTAATTTATGTATTGTCTATCACTACATTCATACTACAACTGCAGAGTAAATAGCTGCAAGAGAGATCATCTGGTCCATAAAACCTAAAATAGTTGCTATTCGGCCCTTTACAAAAACGGTTTTTTAACCCCTGCTTTAGAACCTAGGGACAAAATTCATTCTAATTCCTTTCAAGAAAACAATAAATTAAGAACACAATAAATTAACCCTATCTTATGTGTCTAGTTATTTATAGGAAATAATCTCAATCCCATGGTATAGATGAGGAAGGCAAAGTTCTAAGAGGTTAACTAATATTTTCAATAACATATAACTAATAAACATTTATAATATGATTTAGACTTATGTCTGCCTAGTTTTAAAGCCCATTTCTTTCTACTCTGACAGATTTCCTGAGTTGTAACTTGTTATCCAATTCAATGGACATTTTAATGTTGACTCCTCTAGAGTCTGGCAGGTCACTGAGCTAGGTTCAACAATGGTACACTAATAAAAAAGCCATGACTTTGAGGAACTAAAATCTCGTGAAAGAACCAGACATGTAAATGTAACAAAGCACAAAAAAAGGCATGCCATATTTTATGAGATGTGTGACCAAAATTAGTCTTACACTAAGGATTTTGTACTTTATTGTGAGGATGGTGAAAAACTGGAACAATTTGAGAACCATAGTCTCAGGAAGACTATAAGATCACTTTTGAGCTAAACCAGTTTAATCCATTAGTATCATATCATGGTTTTAAATCAGTCATTTGCCATATTCACACTACACAAGCAATAAAAATAGCTAATATTAACTACTTTCCATAAGCTACAAATGCTTCTAAGTGCTTTACATGTAACATCAGATTTTATCTCAAAAACTCTGACATAAGTTCTATTATTATCTCCATTTTATAGATCAATAAACGAAGACACAGACAAATTATGTATTTTGTCCAAGATCACACAGTATCTTAATTTGGGTTCCCTGCACACTAATGAAATACAAGTTAAGTATTTTGTGCAGCATGTAATCCCAAGGCGATAAGAAAAAAATAAATAAATAAAAATAAAAAACATTGATGGGGCATTACCAAGCTGAACACAGTTTGACAAGACAACACAGCTAGCTTCTCAGTCATGCTGGACAGCTTTGAGAGAGAATTTGTGGGTCCACCATTCTTGGAAGGGGAGGAAAGGAACAAGATTCATCTGATGGTTCCTTCTTGTCTTCCTTTCTCTGACGAGTTCCCAGTTTGCCCACAGAATGTTAAGTCTCTTATACTTTGGGTGTCTTACCTGGCAGACTCTCAGGGAGTCAGAAATCTCACTTCCTGGCATGATGCTTTAGCTGGGCCTGAACTGGTGGGAAAACAACAGTCTTCACCGGTCTTATTAGCTCTGACCTGGATACCAGAGCTGCTGGACTCCTGTATGACAGGCATGCTGGTGGTCTGCAGAAGACTGGCCTTTCTTTCCTGGAGGCTAAGATAACCAAAGTGTTAGAAGAGGAGGCACCATTGCATCATGGCAGATGAAACTCTTCACCGAGCAAGTGGGACTGAAAGGACATGTGGAATTGGCAGAGTCCTGACAGGTGCACAAACTGGGTTGATACACACGATTAGGATATAGATTCTCCAGGAAAAGTAGATTGAACCCAGGAAGTCTGAGATCAGAAAACTCAAAATATCTTCTTTACTGTTGTGAACTGCCTACCAAGCCTGCTACACCTAAGGGTCACAATTCTTTAAACAAGGGTAGGTAATTCAGAGAGACCAGGATTTTAATTTCTATCTGATTCAATGTTATTGCAAAACTCAAATATTTTAGTATTTCATTTTCTGCATTTCTATTACAGGCATGATTCTCAAGTAACACCGATGTATAAAAATCTAATCTTACAGAAACAAATTATTTATTTATAATAGTAATTACTATATAATTATTTCTGTTTCATGCCTAAAAACATTTTCACCTTTCTAATACTATTTTCTCTAAATAAGGGTACATATTAAAGTTGATTTATAGATCATTGATTATTTGATTTAGATACCATAAGGAAAAAAAATAATTTTAGTTTATTGATAAGTTTACTTACAAATAAAGACCTATCACTGATCATGGTGTTAAGGAACTTTATGATTCATTTACCCAAAGTACTTAAATATTTGAGCACGCTAAGGAGCTTGCTGAACTGGAGCAGGGTCATTCAATTGTTTGTTAACTGTGAGGGTTAAAATTAGGCCTTAAAAAAATTCAGATTGAGTTCTTCAAAATTTTAAAACATTTTTTTTAGAAGAAATGGAATAATTAATAGTAAAATTGATTTAGCAGTCATGCATTAGATGCTTATGAAATATAAAATACTGTTTTATGCATTATGAGGAATAGTTACAAGTGACAAAGTGTGTCCCCATTAAGAGCTCATAATAGTAATAGATAACATTGTCTTATGTCCCTTACAGATATTACCCATTAATTCTCACATCAATCTCACGAGGTTGGTTCCAGAACTATTCTTGCTTGATAGATGGAGAACTGAAACTCTGAAAAGTTAAATGACCTATACAAGCTTACTCAGAGAGTTATTGCCTAGGATTCAAATATGAGATGGCTGTCTCCAGAGTCCAAGATATTAGCCATGACATTAACTGGGGAAGAAAAAGTTAACTTTGATGTCATTGAAATAAGGAAAACTATGGTAAGTGTTACCTATAGAGGCAGAAACAACATGTAGTCCTGTGAGGGAAGAAGACATTCATTCTAACTGAGGTCAGTTTAAGGGAGGAATGGGGGGAGATGGAGAGAGAATCTTTATTAGGTTGATATCTTGAATTACTAAAAAACATGAAAGTAAAGAGCTATTTGTGATCTAATGGAGATTAAGTTTTAGCAATGTTTTTCATAGAGAATTCATATGTGCAAAGATTCCATAGAACAATGGAAACATATAGAACAAACAAAACTCAAAGTTTTGTTCCTAGCAATAGAAATCTTTGGTCTAAGTCTAGGACTTCTACAGCACCAATTAAAGCCTTAATCTTCTTAATAATTATAAATAGTATCTATCCAGCTGCTCAAAGCAGAAATCTGGATGCCATTCTTAACTTCAATTTCTCCCTGTCTTCCCCTTTAAATGTCTTCTCCTATCAAATATATATTCTAAAAACCTCCGGGATCTTTCAACATTTTTCTACCCACTCCCACCATTCTTCATAGTCACTGTTATCTCTCAGCTGGCCCAATATAAAGGATTTGTGGTTATTATTCTCTGCTGTCCTCTCAATGTGAGAATTTAACTCTGCTTCGATTATTTAAAGGGTTTCTCATTGGTCTTTTATAATGTCAACACGCCTCAATGTGATCTAGAAGCTCCTGAAAGATCTGACCCATTTTTTTTTTTTATCTAGCTTTATCTTTCATCAATCTTATTTGCCACTTCAAACTCCTCTTAACTGTAACCTGCAGTCCATGATTCAGTTAACAATTTATAATAGACCTCTCTTATTATAGGCTTGCTCTTCCAAACAAAGCCTTGTTCTATACCTGGCTGACTCCTGTATCAACTGTATCATGTGTCTCTGTCAAGTTTCTAACTCAACATCAAACTTTGAGAAGACAAACTATATTTATACCAGTGTTTCTCATGCAGTACTCAGTAAATATATTTTGTATGAGTTAATCCATCATTTTAAATTCCCTACCATGTTCCAGACATATACATCATATCTAATTCTTACAAATAAGGTATATATATTATACAGAGAAGAAAAAGCTAATCCCAGTGACACTCCTGCTTTCCCTTAATTAAAAACAGCTTCAGAGACCATGTTACCTTCTACTTTGTAGCAATGCTATTATTAGTTTACAGTCTAAATGCAAGATGTTGCAGTTATTCCAGATAAATTAAACGGTATGTGTTTCAGTTTGATTTTCTGGTTATAGAGACATTTTTGAATCCTATTTGTTATATGTAGTAGCTTTGTGTAAAGCACATACTTAGTAACTCTTCAGTATCTTAATCCAAAGAAATTATTGATTTTAAAAAAAAAAGTAAAAAAATATTGATGAGTAAGAGAAGATTTTTAGAAAGCTAGCTGTGAGAAATATTAAATTTTTAATCATATATTTGGTACTATGATTATTTTGCAAACTAAAAATCCCAACTGATAATTTCTTCTTGTCCATATGAATGTGATAAGAAATATTTTTGTGATAGAAATCAAAATAATAATATGGAAACAAAATTTTACTTATATAAAATTACATACTTTTTGCAGTGAAATCTAATTGATGTTAATGTGACAGGATTTTTTTGTTATTAAAACCTGCTAGTGCCTCATGATCACCTTTTCCTTATGAATAAGAAGCAGATCCTTTGACTAAATGAATAATTTCATATTTCTTTTCTTCCCTAAAATAATTTACAATGGTTTTATAATATGTAAATATACTATAATACAATAATATAATAACTTTCAAGCTATTAAAATTTACAAATCCATCCAAACAAAGTAATTAAGTATGCACTATTTTGCTTTCTTTACTTAAAGTTGTCTTTCTTTTCCTTTGGCATCATTTTTGTCCCCCTCTAAGTGGTATTTATTTGTAGCAGTCAATACTGATGTTGTGCCCATATCCCTAGCACTCACCTTTGCTATTTGTGAAAAAAAACTTAGTACCACAGGCACTACACCTCCTTCTGGAAGGGCTTTTTCAGGCCATGTGCACATGTTCTACCTGTTTCAAAGCGAGATGGGGGTATTAGGGAAGTGGTTCCTTGCAGCAGGTCTCAACCAAGATTAACAAAAGTTGGTGTACAAATAACCAGATTCTTTAACTGTCAGGTGAGACCACTCTGAAGGATGCTGTACTTTCTCCTAGAAGTCCCCAGTGTGATTGAGCTCCAGTTGCTCACAGTGGTAACTTGCTTATTAATATACCTTTTATTGATTTTCTTCCCTTCTTTGTCTCACTTCTCTCTTTTGAGGTCAATTTTGGAAATATATTTCTGACTTCAAGGTTGGCTCCTGGAGGAACCCAATCCAAGACTACTAATTACATGAGATGAAGATTACAAGTTCCAAACTGCTCTATAAGTGCTAACTTCTTTCTAACAGAATTTCCTCTTGTTACTGGGAGAAAGGGAGACAGAGACAGAAAGAATGGGGAGTGAAGGGGAAAGAGAAGGGAGAGAAAGCTCTGTGTACGCCTCCCCTTTATTTTCTCCCTAAGTATAATTTGAACTGTCATGCATGGAGAAAACCTACTAGGCTACTAGTTATGACATATATTTTAAAACACTGATTGTTGATATACACAAAGTTCTAGGAAAATTGTAAGCTATGTGGTACCCCAACTCCTGTCACAACAGGATTGGATATGGTAACCTGCAGGCATCACAGTAAATACATAAATGTTCCCAAGAAAGTGTCTTCAGCTTTCTGAAGTAATTCACCTGGCAAAATTATTTTTCTGTACCTGATTCTTGCTTAACCCCGGGTATTGGTAACAAAGATAAATGATTACATAACAGTTGGCAGGACAAGTAGGCTGACATGTCAGAGAAAAAAAAGGCCATCAGTTCTGATTGTTTACCAATAATTTATTTCTCTCTCTCTCATCAGACTAAATATGGCAGCAAAGGTGGGTGTGTGATTTATACTACTCAATGCACTTAGCACTGATCCTTCTTTTGAAGGAAAATGTTAAACAACACCTGTGACAGGTTTCTTCCAGTCAAACAGAATCATCTGATGATTTAAAGAAAAGGGTAAAGAGGAGTACCTGGCCTTTTCTTGTCAAATAAAAAAGAGGAAAAAATTGCATTGGAAACATTATGTCCTCTACAATGAGGGTAATGAACTCTGTTCAAGCTTTTGAGAGAAGAAAAGGAATCCTCATTGAAACTGTGACATGTGAGGGATAGATTCACAATTTCCTGGGTGTGTGTTTGTTTGTTTTTGAGTTCTATAGAAAGTAGAATGATGGCATGGAAAGAGTATAGTCTTGAGAGAGAAACCTGGATTGGAATATTAGCTTTGCACTTTCTGGATGTGTCACATATGGCAAACTATTTTCCTTCTTAAACTTCAGTTTTCTTAATTCTTAAGATTAATAATAGTAACTATCATACAAACTGTGTGAATTAACCTTGGTATTACGGAATATTGCGGACACACAGATGAATGTGAAGTAACCATGTTATAAGAACTCAGAAGTCTGTGATTGAATTACTTTTACATTGTCCTTAGTTACAGATTGGGAACCTACTATATGCCAAGACTATGTTGACAATGGAAAAATCAAAGCTAGGTAGAAAATGACCCCTGCACAAGAAGAGCTCACAGTCAGATTTGAGAGGAGAAAATAATTTAGTGCAGGAGTGCATGTATCTTTTCCGCTCAACACTTGGCCTTCATTCCTTTGTTTGTCTTTTTAAAAGAGAATTATTACTCAGTTTTTATCAAGAAACATAAGAAGGTCTTTTGTTTAGCCTTCCATGTCACATAATGAAATATGCCTGCATGTACTTGGAATAATATTTTATAATACATACTATATTTACTAAAACTCTGTCTTAATGATAATAAGGAAAGGTGATCTTTTTGCTCTTATATCAGAGAAAAATGCATTTTCTTTGAGAAACAAAGTCACAGTCAACTAAGACATTGCCTGTAATACATTTTGATCTAATCTTAGGACCCTGTGCTTTAATTTTGTTTTCTATAACTCAAACAGAAATTGCTCTCAGGCACACTGGGACCTCAGAGCAACAAACAGGAGAAAAGAAGCTGTGATGGAAACAAATCAAACAAAACAACACAAAAACAAAGGCGAAGGGGTGTGGTTCAGTAATAGTGCTAGTTCCTAAGATAAATCAGTGGGCTTGCTTTGCTTACATTTGATTCCTGGCAGGGCCAGTAACCAAAGGCCGTGATGCTGTGGTGAGGGAGGATGATATGATCTCCATGCATCTCATTACAATGACAAATTACATTAAACACCTTTTCATATAATTATTGACCATTTATATACTTTTGTGAAGTGATTTAAGTTTATAACCACTTTTTATTGGGTTCTTATCATCTTACTATTAGGTTACAGGAGGTTTTTTCTTTGCTCATTTGTTTACACATCCAGGATACGTGTGTTTTCTTACATGTATGTTTTGTGAAAACTTTTCTCTCAGTCTGTGGCTTGATAATTCATTTTCTTCATGATATTATGCAGTGGCAGAATTTTTGCATTTTTTCTAAAGTTTAATTGATATATTGTTTTCTCTTTTATAGTAACTATTTTTTTAGGCTGGTTTAAGAAAAATTCTTTTTTTCAAATTTTTACAAGTGATTCTAACTTGAAGCCAAAATTGAGACTGACTGGATTATAGGGATCAGTGAAGTTTTCTGGCAAACTACAGAACTAATCAGAACATAAAAACACTGAATTTTGCAGAAATTTAGTGTACTTGAGAGAAAGACTGGCCTTGAGAGACTAGTACCCAGACTTTACCCCAGGGCACTGGGCTTATGGTGGCTAGTTAATTCCAGATCCTCTCACAGTTTCATGACTAGATCATGATTATATTAGATACTAGGAAAGAGAAATTGTAAGACTGAGGGCATCAGTGACTATAGTTGAGCAGAATAAAAGAGAATTAGAGATTAAAATGCTTCAGCATCCTGTCCCTACCAGGAAAAGATTCACTATACCAGGCTATATAATTTCACTATACTACTCACATGGAAGAAGTTATAGAAAAAAATTACATCTGTGAAATAGTATTGGCAAATGTTGGGTTAATTTGAGCTTAATTTGGATCAGAACACCCAAATCGAAATGCTCATCAAGGAAGGACAGATTAGCTCATAATAGCACTGATTCCCATTTATTAAGTGCTGAATATACATCAGGAGTTGGCCAACTGTGGCCAAACAGGCCAAATCTGTCCTGCTGTCTGTAAATAAAATTTTATTGGAACATAGTCCTCTCCTTCATTTACTTATTGTCTGTGGCTATTTATAGATCGTAATGGCTGTTGAGTCATTTTGACTGGAAGTATGGCCACAAAGTCAGAATATTTACTATTCGTCACTGTACAGAAAAGTCTGCTAGTACCTCATATTTATTATTTTAAGCTGTATAATTTGTCTATAAAAAAGTGTTTTATGTCCATTTCAAAGATGGAGAAACTGAAGCTTGATGGATTTAGATGACTCATTCAAGGCAATAAAAGGAAAAACTAGAATTTAAACATATTTGAATGGATTCAGTGAATATAGTCATTCTGTTATACCATATTCTTTCCTTCAATTATGTAGAAGAATTAAATAAGACAAATGCAATAATTATGACTGTTTAAAGATTTGTCATGCATTAGATATTTGAAAACAAAATGGGTTGATAGAATGAATAATTGGTGTTGAAAGATTACAAGGAAGGAAATATGGACATTTGATTAATCATATTTAAGATAAATGATATTTATATACTATGGGCAGAGTCTGAATTACATTTTGGAGTCATATGTTTACTACTAATTCTTTCTTTGGGGCAAAGCAATAGAAGATACATAAGACTTAATGTTAGGCAGAAATGGATAAGGATCAAATGCCATGTTCAGAGTAGGAAGAACCTATGGGTTTGAAAGAGACATGTGGTGGAAGAAATAACATTTTAACTAACCTTTATCAAATAGGTAGAATTTAGACTTGTAACATTGCGGGCAGTTAAACCAGTACATGTATAAAAAGTAGATTATACTTCAGTTTTTCTAGAAAGTAGACTGCAGGAAGTGTTGCTAGAAATAAGACAGAAAAGGTCAATGTTAGATCATAGAAGGTCTTGATTGCCTATGAAGCTGTAAATAAATGAAGAAGATTTACACCTAAGACAACTGTCTTAATTTGTCTAGAACTAACATAATTCCTGGAATGCAGGACCTTTAATGCTAAAACCAGAACAATTCTGGGCAAAATGGATTCATTGTCACTTTATTTATACTCTCACACATACATGCACACACATATACATGCACATACATATACTTGTAGAGTGGCATATATTTCTGCACAAATAATACAGAAACATAATTCTTTCTAATCCTATGTTAACATTTAATAAAAATCATCTAAGGGATCATGAGAAAAGAAGGAATAAATCAAGTCAACTGAAATTCACTTGAGAATGATTTGAGAATTAGCTGCTGAATTCATTATCAATTACATTTCATTTTAGAAGATTCCAGCATTACTGATATGCAATATGATAACTATAGAAAAGAGTTACAGACCAGAGAGGCTAATTAATAAAACATTCTTTTCTAAGGAGAAAAAAAAAACAAAACAGCAAATAATCAGGCAATCCCCTTGGTGAATTGGTTTTAAGATAGTTTTTAATTAAAATTTATCTCCTTATTTTTTTGTTCTATGTTAATAAAGAGTTTTAAATTGCTACTAACATATTGGACATTACAAACTGATTACTTAAGGGTACTTGATACAAAATAACATTTGATTTATTCATTTTTGCTCATTTATTTAGTCACCCAGGGGAGAGTTTGTGAGGGCCTACTAAATGTGAGGAAAATCAAGATAAATGCCCTATTCTCAAGTATTTCAGGATCCTACTAATAAAAGAGATGTATAAACGCATATTAACCAAGCAAAGATTCAAAAAAAATAAAAATAATGAATTTATGTCAGGTTTTGTAGAAGAAAGGAATTATTTTCACTTTAGATGAGGTAGCCAGAGAAGGCTTCACAGATTTTATTTAAACTTATATATGAATGGATTTTTTAATATAGTTCTTCTGTTATACCATAGTCTGTCCCTCAATTATATAGAATAACTTAAATAAGACACATGCAGTAATAATGATTATTGAAAGATTCATTATGTGTTAGATATTTGAAAACAAAACTGGTTGATAGAATGAATAATTGATGTTGAAATATTACAAGGAAATATGGACATTTAATTAATCATATGGAACTTGAGGAGAGTTGATAAGTGGGAAAAGCCTGGACAGGTATTTAGGCATGTGTTTATGTCCAAGCTTTGCTTACAGAGGAATGGATGAATAAGATGGTGGCATCAGATATGACAGTCTGTAGTGAATTAACAGGGAGGCAGCTGGGGCCTGATGAAACAGGTTGTATATTTTGAGAAAGCAGAGAAAAATGGTGGCAAAATCAGTGTAATCACAGAATGGATGTAGGTCATGGAGAAAGGAATGTGCATGTCAGAACTGAAGGGCTGCCCCAGGAATAGGGCAGAGTCAAAAGCATTTCAAGTATTCTGAAACAAAATCCGAAGACTTAAGAAGTAGCAGAAGAGAATGTACATTAGATGGACAAAAATTAAACACTACGAATCTCAGTGTTAAGTAGAAATGTAAGTGTGCTTATATATTGTTGTGGAGATGGTAGGATAGTGCATGTATTCTGGAAAGTAAGCTGGCACTCTTGAGAAAAGCAAGAAACTGCTGACGGTATGACCTAGCAATTCTGCTTTTTGGTATATATTCCAGAGTGGTGTGCAGATCTATAAGGGTTTTTTTTTTTTTTTTTTTTAAAAAAAGGTTGTTTATTTTCATATTATTTGTGGTAGCAAAAATTTAAATACAACTTGGGTGAATGCCACCCATGGGAGAATGGATGGGTAAAATGTGTAGGAGTAATGTGCGAAATAAAAACCACACATAGCAACTTGAAGGATCTGAAAGTAGTGCTTAGAACAACAGCAAAAAATAGTAGGAAACAAAATGACATTTATAACACAATTTCGTTTTTATAAGTATAGACGTGCCCAAAACAACAATACACTTTCTTTCCTAAAAATAATCCCCCAATACAAAATTTTACCATAAAAACTACAGTACTTCTGAGGAAAGTGAATTTAAGAGAACATTCAAAAACTTTGTCAATGACATTAAAAAGATTGCAATCAAATAAAAGCTGTAACACAAGTACATACGTGTTAAATGGTTAAAAATCCATACATACTACTATACATACATATTACAACTTTTACATTGAAAAAGACCAGGTGTTTTATTGTGAAAACAGGCATGGGAAGGGTTGCAGCTTGTGAGTTATTGTGAGGTGGTAGAATGAGGCTTATGTGAAATTAGATGGAAAGTAGTAATGCAGATGTGGATGTGCGTGGCTTATAAACGTGTCATGAGTTGAGGTAGCTGATAGATGTTTGAGGAGTGTGTTGTCTGTGTGTTTTGTGTATTTCCATGGGGCTCCAATTAACAGAGTGCAATTTTCCCAATTCACCTAGCGTTTTTCCTAGACAGAATTATGCATAAAGTGAAATTTGTGTTATGCTCAAATTGTTTTCTATGTTAATGGCATTGGAACAAAGTCACAATTACAAAACAAGCATTATAGCAGAAATGGCTGTATGAACACATGAGAACAAATGGGAATATGGCATTGTGAAAGAAAATACATGAGTATATAAAATAAAGAAGTCTTTCATGAACCAATGATGATAATTGATAAAGTTCCTGAATTAAGGAGTAAAATTAATTAACTCTCTGCTTTTTTCATTCAAGAAAAAAGATATGGGGGCCAGAAGGTGATGCTGTATGGTCAGGGTGAATGTTTCAGGAAAGAGTCCATAAGAAATTCCAAGGTACTTGAGATTGTTTTCATGTGTAGTGGAAATTAACGAAATGAGTTTATTAAAAAAAAAGAAAAAATGAGAGGGCTTCAGAGGACTTTAAATCCAGATATTGACAACTGAAATGGAGAACCAACATCACAATTTGGAAGCTCCACAACATAATAACATGGAACTTGAGACAGAAAGACAAAGAGTATTGAAAGAAAAAATATCAACATAGATAATAGTTGATAATAAACAAGAAGTTGATCTCTAAATCAGCCAAGACTCCAGTCTGTGTAAGCTCCCTTGCATTTTTAGCTTTGTGAGTGGTAACACTCATATATCCTTCTCAATATATGGCTCACTGAAAAGAGCAAGCAGATTATATAGCTGAAAATCATCGATGCTGCGAAGCTGCAGAGAATACACAATAATTTAGTGACTGCCACTCAGCTTGATCATGGAATGCAGAAGGATGGTTATAGACGAACACAGAAACTGTAAAGGAGATATGAAAAGTAGTCAGCAGAGAAAATAAAAATTGCAGATTCAAGGACAAAAATGAGAAACGAGCCTCTGGATGGTAATGAACAAATGAACAATAAGACAGCTAATGGTAAAAATGAAAGGTAATAATGAATCACTTTTACACAGATGAATATTCACCAGGATGATAAGGCTAAAAAAAGAAAAAAATGCATTCTGGAGATTGAATGATACTGCAAATGGAACAGACATGCTAATATTTCCCTTTTGGAATGATGTAGGCTGGACTGCAATGTAAAGATGAGCACTCTAAAGTAAAACTAGAGCATTTTTATTAAAGCTATATGTAATTAATACCAACAGCATGCAAAGAATGGAGAGACAGAATAAAGGAGGGAGGGCACCTACTAAGGGCCAGGTAATGTGAGGCAGATGTTTTATTCATTTACCTGCCAAATTAATATGATTATCCTTGAGTAGCCCAGCTCTTATTTGGGATCCTCTTTACTACTCAAATCTAGATAGCATTGAATTTAGCTCTCCTTACCACCTACCTGGAACTGTGGACATCCAATGTTTCCTTCCATATACATCCAAAATTCTGTTTCCATGGCCATTTAAGTGTTTGGGTACCTGCTCTCCATCTTTGTTGACATAAACTTGGAACTCAGGCTCTTTCATTTCTTTAAAATCAACACTCTTTAATAAATATGTCTGAGTCTATTAGACTGTCCTTAAGATGTAGTGTAAAACAGAGAAAGGTTTATATCACTCAATGCAAACAACTTAAAATGGAATATCAGGAAAATTTCCTCTCACAATGACCTTGTTACTGCACCACTGTGGAGTTTAATAAATCTTTAACCCTAGTGACTCCCAATTAGCATCTTCTATTGTTTCTCCTCCTTGTCTTCTCTTCTCAGTTTTTTTTCTCTCCTCCTCTATTTCAAGTTTAGTTGCTCCACATAGAACATTTTCTCCCTATTCTCTAAAGCTGTGGTGCCAATCAACTAACACCAGAGCTTATCAAGGTGTTTTTCCATAAGTCACAGTCTTCTTCCTAATAGAAATTCTAGTTGTCAGAATGATCAATTCTTTCATTTCTTTATATTCATTTTTATGGATGACAGTGGAGGTTCAGCTAGGTTAAATGACATATATGCAAGATCACAAAGCTGCTAAAGTAACTTTTTGAGCCTAGTACTCAAAAGCTGCTTTTGTTAATTTAAAAAAAAAAAAAAAGGAAGCCCATTTTGAATGTTCTTGATGGAACAGACATAGTGCCAGGTGTACTCTTCAGTTAACTAAAGAATGAACAGTGAGGTCCAATCAGCCGCCCACATTATACAGATGAGGAGACTGAGATTCAAAGAATGTGAGGCACTTTTTCAAGGTCAAACTAGTATTTGTCATATTTATGCTTTCTGGGTAATATAGGCAAAGAAGAAGGAAGGCAAAGACAGATATTTGAAAAGAAACTCTGGTGAAGATGACATTTGGTGATCTAAGGGCCATGGGGATTTATCTTAGTGGGATAGTTTGTTCTGACAGCATGCAGAACCCTGTCTTCATTTTTGATATTTTCTAATTCATTAAATTGATGCATTTTTCTCTTTCCTACTCACTGTTCATAGATTTCTGGTTATTGAGAGGTCCCATTATTTTTGGATTATGAATAGTAGCAACAAAAAGGACATCTTCTCTCTGGTCTGACCAGCTACTCTCTCATTTCCTCTGAAAGGCTAGCAGCGTGAGGGCAGTTTTGGATCTCCTGTCAGAAAAGGAGTCTTTGTCATCCATCTCTCTCTGCATGTGGAGGATAAGAGTGGCTAGAGAAACTTCTACCTGCAAAAATTGCTTTTAAGGTGGGAAAAGATTATTTGCATGTTCCCTTCTTTAGAGATTGGCACTTACAGAGGTCTGTGATGGGCCTGGTATGACTGAAAAGTGAAATATAAATAGGCTACCACAGTATCCTGGCAGGAACTTCATGCAGGCCTTTCTGCTGCCCTACCCAGGCCATATTTCTGTTCCCAGCAGTTTCTTGGTGTTCTTTTCTTCCCTGTCAAGGCCATGGAATGAATGTTGCTTCTCCCTCTTGTGCTTTTCCAGCACTGCAGAATATGATACTATCTTCCCAAATCTTCTCTTTCCACATCATCCCTGCAGACCACCTCTGAGGATCTTTTCATTTTAAGGGATGTACTGAGAGATGCCTATTTTAACAATGAGCACAATCTCTGGGTTCAAATCCAAGCTATGCCACTTTCTGGTTGCATGTTCTTGGGAAAGTTACTCCAACTACCTGTGCCTGAGTTTCATTGTCCATCAAATGGGCCTGATGATGGTAGTATCTATCTTGTCGGGCTAACATGAAGATTAAAGTAGTTAATGTTTATAAAGTGCTTATAGTATATAATGTATAGCAAGTATTATATAAGTGCCTGTTAAATTAAAAATACAATATGTAATCTCCAAGGATGAGTAGACATAGGTATCAAAAGTTAGAACTTCGCCCAGCCCTGTGGGTCTGGGTTTGGTGCCCCTTCTCAGTTCTCTTTGTATTTCCCTTTCTGATATATATCCCAGTTTATTGAAATGACCTCTATTCAAGACTAACTGCAGGCTTGTGAGTAAAAAACTCTGTTTATCCTATTTATTATTTTATGCCCACTGCATAAATGACTAAAATCCTTACCATTTCAGTCTCCTGCCTACATTGCAAATTCACATTTAGGAAAGTAAATAAAAGAGGGATCAAGCATCTTTTCCTTGCTTTTTTTTTTTTTTTTTTATTTCTGACTTCTAAGAAAAAAAAAATAGGGGATACTTCTTTTCAGCAGAACCCCCTCTCTATTATGAACTAAAAAAGCTATCCAGTAAGAAAAACAGATGTGAGGGCTCCCCATACTGCTTTTTTGCCAGTTTTCAGAGGATCTGTCCTGCTTGGAAATGATCTCCTCTCAGCTTTTCTGTTACCCGTGGTGATTTCAAGTTAGGGTAGATCAAGTTCATTCAACTATTTACAAAACTCATCCAGGAACCAGTGAGGGAGAACTGAAGAGTTTGGAAAAGCCCCAGGTTATTTTGAGCAAACCTGGGGCTAAGAGATCTGGAGCTGCTTAAGGACGATTTAATTTCCCTGGGGAAAATTCTGGCAAGTGTTGCACCACTGGTAACACCAAATAGCTAAGGCAATTTGGCATGGCCTAGAGGAAATGAGCTTAACAGAAGATAAACTCATTACCAGAACAATCCACCCTGGAAACAAATATAATAGAAATTTTTGGTAAACTACTTTGTAACTGCTCACTCATGTAAATACTGAAAAGGAAGCTTCAGAAAGGGAAGTCAAACATAATTCTCTTTAACAATAATAGCTTTAAAAAACCAACTTCAGAACTTCACAGATTAAATGCAGAATTTTGCACTTAGAAGTACTCTAGGAATACATGCTTGTGTGTGTGTCTACATACACAATAAATGTATGTGTGTATATATGTTTATATTTAAATTTATAGAAAAATGTGTTTTTGTAGTACCAGTTTCATTTCAAACAAAGTCACTGAGTTCAGTGATAGACTGACTACTTCCAAGCTGCCCTCACCTGTTTATACCAGGACCAGAGGCACCTGTGGCCCTCACTACACTTTGATTCAAGAACATCCCAACAGTGCCGTGGAAAGAGCATAGGCTTTGCAGTCATACAGACTTGCATTTGAATTCTAACTCTTCCATTTACTTGGTGTGCGTGTCCTGAGACAGGTTAATCGATACCTCAGATTTTCAACTGTAATAATGAGGGGTAATTAAAATATCAACCTCTCAGAAAAGTTGAGAGAACCAAATAGGAAACTATCACACAAATTGAATATCTCAGTTCTTTTCAGTTATTAAAAGCCACTATATATTTATCGGATCTTCTAATTTATGATGAAACAGATATCATGGAAGTGACAATAACATGTGTTCTTGGTAAGGGTGAGAATCTGGAATATTCCTATTTCATTAAACTTTTTGTAACCCAGAGAGCAGAGTACCCCCAAGGCAAATGAATTTTCTTAAGGACTCCTACCATAGCTATCTTATATTTTATCTTACAAAGCACCTTTCATATAATGAAAAGACAATAAATATTTCTGAAATGAATTAATTAAAATCTAACAAACCAGAGTCCTCAATTAACAAGGTGTTGTTATTGTATTTTCCTACAATATGCTGAAGAGGAAAACAAAAAAAAAGCAAATAACAAATAACCACAAGCTAATATTGGAATTTAAGAGAATTTAATCATGCATGAACATGTGCATTACTTCTTTAAGTATGTTTTGGGTTTAAGACTCAATAGCATACATGTTTCCTATTTATTCTGCATCTATGTCTTTCATTCTGGATTATGAGAACCCATTTTCATAAAGATAACTCTTAGAATGTTCAATTACTATAAATACATAAATGCATGCATGTATTAGTGTGGCAGGGCATAGTCAAGGGGCAGATAGAATGAACATTGGATTTGTCCGTAGACATCTGTGTTCTGGTCCACCAGTTAGCTGTGTGGACTTGGGTATGTCGTTTTCCCTCTCTGAGCTAGTTTTCTCCTTAGCATAATGAGAATATTGGATTTGATCATCTATACAGTACTTTTCAGCTTTAAAAACTTTATAATTATGTGACCAGAAATTTGGCTGCGATGCTTTAGAAACACTTGTGAATGCCTCTGTTGTAACACTTGACAACATACATAGGAACGATATGTTTGTATATCTGTTTCACTTGACTGTAAACTTTTGTGCTTGGCTTAGGGCCTAGAACAGAATAAGTTTTAAAGTATTAACTGATTTTCATTAATTATACTGCTCAAACTTATCAAAAAATTTCCAAATTTGAATTGTGATTCAGTACATGTTGTTTTTTTTTTTTAAATGACAGCTAATAACAATTTTCAAATTGCCTTACATCCTATAACTTTTAAATGCACTTCAGGTAAATGTGGTGACCCAGAAGATTAAAATCAAATGACTAAAAATAGTTCAGTCTCCCATATTTTGAAGGGCATAGATGTACTCTGCTAAGAGCCACCCCTTTCTTCCTTACATTGGGTTATATTCAGCATAACTACCTCTGCCTTTGAACTTGCTACAGTCAACATTTTTACCTAAGGCTTTGCTGAAGACATAATAGACAGTTCATCAAATGTGAAGGTGACAGAAATCGGGGAAGGAAACTGCATGCTGTTTTCTGACTAAATCATGATCCAAAGAGATTTTTAACAGGCTACAATGATAAGACAATTTAATTTTCCCCAAATGCAGTTTAACAAAGATGAATATTCTGCCCAGAGATCTGAAATACCAACCATGTTTGGACAGAGAGATAAGGCTTAGTGGTTGCAAATGTGGAATATCCTAAGGGTTCTGATAGTTATAGGGAGAATTATAACAGTAGCATCCATCATTTATTGAATACTTACTGTGTGGCAAGCACTATCCCAAATACTTCATTTCTGAGTTCCAAGACCAACACCTTTCCAGTATATCATGTTGGAAGATCATTTAAGACAGCATATATAGGGCTGCTAAAATGCTACCTGATCTTCGAATGAATTAAAATATTTAGGAATGTGGAGTCCCTTGTTCTGTGCTAATCAAAACTGATTGGAATTTGTGTTCAGGTTCAGATTTCACAGTTTCATAAATATCTAGCAAACATGTTTCAGTAGAAGGTGAAGGGTGTTGTAACTTTATTTTCTGATAATTAGTTAAAAATGAGGATAAAAAGTGGAAAAGAGATATGACTTTTGTTAAATACTGAAAAGATTACCATGTGAATGTGAGATTAAGCCCCTTTTATCTAGGTCTTGAAGATAGAAGCAGAATGAAAAGTGAAAGGAACAGAGAAATGAATTTTGGTTTAACAGAAACAAAATACTAATAGTGAGTTCTATTCCAAAATGGACAAGTTACTGCTAAATGAATGAGGGGCTACTGTTAAAGGTATACAGACATAAGGTGGACATTTGCTGATGGGAAAGGAACACTAGACTTGGATTGATGATAGAACAGATGTTTCAAGGTCAATTTCCAATTGATGATTTAATTATTCTATGATTACATATCAATGTAGAATACTTTAAAGTTTGCAATCAAAAGCTTTTATTACTTATCTAAAGCTACTCCACATAAAACTCTACTAGATATCATACATAGTTATAATCTCAGACCTCTAAAATAGTATAGTTAAGATAGTTCTGTAAATATATCGCTTTCATTTTTTTAATTTACTTCTCATAATACTTCTAATAAGTAGGCCTTATTTTACACATTATCAAATGATAAAACTAATTCTCAGAAAAGTTAAGCATTTCCAACACCTACTGTTAAGTAGTACTAGCTCCATGATTCAAACATAAATAATTAACAATTCTAAATCATGTATCTTTCTCTATATTTTCCTAAATATCTAATATTAGAACAAATTTCAAATATCTAAAAATTAGAGCAACCTTCAGTTTTTAATCTTTTTAATAACAAAGCAAGCAGTTTATTGTGAAAAATTTGAAAAACAAAAAAATAATAAAAAGTAGAATAATATCAACCATAACTCCACCATTCATAAATTAATATTGTAGTATATAATTTGTGATTTTTGCATACACATGTTTTGTGAACTATATATGTGTAATTAAAAATAAACAACAGATAAATATTACACAAACATACAAATATGTATAATCTTTAAGATGAAAATAGGACCGACTACCCTGTGATGTTCTTTGCCTTTGTCAGGAAATAAAATGTTGCGACAATAGTCTAATTATCACTAAATTTTCTTCTGAAACGTGTTTTATTTGCTTCAGCCTAAAGTGATACTGAAAGTACATAAAAATTAATTTTTATTGACACATTAGTAAAATCAATCCCTTACAAAGTTGAGACCCATGGTCAGTCACTTTAGGGCATGAAGAAAACATTATACTCCCTCTGCTCTCAAGCCTGGAGATAGATTAGGAGAAACTCAAAGCAGTCCCTGGATTCCCTTTGAACTCTGGCCTGCCTGATCTAGCCCCTGTCCAATACTAACGCTCTACTCTAAACACTTTAGCCCCATTTTCTCCCCTGAATTTGCCAAATACATTCTAGCCTCAGATCCTGAACACTTGACATTTGTATGGTCTGGAAAGCTTTCTTTAGATATGTATTTATATTTTTTTAATTTATATATATATTTTTTCAATTATAGTTGAAATACAATATTAGTTTTACAACAGTAATTAGATGTTATATAATTTATGAAGCAATCACCCTGATAAAACTAGTACCCATCTAACTATACTCTACATCCCCATGACTATTTTGTAACTACCAATTTGTACCTCTTAATCCCCTCCCCACTTCACTCATCCTCCCACGCTACAATCTAACAACCATCAATATGCTCTCTGTATCTTTGTGCTTATTTCTGTTGTTTGTTTATTCTGTTCTCTAGATTCCACAAATGACGTTTATCTTTCGCTGTCTAACCTACACTACTTAGCACAATACCGTCTAGGTCCATCCATGTTGTCGCAGATGGCAGGATTTCATTCCTTTCATGGCTGAGTAATATTCCATTGTGTGTGTCGGTATGTATGTAGACAGACACATCCCATTTCTTCTTTATCCATTCATCCATTCATTGCTGGACTTCCAGGATTCTGCCATATCTTGGCTACCATAAACAATGCTGCAATGAACATATGGATTCACATGTCCCTTTGGAGTAGTATTTTGTGCTTCTTCAGATAAATATCCAGAAATGGGATAACTGGGTCCTTCTTTGTTTCTTGTTATAGCCTTTTTTTTTTTTTTAAGTCTATTTTGGCTGGTATAAGTATTGCTACTCCAGCATTTTTGTTTGTTTGTTTCCATTTTCATGAAACATCTTTTTTTCATCCCTTTACTTTTGGTCTGTGTGTGTCTTAATGTGGAGTGAGTTTCTTGTAGGCAGCATGTGTAAGAATTTTGTTTTCTTATCTATTGAGCCACCCTATCTTTTGATCAGAGCATTTAATTCATTTACATTTAAAGTAACTGTTGCTAGATATGTAGTTATTACCACTTTATTATTCATAGTTTTGTCTTATTTTCTCTCCTTCTTAGTGAAGTCTCTCTAACATTTCCTGTAATTTGGCTTGGTGATGATGAGTGCCTTCAGTTTCTTCTTGTTTGGGAAGCTCTTTATCTGTCCTTTGATTCTAAATGATAGTTTTTCTAGGTAGAGTAATCTTGGTTGTAGATCCTTACTTTTCATCACTTTGACTATTTCCTACCAATACCTTCTGGCCTGCAAAGTATCTGTTGAGAAATCAGCTGACAGTCTTTTGAGAGCTCCCTTGTAGATAACTAACTGCTTTTATCTTGCTGCTTTTAAGATTCTTTGTCTTTAACTTTTGGCATTTTAATTATAGTGTATCTTGGTGTGGTCCTCTTTGAGTTCATCTTGTTTGGGACTCTCTGCACTTCCTGGGCTTGTATATCTATTTCCTTCAACAGGTTAGAAAAGTTTTCAGTCGTTATTTCTTTAAATAGGTTTTCAATTCCTTGCTCTCCTTCTTGTGTTCCTGATTTGTAAATATTGGTGTGCTTGATCAAAGGCCCTTTAATCCTCTGCTTCATCTAATCTACTGTTAATTCTTCCCAAGATTTTCTTCATTTCAGTTATTGTATTCTTCATTTCTTACTGGTTCTTTTTTAAATTTTCTATCTTCACTTCTATGTTTTCTATCTCTTTATTAAAGTCCTCACTGAGTTCATCTACTCTTCTCTTAAGTTCATTATAATCAGTGTTTTGAACTCTGCATCTGGTAGATTGCTTGTCTCCATTTTGTTTAGTTCTTTTTCTGGAGCTTTGTTCTGTTCTTTCATGTAGGACATGTTTCTTTGTCTTCCCATCTTGGCTGCCTACTCGTGTTTGTTTCTATGTATTAGGTATAGCTTCTATGCATCCCAGTCTTAGTAGAGTGGCCTTATGTAGTAGGCAAGCTGTGGACCCCAGTGGTACAGTCTTCTCTGGTCACCTGAGCTGGGTGCTCCAGGTATGTCCCTTGTATGGGTTGTTTGTGCTTTCCTGTTGTAGTTGAGCCTTGGTTGCTGTTTGCACATCAATGGAAGGGATTGACCCCCCGGCTGATTGGTTGTGATGACTGGCAGTGACCAGTGGAGGAGCTGTTGTTCAAGGGCTGTCCCTACAGAGCAGGATTTGCTTTAACAGGGCTCTGGGGCCTGCCCTGTCTTCCCTCTGAATGTGTTGTCCCCACATGTGACCCAGGGTGGTGTTCTGGCTCAGATCAAAGCTGGCCATAGGGTGTGAAGGCCAGGGCCTTCTGGGAGGGGACTTGCCATAAGCCAAGATCAGCTGCAGCCTATTCTCTGCCCAGGGCCACCTAGCACAAACCACCAAGCAATCCACAGATGGCCACCACCGACGCTGGGCTTGGATGTGCCTTCAAAGGCCAAGCTGCGAACTGAGGCCAGCTGCTATTAGAGGCAGGCTTGGGCTGCTCAGCAAGAGGCATGAGGTATACCAAGGCCAGATGCTACTTATTTGGGCTTTGCGAAACTTTGAGAGATTTTAGGAAAGTCTGCATCATGATCCAAGACAGGTCATTAGTATGGAAAATCCACTGGAAGTGGCTTGGGTGAGCCTGCAAGTTGGGAGGGGCGGGGTCTCAAGGAATCACCAGGGCGGGGCAACCAGTGTTAGCTTTGTTGAAACTCAGATATGGCGGCCTTCTGGGTCTGCATTTCAGGCGCAGGAGGGCACAACAAAGGAATAATGCCCTGTGCCAGCACTTCTGTCTGAGAGAAAGCTGCCTCTCCAGCCCTTTCCCTGAAGCCAGACAACTCAGTTCCTCTCCATATGTCCATGGTGCCTTTAGAGCTGCTGCCTCAGAGGAAGTGAGTCCATCACCGAGTAAGTTTACACATGGGCCCTTCAAGAGGAAAGTCTGTGACTCCCTTAGCCTTTAGTCTCACTCAGACACAATCTCTGCTGATTTTCACAGCCAGAAGTTATGGGGACTTCCCTTCCTGGCACTGGAACTCTGGACTGAGGAGCTGGGTGTGGAGCCAGGACCCCTCACTCTTCTGGCGGGACCTACACAACCTAGATATTTCTCCTGATCCTGAACCACCACACGTGGGTGTGAGACCAGCCTGTTTTGCATCTCCACTCCTCCTACCAGTCTTGAGATGGCCTCTATGTGTCCCTAGTTGTAGGACTTTTGTTCTGCTAGATTTCAGGTGGTTCCTAATGATGATTAACCTGTAGTTTAGTTGTAATTTTGATGTGGTTGTGAGAGGAGGCAACCACAGCATTTACCTATTCTGCCATCTTGACTGGAATCCTCCTTATATATGCATTTTGATCTCTGCTCTAGTATTGCCCTCTTAGAGAGGTCTTTTCTGATTTGTTTATCTCTGGTCTCCCTGCCCTTTCTTTCCACTTTCCATCAGCTTACCTTTTAAGTTTCTGTATCCCACTTCACTGCCTGCAATTGTATCACACATGCATTTGCTCTTTGTTATTTTCCTCCTCTTTTATTAAGTATAGGGAAGTATAGTGCTTCCATCTTGTCAACAGTAACTGAGAAGAGTGGCTGGCGCAGAGTGGGCACCCGCCATAATTTATTGCATGAATGAATAAGTGGCTTGTACAGCATAACTGACAGATTCTATTTAATTTAGAATGGGTTGAGAAATCAGGGAAGGGTTTTAAGCTGCTCTCTGGTATTTGTTCATGCCTGATCTAAAAGAGATCATTTAAGAGACCTGGAGCTTAGCAGAATTTGTTCTTTTACACTGAAGATTTTGTGGTAACACAAACCAGAAGTGTTCCTTAAAAAATCCAGGAAGGATAGGCTGGTTTGCCAATATGAGGGGTATAGACAGAACCAAATAAGGTGTCAGTTTTTTGGGGGGGCGGGGAGGGAATCACTTCACAGTGACACCTAGTAGATTAATTTGGCAAATGCACTGGGCCAGTAACAAGTGCTAACATTATAGTTCTGTGCACTTTCATACTTGAAAGGTGGATATATTTAAAGGGCCCATAATAAGAAGAAACAATCTTATTTTTAACAGGAAAATAATGGTAAGCTCATTCATTGTCTATAGGAATAGGTAATAGAAGTTTCAGACTTTTTTTTTTTTTTTGGCTTAGATTTTTAAAATTCTATAAAAGAAAATGCAATCAAACTGTGATTTTTTTTTTTTTTTTGAAAAGAGTTATCCATCAGTGTTAGAGTCTTGACGAGACTGTATAGTTTTCCAAGAAAGACACATCTACAAAGGTGATAATATAGTTATCTCTTTGTCATGTGTAATTGATAGCACTATTCAAAATTAATGGACTTTGGTGTGTAGTAGATTAATGTATACTGTGCTCAGAGCAGAAGCCAATCACTTCTGGGATTTCAAACCACATCTAAATTAGACTAAAGTGAAATGAGAGGGGTAGGGAAGACCTCATGGTTGAGCATGCAATGAAGACAGACAAGTTTTACGATATGACACTGGTCATAAAATTAAGCTTAACCCCACAGTCTTGGAAGTAAGACGGAAGAGTGTTCATATTCTTTATGGGCATCTTCTCTTATATTTAATTACTCTGAGCTTATAGTTTCCATTAGTAGCTCTGCTTGAGTTCTTGTAAACCTGGTAATATACGTTACTTAGGAAATATTTCATTAATAGAGATTTCTATTGGTCTTTTGTGACCTAGATTAACATCAAGACAGTTTAATAGACACGGTGTAGCATGCATAATAAGAACAAGCTTACTAGTATATGTAGTCAAAAGTAATGATCATTTTCTAGCTGGATTGTGGGGAAAGTGAGAATAAAAGACAGAGTCAAATGAGAGCGAAGCAGGAAGATGGAAGGAACTAGGGCCCAAACAGGATTGGATGCTTTGAGAAGCTGATATAGAAGCAGTAGGTTGTCTTGTTCTTCATGAGGACTGAACTGGGAGGAGAAAATAACTTTTCTGTGATGCCGAAGGACTTACCAAAGGGGAACAAAGGATTATTTTCCCCTTCTGGTTCTCTAGCAGATGGAGCAAGGCCTTTGGAGTCATAAAAATTGGTTCAGATTCTGTCTCTCATTTGCTCTATAAATTTTTTTTTTGGTCATCATTCAAACTCCTGGTGTAAAAGTCTCTTTATGCATACAGTGAAGACAAGGAAACCAATTTGTAGAATCTTTGTGAGGAATAAATCAGATAAGGTATGTTGAGGAGTCAGCATGATACCTGGAACAGGACCGTCATTGACAATGCTGAAGTTGCACCCTGCTCAATTACTAAAGGGTACCATTTACATCTGTGTAGGACAAATTTTTAGCATCCCTCTATGACACACACATACATCTTTATTGAGAACCTTGGGATACCAACTCGTAAATCAAATGTCCAACTCAACATCATCTATCAAGGTGTCTACTTTGAGAGTGCAAAATCAAAATTATTTGCCATTAATTTCTTACACACATTCTGCTGAAAGCAGGGATAAGAAAGGTGAGCTGGAGCCAACATCTGGGTCTATGACATGTGCCATTCCCTTTGTCTAAATTATAATTATTCCCTTATAAAGTCAGACTTTTTGTGACTGGTTAGGAAGTGTTCTTTGATGTCTTACATGCCTTCCACCCAAGCTGGATTAGATATCGCACAGATTACCGTAGCCCTCATCATTGTTCTCACTGGTTAAATCTCTCAGGAGACCTGTCATTTTGTATTTCATGTGTTGTTTTTCATGACTCTACCACAAGACTGTGCATTTTTTAAAGTTCTTGTTCATTCTTATGTGTTTAGCTCCTAGTACAATGTCTAGCACAGATATTGCTCTGCATGTGCTTGTTAAATGAATGAGTACACAGAATATTATGTGTAAATATGTTAGAGCATGACCTTGAGAAAGTTACTAAATCCTCCTGAACCTCAGCTTCCTCATGTATAAAATGGGAGAAAACACATACCTAGCAAGTATATAGAGCTATGTAAAACACCTGGGTCAGAGTATACACTGAATAAGTAGAACAATGGTTCATTATTATTATATTATTCTAATAACTATATTCAGATAGAATCAAAATACATAAATATTGAACAGTTTTTAAACATTTAATATAAAATAATGCATGTTATGGAGCCTCTTAACTCTTGAGGCTCCTGTCTCCTTACCAGATGCCATTTGCCCTTTTCATACCACAGAAATCCATTCCTATTTCCTCTCTGCACTCCATCATGAGTTTTTACATTTATTCTGTCTGTCACACATAAACCCATTAAGTCTAATGAGTATTCATTCTGAACTTATGCTGCTTAACTGTGGCTGGTATGCCTAACGATTTTGCTTTTAACAATGACTTTGTATTTCTAAAAGTTAGCAGAGCTAAACATTACTTTAATTTTTCTAAAATCCAGATAGTCACAGTTAAATTTCTGCCAACACTTTTGAGCATCGATCATATATAAGATGCAGCACTGAGTCACTACAAGGGGATATAAATGCGACGATGGCCTTGCCTCTACCCTTGAAGTTTAAGGCCTTTAGATCAAATAGTCCCTATTAAATATGCCGGGAAGAGCCATTCACAGTGATATTCTCTATGACCGTGAATCAGATCTGTTGAGTTAAGCAAATGTTGCCTGGATAGCCTCTAATGTGCCAGATTTGGGGGTGAAAAAGACATATGCTCTGTCCTCATGGAGTAGGTAATTTAGCAATTAAGAGAGGTGAATAAAAACATATTATTTCTATATAGTTTCATTTAAATTAAGAACAAAGGGTGTTGGTGGTAGCAAGAGAAGAAATAAAGTGGATTAGAAATTAAGGGAAACCTTGCGAAAACAATGACCTGAACAAGGTTTGTTCAAAAAGACATCTAATGGTGGCCGTCATATTTTGATTCTTGTGAAAATCAAAAGGACTTTTTAACTAATGTTTAACAGAGAGTAAGTACTCAATCAATAGTAGACAATCTTATAAAATAATATAATAATTTTTATTATTGAGTAATAATTTTCTAAGTGGAAATAATTGAGGAGGAAAGGGCATTTTAGGCAGAAGGAAAATAGGAGCTAAGATGCAGATTTTTGAAAAAGTATAGTCTATATAAGGTTACCACAAACTGTTGTATTAAAATATAGAATCAGTGTGAGGATTGATGTAAATTAAGTATGAGCAGTGGGAAAAGGCAGGTGTGTCATGCCAGGAAACCTAGATTTTATCCTGCATAAGGTGATATGGTTTTAAGGAAACAAATGACTCAGTCAGATTTATTTTTAGAAAGACTACTCAGCAACCACATGGAAGACTGATTTTAGAAGTCAAGATAAAAGACAGGAAAAACAGGTCTATTACAGTGGTTTAAGTGAGGAGTGATGAAGGTCTGAAGGAGGGCAGGGCTAGAAGGGAAAAAAAAGGAAGGTCTACAGTGAAGACTATGGAGATAAGAGACTGGTAATTTATTTGATAATTTATGTGGTGAAAATAAAAGGGAGACAGAAAGATCGATGAGAATACCAGGATTTCTGTCTGGATGGATGGCGGAAGGAGAGAAGCATAGTTCAATTTGGGACATTAAGTGCCAAGTGGAGAGGTCCCACATGCATTTTCATCTGTGACTCTGAAGCTCAGAAGTCTCGTATAAATAGAAAATAACAATCTCAACAATGAATGAGAGCCTGAATAAGGCCTCTAGATAAGTAGAAGAAGGGGGCTAAGTATAAAACTTAGTAGACATTTGGAACATATTTAGATATGGAATGGTTTTAAGTAAAGAAGTGGCAAGATCAGAATGGTCTTCAGGAGTCTAATGATGCTAACTGTCTACAGCAGTTATCAAACAATGTGTGTATAATAAACAACTAGAGATGCCATAAAAATGAAGATCCCCTGACCCCACTAAGGGAATCTGGTTGAATGTATCTAGTATAGAGCCTAGGAACTTGCACTTTCCAGCAAGCATTAAGATGATCAGTTGCAGGAGGTTCATGGATCACACTTTGAAAAACACAGAAGCTATTACTGTGTCAATAGGAGAAGACTGTACCTAGGGAACTTGATCATCAAAGTGTTATACATGAGAAACTAGATGTGTGCCACCTCTAGATTTGCTTGGCAGGTAACCAACAGCAACAAAAAATTCTTGTTACCAATCTTCAGTTATTTCCTGAGCCAAAAATATCACCCCAACCCATGTCAAAACTTCACACACTCAGAGCAGAGTTTGCAGACACAAATAAAAGTCAGGCTGGGGAAAATGAAGGAAATCCAATGCAATATATTTGTATTCTGTCACTGAGGCACTGTCTAATGTTGCTGTAACTATGATGTATAGGTCTATCAAAGCATGTGTTACCATGGTCTGAATTTCCCAACTGGAGAAAAATGATTAATGTAGAGATTTGCATTCAATGTGGGCTTGGACATCAATATTTCAGCTTAGGTAAACAGGAACTTTACCTAATTTATTGGCTCTCATTATGGATGGCTTGTAGAAGCCAAATTCCCCCTCTGCCTCCAAAATGACCTTTCATGCTCTACAAATCAATCCAGAAGAAGTAAAGCAAGTTGGTTAATATTTTAGGGAGAAAAAAATGACTTCACATGTCAGAGACTTAATTGTTGTGATTTTGACCCATTTTGAAATTAGTTAACATTTGCTTCAGGCCTCTGACTTCATGCATTATTTATTTTCATCTTGGCCTTGCTTAAGTCACTCCATGTGCAATATTTCTATAACACGTGAGACGCTTTTACTAAATATGCACTTGAATAATAGCATGTGAGGCAGAAAATGTAAAAACCAAACTGTGTCCCCTCTACACATGCATAAGTGTGCATAAACACATGCACGTGTACGTGCACACACATATGCACATGCACACACACGTTTCAGGCCAAGCTTCTTTGGGGTATATTTTAGGACTCTCACTGGCAAAGTTTCTAGATGTTATAGCCAGTGTTATAGAGCAATTTCCCTCTAAGAGTTTCATGTTGCAAAGTATGTCAGAAGTTAATTAAAGGGTAACAATGCAAAAGCCTATGCATATGCTTTCTGGAGACTGGGACCAGCCCACACTGTCAGTCACTGTCAAAACTGTAGCATGCAGGGGCATATTGCTCATTTTCTCTCCTGCGAGAAAATGTTCCTGCCCACAAAGGTCATTGTCTTTATGGCATAAATCTATTAGCCTATTGTGGTGGTATGAATCCAAAGGAGAAGACATCACCTGTCTGGCTCAGATGCATGGTCTCCACAGCTTCTTGCAGGAAAGGGTCGAGCCTTGCATTTTGCCTCTTACTGTCAGCATCAGCTTTGGTCTATCCTCTCATAACCTCTGTGTCCTGGTGAGTAATCATGTATACCTGCCCTTGAAAATGACTATCCCATTACTTGTTCTGCGTAATCTTTGGAGAAGAGTGCTTTTTGAATCAGTAAACCAGCTACATCCTCCAGCCAGCCTAAGCACCCACAGAGTTTGGATGGGGAAAAGTAATCAAGAGAACATTCCACCATGCCAGCTCTATGAGAGGAAGGCTCTTTAGAAACCTTCACAGAAAAAATGCTCATAAATCCCTGTGTATTTCCGAAATGTTTGCTACCTTCTGATCACCTACATTTCTTTTAGTTGTGACACTTATCTGTGGTTAAAAAACAGTGTAAAATGAGACTCAACAGCTGTTTCTCAGATGTACAGAAATAACCATTACAGCTGTCTGAGATGAAGGCATTTGCATTTGCATTGATTTAGATTAAATCTTTCATTCATTTGGGTCATCATTTGTGTACAAAGCTCATAGAACAAAAGATGTGCATGTCCAAAGCAGCCGTTTTAAATCTTTAAGCAAGAATATAGAAATTTGCGTGATTTGATTTGCCTGGTAAAATGCAGTCTTATTGGACACGATTTTCATTGCACAGACTTTAACTGAAAATATGCTATGTTCATTGTACATTTTCTTTGTGTGCTAAAGCCCCATTCATCTTTCCAACTTTATTACCGCCTTCTTCTGGAAGCTGTCTCCAGTTTCTGGAATAAGAATTAATTGATACCTTCCCTCTAGAATTTGAAACCAAACTTGTCTAGACTTGAATATGATGCTCTCATTTCCTAGCGGTGCTCATTGAAATAAATGCTTAGTGAATACTTATAGTATCCAAATGCCAATAGGAAGGAAGGAAGGAAGGAGGAAAAGAAGGAAAGAGGGAAGGCAAGAGTGGAATGGGAAGGAGATTTTTTTTGATACATTTTTATTAACTCAAAATATATAGCTTTATTATATTTACATAATAATTTATAATTCAGAAGCATTTTCATTTTGTTACTACTGAAAGTATCATTTTAATATTCTCACATATTCTTTAGTTTGAAGCTTATCAATATTTCTTGTTAATTTTCTGATGGGGGAAACTGAAATCTCCTAAATGCAAATCGTAAACTCTGATTTTTTATGGAGGCCAAAGGCTTTATTTTTCTTGAACTTCTTTTCTTTTTAAATTCAGACTCCCAGACCCCCACAATATTCTGTTTTTTCTCTTATTTGTAGAATCTTTCCCCAACAATTGTTTTCCTTTCTCTTAAATACTTTTCCACCTTCTCACATTGGCTTTTTTTTCTTTGTCTTATGCCCATAAGGCTGATGCTCATCTATATCAACAAACCCAGGTTATCTTCTTAATGCAAGAGATATTATTTATGGCTAAAAGTTCTAGCTATCTTACAAGTATTTCAAATGCAACATATCCAAGAATTGAATATATTCTCTTTCCTTTTAGGACTGCTCTTTCTACATGTTTCATCTTGGTTATTAAAGTGGCCATCATCTACCAGGTATCTGAAACCACAAACCTCTGTGTCTTCCTCAATTTCTCCCTTGCCCTCACCTTTCACATTCATTCGGTCACTATACCTGTGAAATCTTATTCCAAAAATGTTTTAATTCCCACCTCTCCTCCACATTAATTCATTTTCACCAGCTTTGCCTGCTTCAGGCTCATCTTTCTGCAATGCCACAGGCATCCTCTACCTTAAGATAAACAAATAAGTGTATGTGTATATCCTCTCTCTCCCTTATCTTCAAGAAAGCCCTTTTTAAAAAATTAATCATAGTTTTTGTTTATTCAGGGTATTTCTCATCTGAACCTTACCTCCATCCTCATCCTCTACCATCCCAAACCCTTCATTCCACCCTATGATTAAAAGCAGCACATTTTCTAAACATACAATCTTCTTGAAATTTTTAAGCATGCATGCCTATTCACTCCCCCAAGCTCCTACATTTGTAGTTTTCTCTGCCAGGCATGCATTTCTGTCTGCCTGATGAACTGCTGCTCATCCTTGAAGTGTGAGTTATGCAAAGATAGTCCTGACCCTTAAAAGGCTCTTCCTTCTGTGCTCATAGAACTTGGGCTTTCCTCAATTCTGAACAGTATGATTGCTTTTTAAGTTCCTTTCTTTCACCCATCAACTTACAAGCTTCCTCAGAACACAGTCTTTTTAATCCTCAGTAACTGACAATTTGCCTCCAACTTAACTGTTATTAATAAATGAAACCTTCATTTTGTCTAACTTGAATCTTGATATTTCAATCTTTTTTTCTGCTTCCATTCTGGTATAAGACCTATATTTAGTTCCTTTAATTATCTTTTGTAGCACAGTTTTTATCCTTGATTAAAGAAAGATGAAAGTGTTTACTATGCATATATGATAGGGTGACAAATCTTTTACATATATGTTAAATTGACATCTTTTAATTTCTTTCCTTAGTGGAAAAATTAACCATACAGGCATTCTTTTAATTCAGTGAATTCTTATTAGAAATAAAATTTGTGCCAGACACTGTGCAGAGCAATTAGAATACATAAGTGATTGCAATAACATTAAATACAAAGTTGATTCAGTGCAGGGTGTTTTCCTATCGAAAAAGCAAATTAAAGCTCAAAGAGATTTCAACCATTATTCATCTCTCTCAAAGACCAATGAAGAGGATTAGAAAACATGGTCCCTAAACTTCTTAAAACTCTTTTCTATCTTGTTCTTTAGCACCATTTTCTTATTCCTAGAGTCTCTTACTAACCCAGAAACTATCAAACTAATTAGCTCTCCTCCTCCTCTTCTTTCTCCATCTCTTATTTATCATTTGTTGACCTTCTGAT
>NW_006494614.1:50778623-50801309 GCF_000325575.1 Pteropus alecto | reverse complement strand
CCTAGATTTGCTGCACTAGCCTCATGTTGTGTATTCTCCACTTAAACAGTGTATTTCCTCTCCCTTGTTTTTCTCCCAAGAATCAGCTCTCTGGGTCTTGTTCTTCCTAGCTCCGTCTCCTTTTCTTCTAACTTTCTAGTTCTGTGTTCTCTATCAAGTATCCCAATTCTGCATTACAGAAATCCCAAAACTGATCTGAAAATGACCTATGTTCAAATGAAAGTGTGTTATAACAATGACAAGGAGTTATCTAAGCGAGCAAAACCACGTTTTTTGTTTGTTTTTTTTTCCTTTGGAGAAGCTGGAGAGGTTTCGAACATACCCGTAAATAATTTTTGTCTCATCAGTGATTAAGATGCGGTTAACCAGTTTTACGTACTTCAATGTGATGGGGGAAAAAAGACATACTAAACCATCAACCATCATATTATATGAAACATGCTATGATAGAATTATACACAGGACATTTTGAGGATATCTCCAAAAGCCCTTACCTTAGCCCCAGTTTGGGAGAAACAGGGGAAAAAATATCAGAAATTAGTTCTTGGTTGTGATGAATGATTTTAAAATGAGACATTTGTTTGGTCAGTATATGTAAATATGAGTTTGAACCTGGAAGGCAAATTAGATGATGGCTTTAATAAATTCAAGACTCATCATAAAAACATATTGATTGATGATCAGCATTTTTAGTTATGTATTGGGAAGCTGCCAACCTGGATGGATTATAACTTGCACAGTGTTCTTTGCAAATCTAAAAAACTTATTTTCTCTTTCTAGTAGAAGTCCCTGTGCCAGTTTATCTTCTCACATAACCTTAATGTGGATTGATTTCTAATATTGCCATTGATATGTGTTATAACTAGTAAAGCATAAAATATCTTCTTTTGAAATGTTACATAAAGCGTGGAAGAACAATGATACTGAAAACAAAAATTTAATGTTGGAGCTGTGTATACTTGAGTAAAATTGTTTACAGTGATAATTTAAACACATAAAAATGAAAATAATTTTCACCCGTGACCTTTGTGAATACGAATTTGTATCTTAATATCTAATATTGTCGGTCTATTAAAATAACATGATCTTAAGTCATTAAACTAATTTGAAGCTGTAAAGTTCTAGAATCTTAGAGGAATCATAGGGTTTCTGCTGAAATTGTACTCAATCCTTTCATAAAGAATAAAAACAAGGTGTATCAATTATGATTAATTATGCATTTCTTTGAAAAAGATAAATATAGGCAAAGGGAAGTCTTCTCCATTGCATTTTTTTTTTTTTTTTTAAATATATGAATCCTAGTGCGTCAAATGTTTTCAGGGTTCTTTCATGCTGAGTAAAATGCTCATGCCCAAATATATGATTACAGATTTAGGATTAGACTCATCACTTCCACAATAGTGTGAATTAAAGTTGCTTATTAACACATTGGTAATACCTTTGGAGAAGTCAAATCATGGAAGAATATACACATGTTGCTCTTGATATGTCAAAGGCATTGTGTAATTAGACTGGATTCATTTGCCAGACCCCTCCCTGAGTTAACGAGGTAGAATACTGCTGTGACTCTTTGCATTCAGAAAATTGAAGTTAGAGAGATTAAATGACTCTAAAATGATTCTCATTTCATCTTACCAGGTTATTTCTGAAGGTTAGACTCAACATGGATCTAAATTCTGTAGGTAGTGTTTGAGTCATTTTATAGAAACATTATTTTCTCTTACTATATTTTTGTTCTGAATTATGTGTGAGATTATTTTTATTGAAAGAATTGAACTTGTCTGCATGCTTTATATTACACATCTTATTTTCAATTGTATGCCCTACTCATTCTGTTTCTATATTTCTCCTTTCCTAGATAAATCGGATTTTCACTGGACTGATTGGACTGAAAAGGCACGATTGAATGAGGTAAGCCACTTGGAGAGCTGCTTTTAATATCTATGTATTCTAACCCACAATGCTGTGATGAACCTAAATTTAACCTATCTGGTTTCATAACATGGTCAGGTCACACTCTGCTGCCCTCCTTGGTCAGACTCTCATAAAGGGCCGAGTTCAATAAAACAAACAGTATGGATGGCAAAGCAATTACTATTTTGGTCAGTTTGCCTCAAATTGGTCAGCAAGTGTGGCAGGGCCTACACATATAGAAAATACATAAACAATTCCTTTGGGCTAGCTGAGAATTGCCCACTAAAGATGAGAGCATGTGAAAACATAGCTGGACTGGGATTATTACCCAGGAACTTATCCACTTGTCTAAGGAGAAGGGAACTCAGGAGGCTGCATTGTTTCAGGATACTTCCTTCCCATTTTGAGGAACAAATGTCATGACATAGTCTTCAGTCTGCTGTGTAGAAACAGTCTAGAAACATCACATACTTTGAAATAAATTCTGAATCAAGGGAAATAAAAATGGATTGGGTAGTGGTAGTGTAGGTCTAATAAATGCTGGCTTCTTTGGTAAAATCTAGATTCTGGGAAGACCTTTTAAGTACTTGTTTCTTAGCCTTATTGTCTCTGGTTTTAAAACTGCTTTTTTAGTATAAACTAAATGACTTCTTTCAAGTAATTTGGAAATACATAGTCTTAATAATATTTATACTTATTGTCTACGGCCATGCCACCCTGAACAAGCCTGATCCCTAAATTCTTTGATGAGAAGAAACTGGAATTTAGTAACAAAGCTTATTGGAAAGGTTTCAAAGTAACCTCAAGTTTTACTTAGAGCCTGTTCTAAAAAATACCAACATTTTTTTAAGTGAAGACAAGCAAAAGAAAACAATATATGCAATATATGACATGAAAATGATAACATTCTCTAATATTTATTCATCCTTGTGAGGCAGTACATTGAGCACATGAAATCTTTCATTTAATGCTATGACCACCTCTGCAACGATACTGTTATTTCCCTTTTTGTTTTTCCGGTAGGTAAAGCCTGCGGCTCAGAGAAGTAAATTAGTTTGCCAAAAGCTCTTAAACTAGTAGCAAATAACTTTTGGATTTGAATGCAGTGCTATTTAACAGGACATTCTGAGCTCTTAACTAGGAGGTTACATGGCCTTGCATATGAACTAGATGAAAAGAGCAGAGATAGCATTTACTTAGAATAGTTAGGTGTAGGTGAGGAGTAGCTAAAAAGCCTGGAGAGATTAGGAAATTGCAGGAAGCAGAGGCAATTCCTCCTACTCCATTCTTGCTTCCTGTTTCTACCCATCTCTACCTCTGCCCAGTAGTCTCTTCCTGCCCTCAGTATTTGTCCCAAGGAAGACATACCAGTCTCCCCAACACTCTCACTGAGTAACGTATTTGAATTTTTGTTATATAATAAATATATCTCCCCCTGAAGCCTACCAAGCACTCCTCTCCTTAAAGAAAAGCAGTTGTGCCTTGTTTGCTGCTTGAAATGTATGAAATGTGATTGTGTTTACTTTTTAGGATTAAAACCAATCACATAAAAAAATATGTTTTTTAAGGGAGAAAGATGTCAGCTCTGCCTTGTATATAAATACCCAGTCTTTTTGACTCACATTGAACAACCTTGGGCAAATCACTCTCAGGTTTCTTTGTTCTGTTTGTGCTGTACACCAGCAGTGAGAAAGGCCACTCCAAATATGGTTCAATAACTCAAATATTAATGCTTTTTACTTTTTTTTTTTTTTTTTGCTTCTGTTCATTCTTTCTTTCCTTTTGATCTAACAAAATTTCTTAAATTATAAATTAGGAAGTGGAATCCCCAACCCCAAGTAAGGGAAAAGTATATGGCTTCAAAAAAAACCATTAGTAGAGTTGTATAGCAGATCATGACAGTACTTTTATTTGGCATGTGGCACATGATACTCTGAGAAAGATGTTACACTTACAGTGATTTCTTAAGAGACTGCATGTTTTTAAATACAGTGAAATAAGCCAGTTTTTTTTTTTTTTTAACTTGGAAGGTGAAATAACATCTCTAATCCTCTTTCAACAGCCTTAAGAAAATATAACTATCTATTTTATAAAATCCAACACTGAGTTTTGCTCATGAGATTTTTCTAGGTTGGCTGATAAATAGTTACTTTTCAGCCTTGAAACAAATGAAAAAAAAAAAAAGTAGGAAGTCATGATATGATACTATGAGGAAGGTAAAGATTGAATTGTTTTCTGGAATACAATCATTCATTTTGAGAATTTGTCTTGTTTATTTTTCATTTTCTGATACTTAAGAATATAACCTTCAGGAAGCCTTCCTTGGCTGTTTTGCCTCCTTAGTATAGGTGGCATCTTTTGAGCTTTCCTGTTCCACTGTGCACACCTGCATTAAATGATTCAGCACATCAAATTGTAATAGACATCTGTCTCCTCAACTAGAGACTGAACCACTTGAGAACAGGGAGCCATGTCATCCTCTTATTTGCTGCTAGCATAGTATGAGGCAGAATGGATACTCAATACATGGTTTTGAAATGAACTGAACTTACCTGTACTTTAACAGATATGTGATCAATGGTGGGGATACTTGTCTAGGATGTTTTCTTTCTATTCAGTGAGATATAAAAGTTTAGAGGCAAATTACATCATACAAATAAAATGACAAATATGAAAACAGACCCCAAGCATTTCTTCTCTTTCTTGAGCTAAGAAACAGTGGCAAAATCTCATAAAAACAAGTTAGCCCAAAATATGCTTAAGTTTAAAAAATTCAGAAATATAGTGAGAATAAGATTTTTTTCTCACTATACCATTTCTTAACCAGAATGGAGAAAAGAATACAGATGAGGAGTTAACAAATACATTTAACTTCAGGGATGGGGGCAGGGAGTGCAGGGGAGGGGTTGGACACAATAATCAAATAACCACAAAAACCCTTAGATCATCTTTGCATGATGATCTAAAACATTCTAATTTTATCATCTGCTTTATTCTAAGCTTAAAAAAAAAAAATGTTGTGAAATCTACATTCCTGGCCAAACAACTGATTCATAATGCACAAACACGATCAACCATGAGGACAAGACATGACAGTAGCAATGATGCTTCTCTATTAGAATAGACTTTTATACTTTACGAACATTTTCACATATAATATTTGAGTTCTTCTTTATCAAAAGCCTGTATGGTGGAAAGACCACACCCTGCTATCTTACAGATGGTGGAACAAATACTGAGTACTTCCCCCAGGATCATAAAGCTATAAATATCAGTTAGAACACTCAATAGCAGTGATGACAGTTTCAGCTATGAGAGTTTCCACTATAATCAGACTGGACCCCACCATGCCAGTCATTCAGTCCAATACTAGGGCTTGATATAAATAACCAAGATTTGTATCTGACTTAAATCATTTAAGACATAAAGCTGGAATTCCTGTATTTCTACAAATATTTATTATGCTCTATTATCAGGTAGGGTCGCATAATAGATATGTAAAGCATTAAAATAAATATTATTTACTGAATTTTTTAATATAATTACAAGTATTAGAGGAAAAAAAATTATTTGAACTTCTCATAAAACTCTACAGAATCAGCATTGTTATGTCTATTTTGTATAATATGCCCAAGATAACAAAACTAAAAAGTGTCAGAGCTGGAACTTGAAATCCGTTCTACTCAACTCCACAATCTATTTCATGACATCATCCGGCCTCTAAAGATGCTCACAGAATATTTCTTATTAACAAAACTATTTTGGAGAACCTAAGTAGATCTTTGAGGCAAAATATGCTGGAAAATAAAACATGATATCCAAGTAGTAGTCATTAACAGTTCGTAATTGAAAGCAAGCTTGGGGAAATGTTGCAAACCAGTGTCTTCTGACAAAAAAGCAATCTGCAGACATGTGGTTGTGGTTCCAATTCTCACTTTGCAAACAGCCAGGCTAACCTGATTTGTTTCTTTCTTGCTTTTGTTTCTTTGAAATTGATGTCAGCTTCATTCATTGTAAGAAATTGGTTGTTCCATGGTATAAAATCACACGTTTGTCTCACCTGTTCAACTGAATTTAAAATGACAGGACTTGCCTTGTGGGAATTTTATATAAATCATGTCTATCTGAAGATAGATTAATTTGGTCTAAAGTTATTATAATGACAGGGTTCCTGCATGCCCACAGCAGGATATGATAATGGGAAGACTATGGGGCTTCAGGAGCCAGCTGTACTTGCTTTTAGGCCAAATGCATCCGAAGAAAGCCGTTCCTTTACTCTGGACCTTGGTTTGTTTCCATAGTGTTACAAAAGTCAAATGAAATCTTAAGGATTATAAATATGGAGTTGTATTATCACCAACATCTTTTTCATTATCAAAACAGTATTAGAAATAAAAACTTTTGATAGAAGAAAAGCAATATTTTCACTTAATATTTTTATAAAAATTTAGATCAATTTATTTACAGAAAGAAATAGGAACAACACAGCAAAATGCAGCAATCTGCAAAAGATTTCTGCAGGATCACAGCCCTCCGTTTTTTCTCTCCTCCCTATTTCTCATTACATAAGGATTATCCCTTCCTTTTCTCATTCCTTTCAGCTCTAATCCCTTCACCCCAGCAGAAGAGTAAATGATAAGATGATTACTCTTTTGTAATCATTGCCGTTTTCATGGAGTTATGGTGTGGAGTAGGGGATGGCTGCAGAGTGAAGCTAGAACTTAACCAGCAGTTGATAAAGCCTCTCAGGATAGACTCAGAGATAAGAATATAAGGTAGATGCACTGTGATCAAGAAACTTAAAGGCCAGGGCATGGCAGCCCATAAAAGAAAGATCACATGTAGTTGGAGCCTTCCTTTCACAATTATAGAGAATGAAAGCTTTTCAACCCTCATAATTCTCATTTAAACAGGGGCTATATCTCCATTTATCTCATAGGATAGATAAAGGGATTCTATGAAATAGGGTATATAAAATTATATTGAAAACTATATAATTCTATACCACCATCATTATTAATATCCTTACTCACTTTTCCCTCATCGTTACTTTTCTAAATATGGCTTTTTGAAGAATGGACTGCTCATAATGGGTCGCTTGTACTGAAGACTAACTACTCTTTTGTTCTGGTTTACAGTGCCTCACACAAATTAACTTAATCATCACTTCTTAGCAAACTCTTCTTGCAGATAATTAACATGCTAGTCTACACTTTGTTAAACAAGTCTTTTTTCCTGCTTTAAAATATCAAGTGCAATAATACCAAAAGAGTTTTATTATCCATTTATTTGTCTTTTATTTATGCAGAACTAGAGTGAACACCTGGTCTATGTTAGGTATTATGCTGAGTTCTACAGATAAAGGGAACTGGCCATTGGCAGAAGCCCACAAAGGACATCATGGAGCATTGATTTCTCATGATAATGTTATTCTCCCTCCCTCCTTCCCTCTCACTCTCGCCCCCTCTCTCTTCCTCCCTCTTCCTCTCTTTCTCTTAACTTTTCATGGCCAGGCATGATTGCAGAGTAAGTAGAAGTAATTATGGTACAAAGGGGTGAAAGGAATTTGAATTTATAGAGCACAAGCTTTATGTCAGCTCTCTTCCAAAGTATCTGTGCATCTTATAACATTATGAAATTATATTGTTGTCATTCTTCATCATCTTCCTCATCATAATCATCTTCAGTATATAATCCTTATATTACATGAGAAACCTGAGAAACAAAGAGATTTAATTTATTTAGGGTTACCTGGCTACTACATGGCTGGGATGTAACTCCACATCTATCTGTTTCTAATCCCATTTGTTTTTCTCCTTTGGGGAGAATTGTCTGATAACAACATCCCACGAAGTTATAGCTCCTTTCTCTGGACACTTTCATTACGTTCTTAATGAGATATTACTATATTAGATTTTTTTATTAATATGGGTTTGAGGTGAAACTTGCTACATGTTAGTCTTGTCCCCCCAGTTGGATTTCAAGCATTTTGGGGGTCAGGAGTTTATCTTAGTCTTATAAATATGTACTATGTGCTCTGAGTGTCTAGCTATGTATGACATATCAATGACAAGGACTCAGAATACCTGTTGAATAAATGGATCTCCAGGTGAGCATTGTTGTACAGCCCTAGTATATTATCACTACTTGTAAAGTATAGCTCTTTGGAACTCAACCTTTGCCAGCATTGGAATCACCAGGAGGACAAATTGCTGGACCCCACCTCTAAAAGTTATGATTTAGTATCTTTGAGAAAGAGCTCAGGAATATGAATTTCTAAAAAAGAGCCTAGAATATTCTTACGCTAGTGACTGGGGGCTTTTGGAGACCACTGCTAATGACCATTGCTGTAAAGAATACATTTAAAATATGTAATGTGTTCTTCCTAAATTTATATTTCATTAATTAATGATCATCTGGGAAGACTTTTCTTAACCTTGTTCAAGTACTAGTCTCTGAAATGTTGCAATAGCTATTAAATCCTACATTTTCTTATTCACTGTTGAAAACTTTTCCCTTATTGAAGCTAATGATGAGAAGTCTAGAAGTGAAGACAGAAATGGTCTTCCTGCACTTTGCCAGTTTAAATTCTAGCCCAGCTAATGGTCAGAGGCAAATATTGATTGTTTTAGCCCGTGAGCCTGTCTGGCTACAGTAAGGGAGAATGTGAGATATGTCTAAGTTGATATCTTGGTTCCGTTACCTGCTTGTGACTTCACTCCGCTGAGCCTCAGTGTTCTCATCAGTGTTTACAAATGGGGATCAAAACATTGGTCTGAATAGTGTTGTGAGCACTGAAGGAAATAATGTATGCAAGCATGCCCAGCACATGCTAATAATCAGGAAATGTTCAAGCCAGTGCAAATCCACTCAGTATCAACATCTTTTCAGATTAAAGAACTAAGGGCTTTTTAATCTCTGTTTTACCCCTACTCATTGGTAGGATAAATTTGAGAATTTGAAAATAAATCACTTGAAAAGCTCAGGATTATAGCTATCTTAATTTTGTTGAATGTGTCTATGAAAACATCTGAAATATTAAAGAACAGAGGAAAATAACAGGCTCCAAGAAATTTAAGGCATTATTAAATATTTTTAAGCAATTACATTTCTTCTATATACTTTACTCTTTTTTTATATATATACATCTTAGGGGATAATTAGGAAAACACAAGTATTTTAACGTTATGTTTAAGTTCTAAAAAAAGGAAGAGATTTTCCTCATGAGCATAAAACATTTTCATATAATAATAAAATGTTAAGATTAATGAAATAATTATTAAAAACAAAGTAATAGGTAATTCAATTGCATGTACTAAATAACAGGACATAAACAAAGCAAGTATTATTTTACCTATTTTACAAATGAGAAAACCAAGGCTCAGAAACACAGAAATCATTAAGTGCAAGAGCCAACACATGACTTCTGGTCAACAAGTCTGTTCTCATTTTTGTTAAAAACCCAATCATGCAAATAGTCACAGTATTTTAATTCTAATCTTCTTTATCCCCTATGTACAATGCAGAATCGACTCAGGACAAGTATACCTTTTCTGAAATTTATTATAAAACAATTTTACGAAGAAACCAATGTAGAATTTGTTTTCAATAGATAGATAGATGATAGATAGATAGATAGATAGATAGATAGATATAGATAAAACAATGAGTGTTATTCATGATGCCAGTCCTCTAATAACCTTAAGTAAAGATATAACAGGTTAAAGAACTGAGTAAATGAGTGTCTGTTCTGAACTAGCTACTACATGCATTGACTTTTTTGTTTAATTCTCATATAAGGTTATTATATATTATCCTGATTTTATTATAGATGGGTAAACTCAGGTACAAAGGAGGACTGTTTTTCTTTTTTTTTGGGAAAGAGGAGACGAGGTCTAACTTGGAAATTTGATTTATATGACTTGAAGGATACTGTGCTTCTCTCTAGCTTCCTGTCTCTCAAGAGGGGTACAAATGAACTATCAGGTTGCCATTTTGTCATTCTATACTCCTTTTCTTTATGTAATGAGGAAGCCCAGCCAATCCCAGGTGCACCATGGAATCTGTGATGTATTTATTGGAAAATAGGCCTATCTGTACCCTTTTCTTTCTCATGGGACAAATAGCATATTGCTTCAAATACATATCAGCCCAAGGGTATTATGTGTAATAAAGAAAACAGAGAATTGCATCTAAAAAGAAAATTGGATAGATTAACAGCAGAGAACAGCCTTACCTATGAATGCATTCAATGAAAACTGGTTCAAGTCTCATGCCTTCCAGAAAGACAGATGATTCATTCCAGTTGTAAATGGTTAAATCTAGGAAGGGCTTCTCTGAGGAAAAGCTATTACTTTTAACAATAATTGATTCACTAATCCCAAAAAGGAAGAACATCCTCAATTTTACATCCTTCAGAGATCTGTAAGCCACTCTACAAACCAACACCTGAATGGCATGGAATGAAACTAGATGGAAATTGATAAATGAGCTGACTACTGGGAACATTGCATAGCCATTATCTGAGCTAGCTAAAACCCTAGCTAAGCAAGAGGTTAACTAGAGCTTTTCCACCTTGCACATAAATCACCAAGTTTCTCTGTATTCTATGTGATTGCTTTGGAATTAGTTTAACATTTTTTTAATTTTCATTTTTAATTTTTTAAATTCTTATTTAGAGTTTAATTAGAGGTGATATTTAATATTACTTTACATTAGTTTCAGTTGTACAGTATAGTGGTTAGACATTTATTAGTGGTCCCCAACCTTTTTAGCACCAGGGGCCAGTTTTGTGGAAGACAATTTTTCCACAGAGTGGGTGGGAGATGGTTTCAGGATGATTCAAGTGCATTACATTTATTGCACACTTTATTATTATTATTATATTGTAATATATAATGAAATAATTATACAGTTCACCATAATGCAGATTCAGTGGGAAGCCTAAGCTTGGTTTCCTGCAACTAGATGGTCCTATCTAAGGGTGATGGGAGACAGTGACTCTTGAAGTGTTTTGCTTATGTCCAGTTTTGCTGTCACTGCAGAAAACCCTTCTTTACAAAGATAGGATGTTGGAAATGGAAGCAGGCTTTTCAGTGCTTTTGTGGCAATCTCAGGATATTCTGCCTTGACTTTAATCCAGAATTTATGGAGATTTGAAGTTGTCTCAGACATACTTTTAAAGCCACCATCATTTGTGATCTCAAGCAGTTGATCCTCTTCTAACACAGACAAAGTCAATTCACCTGGCTTATTCACAAATGAGTTATGGATCCATTCCCAGTTCAGGGATCATTTACGGTTGGGAAGTAAAGCTCAAACTCTTTTGAAAGCTGAGGTACGTGATCATATACACCAGCTGGGAGAAAGAAGGCCCTGGCTCAGTCTCTTTCAAAATCTCTGCTAATGTTTGAAACGTCAAAAATCTCAATATTCGCTTGTCCTCCCCATAATTCCAGCTTGGCTTTGAATGTAGCCACTTTATCTGCTGACTTGAACACAGTCATCATTCTCCCCTAACGTGACAGATCGAGTTGGTTAAGCAGGTTGACTATGTCACGCAAGTAAGCAAGTTTTATTACCCATTCTGTGTCACTGAAATGTGCTGCCAGTGGTGACTGTTTTTCTAAAAGAAATCTCTGGAGCAGCTCTCGTAACTCAGAAACTCTGGCCAGTGATCTCCCTTTAGAAAGCCATCTCACTTCTGTGTATGAGAAGACGTGTGTGCTCTGCATCCACCTCCTCACAGAGCTACGTGAACAGACGTGGATAAGGTCATGTACTTTAATGTGGTTGATAATTTAATCACATCCTGCAAAATGTTGTTAATTTCAGGTGACATATTTTGGCTAGTCAGCATTTCTCTATGGATGACACAGTACGTAGACTCAGAAGCAACCTCTTTGACCTGAGTGGTAAACCAGAAAGCTATTCAGTCAGGGCAGCCGCTCCGTCAGTGCATATACCAACACAAAATGACCGATTCAGTTTTCCTGATATGTGATCCTTCAAACACTTGAATAGTTCTGTAACTTTGGTGTTGGTTGACAATGCAAGTGCACATAACATATCCTCACGCACATCCTCCTGAAAAACAAATATTGTTGCCTTGTTGTCAACATCAGCAGACTCATTAACCTGGAGACTTACCATGGAGACTTATTAATCCTGTCTAACAATTGTGCCTCAATATTGTCTGCTTCTTCATCAGTTCATCTAGTTATGGTACTTGCTGAAAGAGAAACATGTGCCATCTTTTGAACTCCTAAAAGTTCATGACAAATGTCCTTAGCAGCAGTTAGGATCAACTCTTCACCAATAGTTAAAGGCTTCTTGGCTTTAGCAATGTGGTTTTCCACTAAGAATGATATTCTCAGTGCAGACATATTTGATGAAGTGATGGCCTTCAGTAATTGCTTCTGTTCATTGTGCTCACATTTCTTTTTCTTTTGAAAAACTCCAAAGGCTTGTTTTTAATGCAGGGTGCTTGGTCTCCATGTGGCGAAGCAGTTTTGAAGCTGTCATGGCTTTGTTGGATAGTCGGTCGCCACATAATATACAAAGCGGGCTTGGCTAATGTGAATCATCTGTTGCAATGAACCTGTAATTTAAGTAGGGCTCTTGGTATTTTTTTAGTTTTAAGTTTATTGGGGTAACACTGATTAATACAATTATAATTTTCAGGTGTACTTTATAATTTGACATGTATATATTCTATTGTGTGATTACCACCCAGAGTCCAGTTTCCTTCAGCTACCATGTACTTGATCCCCTTTACCCACTTCACCCTCCCCGAAACCCCATATATTTGACCCCCTTTACTCTGTCTACTTCTTCCCTCCTCCCCCACCCCTTACCCTCTGGTAACCACTAGTCCACTGTGCATGCCCCTGAGTCTGTTTGTTCTGTTCATTTGTTGCTTTTAGGTTTATATCCCACATATAAGTGATATCACGTGATTTTCAACTTTTCCAGTCTGGCTTATTTCGCTTAGTATGATTATCTTAAGGTCATCCAGGTTGTCGCAAATGGCAGTATTTCATCTCTTCTTATGGCTGAGTAATATTCCATTGTATATATACACCACAGCTTGATATTTTCTTTTCAATGCAGCTTTCTTTTTGTTGGCATTCTTAGAGTCTTCTGCTGTCTCATCATTGGGTCTTTCCACCTTTTCAAAGAAGCTCTCCAGTGATGTTTGCTTTTTATTCATTTTGGCTAGGATTAGTTTGTGGGCTTACCAAAACTGTGACTGAGACAAGTGTGCAGTGCGGAAAAGAGGCAAGGACAGAAGTAGTAAATAAAATAATGGACGGGTCACGCACAGACTGAATTAAGTGTTGGATTCTGACTTAAAGCTTGCCACCAGTTGCAGCTGTACAATTGAAGTACATCAACTCACTTGCCAATATAAAGTCTACCACCAGATGAAGCTTAATTGTCATTCTCCACTCACTGATAGGGTTTTGGTCTGAGTCTGGAAGCAGTTGATTTATTATGGTCTCTGTGCAGCTAAATGTCTCCGTTCATGTTAATCTGTATTTGTAGCCACTCCCCAGCATTAGTATCACCGTCTCAACACCACTTCAGATCATCAAGCATTAGATTCTTATAGGAGCGTGTACCCTACTGTGAGCTGTGCATGCAAGAGATAGATCTAGGTTGAGCACTCTTTATGAGACTCTAATGTCTGATGATCCGTATTTCCTCTTTGGAGAAGTTCAGGACTTCTGCACATTTTTTAATTGGATTGTTTGTTTTTTGTGTGTTCAGTTGTATGAGTTCTTTATAAATTTTAGATATTAACCCCTTTTCAGATGTATCACAGACAAATATCTTCTTCCATTCAGTGAGTTGTCTTTTCTTTTTGCCGACGATTTTCTTTGCTATACAAACACTTTTTGGTTTAATGGAGTCACATTTATTTTTTCTTTTGTTTCCTTTGCCCAAGAAGATATATCAGAAAAAGTAGTGCTAAGAACAATGTCAGGGAGTTTACTGCTTGTGTTTTCTCTTAGGAGTTTTATAGTTTCAGGTCTTACGCTTAGGTCTTTAATTCATTTTGAGTTTATTCTTGTATATGGTGTAGGAAATTGGCCCAGTATCTTTTTTTTTTTTTTTTTGCATGTATCTGTCTGTTTTTTTCACACCACTTATTGAATACACTGTCTTTACCCTATTGTATATATTCTTGTCTCCTTTGTCATAGATTAAATAACCATATAGGTGGGAATTTGTTTCTGGGCTCTCTGTTCTGTTTCATTGATCTATGTGTCTATTTTTGTGCCAGTACCTTGATGCTTTGATTACTTTAGCTTGGCAGCATACTTTGATATTAGGTAGTGTGATACCTCCAGCTTTGTTCTTCTTTCTCAAGACTGCCGTGGCTATTCATGGTCTTATGGTTCCATATAATATTTTAAATTATTTGTTTTAGTTCTGTAAAAAATGCCATGGGTATTTTGATAGGGATTGCATTGAATCTGTAGATTGCTTTGGGTAATATGGACATTTTAATGATGTTAATTCTTCCTATCCATGAGCATAATTTATGCTTTCATTTATTTGTATCTTCATTTTCTTTTTTTAGTGACTCATAATTATCTGAGTATATAGATCTTTAACCTCTTCAGTTAAATTGATTCCTATATATTTTATTGGTGCAATTGTAAATGAGATTGTTTTCTTAATTTCTCTTTCTTTTAGTTCATTATTTGTGTATAAAAATGCAATCAGTTTCTGAATGTTAACTTTTTATTTTGCCACTTGACTAAATTATCAATTCTAACAGTTTTTTGGTGGAATCTTTAGGGTCTGTGTATATTGTTTCATGTCATTTGCAAATAATGATAATTTTACTTCTTCTTTTCCAATTTGGATCCCTTTTATTTCTTGTCTGATATCTGTGGCTAGGATTTCTAATGCTATGTTGCGTACAAGTGGAAAAAGTGGACATCCTTGTCTCATTGCTGATCTTAAGGAAAATGCTTTTAGTTTTTCTCCATTGAGTATGATGTCAGCTGTACATTTGTCTTATATGACCTTTATTGTGTTGAAGTATTTTCCCTTTCTTCCCACTTTGCTGAGAGTTTTTATCACAAATAGATGCTGGATTTCGTCAAATGCTTTTTCTGCATCTATCGATATGATCATATGATTTTTATCTCTCAATTTGTTAACATGGTATATCACCTTAACTGATTGAAGATATTGAACCAACTTTGCATCCCAGGACTAAATCCAACTTAATCATGGTGTATGCTCTTTTTTAAGTCTTGCTGAATTCAGTTTGCTAATATTTTATTGAGGATTTTTGCATCTGTGTTTATCAGGGATATCGGTATATATACATATATTTTTTTTATTTTTTTTTGTACTGTCTGTGGTTTGGGAATCAGGATAATGATGGCATCATAAAATTAGCTTGGGAGGCTTCCATCCCTTGAATTTTTTGAAATAGTTTGAGGAAGATAGGTGTCAATTCATTCTTAATGTTTGGTAAAATTCATCTGTAAGACCATCCAGTCCAAGACTTTTGTTTGTTGGGAGTTTTTTGATTACTGATTTTTCTTCATAATAATTGACTGATTCTGATTTTCTGTTTCTTCTTGACTCAGTCTTGGGAGACTATATGTTTCTAGGAATTTATCCATTTCTTACAATTTAGTGTCAATTTAGATATCATGCCAGTGCTGAGCCTGTAGCTACTCGCAAAAATCTCAGATCACACTGAGGCTAGCCGCCTCCATCTTCAGCCCTGCAAACCCCTAAGATTTTTTTTTTTTTTTTAAGAAATACTGCAGCTCAGGCCAGGGTTGGTTGCCTGTGACTGGAGGCCTGTTAATTGTTGTAGAAAGAACCTCCTGGAGAGGACAGGATGAGCCTGGTTGCCTAGCCATGAATATGCCTTCAGCAGTTTGTGAGTTGGATAGGGCAGGGACCCAGTGAGTCACAGGGTTGGAGAGAGCAGATTTCATCAGGCAAATGAAGATTCAGATTTTGCCACTTTGAAGAAGGGCTCAACACAGGCAAGATGCCACCAACCTGTAGGCTCACACAGCAGAAGGGCTCAACACAAGGATAATGGCAGCTGTCCTTCCAGCCCTCATCCTGAAGCCGCATAACTCAGTCCTTCCCCGTATGTCTCTGGTACCTCCCGAGCTACTGTCCCTCTGCCAGAATCCAGGGTGATTGGCTACAGGTGAGCGAGTTTGTGTGCAAGCCCTTTAAGGGGAGGTCCGGGTTTCTAGCTGCCTGCCATTTCATCCATACTCTTGGAATCTACACTAATTTTTACAGCCAGATTTTGTGGGAACTACTCTTCCTGTCACTGAAACACTGGGCTAGGGAGCCCAGTGTGTGCCTAGGACCCCTCACTCCTCCAGGGGGACCTCCGCAGCAAAGATATTCCTCTCAGTGTTCAACCACCATACGCAGGTAGGGGGAAAGCCCATTTTGCATCTCTGCTACTTCCACTAGTCTCAATGTGGCCTCTTCTTTATGTCGTTAGTTATAGGACTTATGTTCAGCTAGTCTTCAGATAGTTCTCCAGGTTGATTGTTTTGTAATTTAGTTGTGTTTTAATGTGGTCATGGGAGGAGGCAAGCACAGTGTGTACTTACTCCGCCATCTTGACCAGACTCGGATATATTTCTTAAACATTTTATTCTGCCTCAGAAGTGTGGAATAGAGAGAGAGACATAGCTTTGCCGTCAGACATACAAAAATTCAAAATTTTCATGGCCACTTACTATCCAGAAACTAAAATTCAAACCCACGTTTTTGTGGCTCCAATGTCCAAGCTCTTTGACTCACTGTCTCAAAAAACTAGTATTAATGAGTATGTGTGTGTTCATCACTCTGCTAGGTAGTTCTACATACATATCACATATAATCAACTATACACACACACACACACACACACACACACACATACATACATACATCTGCACATACATATATACATACACACAGTTACATATAAGTATCTTTTATAATTGACATAATAATTCTGCAACTGAGGTTCAAATGAGTTGAACCTCATTTGAGTTATACAGTTAATGAGTTATACAGTTAATGAGTTATTATTGGAATTGGGTTTTAGGGAGGTTTGATTCCAAAGATAGAGTTTGTTTTACCATCACATGTGAACTTAGGATTAATCTTTTTCTTAATTAAAATGAAAAGAGAAAAGAACCATTTTCGTACTAAAAAAAATAGAGTAGTAAATTTATGAATAGTCTCTGGTGATATCTGTAAGCTCTTTGATGGTAGGGAGAGTTCTTTGTTGTATACTATGCTGTACTTGATGTGCTGTGAGTGCACAAGAAATGCCTAACCATAGTAATAATTTAGAATTTGTTAGCCCCTAGAGTCTGAGTAGTACATGTCTCTAATTACAATATTTTATAGTTAAAATGTCATGATTCTTGCTGTTAAGTTGATGACAAATTAGATTGCAGTAGTCTCCCCTAAACTGTGAAGGATACATTCCAGCACCCCAGTGGATGCCTGCAAACCACGATAGCACTGAACAATATATATACTATGTTTTTTCCTGAATATATATACTCTTTATTCTCTTTGGCATATCCAAATTGCCAGTATCACTACTCTTGCACTTTGGAGATATATAAGGTAAAATAAGTGTTACTTGAACACACATACTGCAATACCTAGGTAATCGATATGATAACCAACATGGCTACTAAAAGACTAACTAGTGGATAGCTTATCCAGTGACGATACACTGGACAAGGGACAATTCACATCCAAGGTAGGATGGAGCAGGACAGCACAAGATTTCATCATGATAGAACAGCATTTAACTTAAAACTTATGAATTGCTCATTACTGAAATTTTCCATTGATTATTTTTAGACTCCAGTTGATCACAGGTAACTGAAACCTTGAAAATCTAATGAAGCTTTTCTTTTGATTTTTAATCAAGCTTTTGAAAAAATATGAATCAATAGTAATAACTCTTAGCAATTTTCCATGCCCTCTTATAAATCTTATACCTACCTTCCCCCTTGTAGAAGGTACTCACACTTCCCAATGCATAGATGAGGAAAAAGTAAAACTCAAAGTGGGTACAAAGGAATTTTTTTGGACTACATATGGGATAAGGATACACCTGGGGGTATAGACCTATCTTTTGGCTTTCTGATTTAGCTGATTGTCACCAGTTTTGTTCATTATCCTTCCTTCCTTCCTTCCTTCCTTCCTTCCTTCCTGTCCCCACTCTCTTCCGTTTTCCTTCCCTTCTTCCTTCCTTCCTTCCTTCCTTCCTTCCTTCCTTCTTCCTTCCTTCCTTCCTTCCTTCTTCCTTCCGAAAATGTACCAGCAATCTAAGGAAATAATATGGGTTTTACAGGTTCTAGGAGTACTAGCCACTCTGCAAAGTGCAGAGAGTAAAATGGTGCATACGAAATATGAGATGCTGGTGGTCCTAGAAATCTTTCCTTTGTTTTTAGTTCTAGTCACAAAACTATATGGATTTTATACTGCTGCAAAACATACCAAAAATCCTGACATATGAGCCAGATATTTTACGGTTTAATATTTTTGGATATACATGTATCTATATATATTCCATCATAGTTTTGGTAATCACCATTTGTTTAGCTTTTCTGTTACATCAAGATAATATGTAGGATGAAACAGGAAGGTCACTAACTGGTGGAGAAGAGAGAAAGTTGTGAAATGGAGAGCATATGATTCCTCAAGATTGTGATAAGCTATGTCTTTTGAATGAAAACAACATGCAAATAAAAGGTTGGAGGTGTTTTTTTAAAAGAGTAGGTACAGAGTTCAACTAGTTACAGACTCTTTTTAAAAAGTCTGATGAACTTCAGGAATTTCCTCGTAGGAAATACAGATTTTTATTTGAAACACATGTATGCAGGTTGAGAGAAAGGATGTGAACAAAGAGACAGCAACAGAAATGTGAACAACGGAAAAGAAAGATGCCAGAGAAAGGCAAATTAGTCCAAAAGTGTGTGTCAGTCATGAAAAAGAGAAATACAGGCCTCGCCTCACAAGATGTAAGTGTGAGAGTTGCGATTCAGGTCATCTGTCAGATTTTGCGGCCCTTGTCCTTTTTATTCCATCTCCATTCAGAAATTTTAGTTTATTTTTTTATGAGCTTGGCACTCTAAAGACAATCTATTAGAATATGTTAAAGAGAGAGGAGGATGGAGGAAGGAAAAACGGAAGAGTAGGAGGGATGGAAGAGAGCTAAATAGGAGAATCAAAGAACCGATAAGAAGTAGCATCAAAGGAGAATTTATTACATACATTGTTAATTCCATGGACAATGACACAACCATAAAAGTACTACTAAATATTCATTTTCATTTAGCAAGAGGAGATGTTTATGATGCAATCAACGTGAAAGGCAAATTAAGAACAGTATTCTGGTAGCATATTTGTTGTTTTACAAAATATGTATAGAAAAAGTAGAGAAGTACATTTAATAGGATGTCGACAATTATTTTATCACTGTTCCCCCCTTAATATAATATCCCTTTATACGTTTCTGTTAATAAGAGTAATAATAATAAAGTTAAAATGTCTGAAAGAAAATGGGAGTGTCCTGGATAAGTTCCAAAAAGAAGTTGCCATACCTGGGGCACATTTCTTTTAGGTACTTTAGCATCTTTATGTGAACTAGATGTGTTTGTTCTGAGTGACGTGGAGGGGATGTTCCCAAGGTGTTCTTTTCACCCGGAGAAAGGGAAGAACACTTGGTTGTAATCAGGTGTTTTTCCCTTCATCCAGCTGGAATATGGTCTCCTGTCTCAGCATTTCCATAGCATTTCAGCCAAGGTGGTTCAGAATGGGGAAGGTGAAGTACATTAGTAAATGTAAATGGGTTCCCTCGTGAAAAAAGGGGGCTGGTTCCTGCTCAACTCAGTTATTCATTAATACATACTCCAGATAAACTTTGCTCTCCACCCTTCCCGCCCCCTCTCAGAAGTGCTGATTCTACTAGTATCTCTGTTATTAAAGATTCACACTACATGTTAGGCAATTTGGCTACTATGTGAAATGCATATGAAGTACAAATAAGGTTTAACAAATACATAGGTAATGACTAAGTGAATGAATGAATGAATGAATTGCAATTTGCGATCAGAGGTCCTAGATACCGTTCAGCTACTTACAGTCTTTAATGTTTTAGTATCTACTATCTTCCAAATTTAGTTGCTTCAACAGAATAATAATATGTGACTCAGAAATTTCACAAAAATTAAACAAGATAACATGAAATGTTTTTTGTAAACTTTAAGCAATACAAATTTCACTTATCTGGAAAGTAGCACTTTTTATTTTTTGCTATAATTATTTTCACTTATACATCATTTATTCAAATTAGATTTCAAACTCCTTAAGGGTTTAGTCACAGTCTAATTGAAAACTGTCTCCTTGTTTTTTTATCATGTTACCTTGCTTTATAATTGGTTGCCAATAAGTATTTTATTTATCAGCCAGAATTCTAACCTTGGCACTCTAACCCTAAAGCATATGAAACACATTTAAAGTGTTAGCATTAGTATGTATTAAAAAGGATCAAAAAGGACTTCTTTGAATGAATAAGATAATACAATTAAATGACTTCTATGTGTCAGTCATTATTCTGAGTGATTTATATACATTACCTGGTTTAATCTATAAAAGAAAATATCAGTATTTTTCTTATCTTCCCACTCAAACATGAAAAGATTACACAAATTTTCAGATAAAAATTGTCTCTATGATATATTTTTAATATAGAACATTTAAAAAGGCATAATCACTTTTGAGATGGTGGCTAAAAAGGTCCTTATTTAGTCCAGACTGATTTAATTTATTTTCATTTGAGCAGGTATCTGAGGGGGAACTAGAGATACAGGAGGCAAGTTACACTCATAGATTTTAAATGTTAAGACTCACTCATGGTGCCCTAAATATTTCCCAGAAAAGTTAATAGAGAAAAGAAAGTGTAGTGTGGGACTCATATTTAGACTAACAATCTGAACAAAAAAGAGGATAGGGTTTAGAATCAGCTCTAGATTGAAATCCTAGGTTACTCTTTCTAAGTGTGTGTGTTCAAAGGTAAACAACCTCAAATTCTAGTCTCTTCTGTAAACAAAGATAATAATACCTATATATTACAGTTTTACAAAAATAAATGCATTTATACAAGTTAAAGGGCAAAGGAGAATGCTATGGAGACAGACGAACTACAAAGGGCCAAGGTGAGAAGAGCAGCCTTTAAGAGACAAAAAAAGCACAGAGCCCAGAAAAGCATATGGCAATAGACAAAGTCAGCAAGGACCCTGTCATGCAGAACCTAGTGGGCCATGGTAAGGATTCCTATTAAGAACAATAGGAGGCTTTGAAGGGTTTTACAGAAGAAAGTAGCATGCTCAAATGTGCTTGTTTTTTAAGAGCTCCTTGATTCAAAGTATGCACACAAAAATCATAGCCTTTTACTTTTAATCTTTGTCCAGTTGGACTTCCTACTAAGGGTCAAGTACTGTATTAACATTTTTTTATATTACCTGTATTAATTTTTATAGAACCTCTGTGAAATTTTTAACCTATTTTACATTTTACAAATAAGGAACTTAAGTAGTAGGAAGGATAACTTGTATTTGAATCCAGGTTTGTCTGATTCTGCGTGCTCTCATCACCACCACCTAGTTGCTCCCTTAAAGGACTTGAGTGGCAGTGGTGTAGAAGGTGGGCAGGGGCACCAGAAGTATAGAGTCTCTGAAAGATACACCTTATCGTAACCCCCAGTTAGTCATACTCTTTCATCACCCTCTCTCCTTAAGTGCAGGCAGAACTTGGAACTTGCTTCTAGTCAGTAGAATATGAGAAGATGATGGGATATTAATTTTCATGATAGCATTATGTTAAGATTCTGTTTTAGTAGACTGTAGCAAGAGATTCTCCTGCTGGATTTGAAGAACTAAGATGCTATGTTGTGAGAAGGCTGTGTGGCAAGGGATTGTGGACAGACTTTAAGAACTGAGAATGATACCTTGCTGACAACAGCTAGAATATTTGGACCTTAGTCCTAAAACCACAAGGAACCAAATTCTGTGGACAACCACTTGATGTTAGAAGGAGTCCCAGAATACAGAAAGAAGTGTACTCCAGCCAGTACTTCTGTGGCAGCTTTGTGAGAGCCTGAGAAGAGGTCACAACTAAGCTGTGTCTGAGCTCCTGACCCACAAAATTCAGCAATAATAAGCTACTACAGAATCTGATATGTCAAAGTGAAAGAAGAAAAAGTGGCTACTGGAAAGAGGGATATTTGACCCCAGTTTGCCTCAAAAAGAAAGAATAGAATGACAAAAGAGCAAATTCTTCAGAGAAGAGTCACAGGTTAAGCCAGAAAACAGGGTTCAGATGAAAATAAAAAAGTGTCTCAGATGGGAGTCATCTGAACTATGAGTTGGCTCAGGAAGCTGCAATTCCACTTTTTCTGTTTTTCCCTCTTTGACATTTTATGTTTAGCTTTAAGGAGCAATTTTGGATTTCACCATATATATTACAGGAAGATAGAAGTCCAGATATTTAGATATTTATTTTTCTTGTCCCAGGTGACTTTTCTTTAGCAAAGTTTAACTGCTTTTTTTATTCTGCTGAATAAATAGCCTCTGAACACGAAAAATAGACACAGGTTCTATAGCATGCTCATGAATAGAACAGAAATCTTGAACCTTTAATAAAGCATTTTAATTCATACCTAGGGTAGCTATGCTATTTTTCTTCAAA
>NW_006494614.1:50766355-50778335 GCF_000325575.1 Pteropus alecto | reverse complement strand
TTATATAAAATAAACTATTTTTAAATATATATATTTTTTCAGTCATTGTGTTTTTGAAAGTTACAGTCTTAGAATGCTTTCAGCCAAAAAAAAAAAAAAGCAACCCCAACTCAAACCGACTTAGTCTTTAAGGACAGTTACCTCATATATCAGGAAGTCTAGAGGCAGAATGGTTTTATTTAATATTAGTTAAAATCAAGGTACAAAAAAAGCCAATAAAGTTATAAAAGTACTTTTACAGATAAAGATAAAGATAACACATGGTTCTAATGATCAAAGTCTCAGATGTTTTCCATCTCTACAAACTGCCATAGTCATTGCTGGTTTTATTCTGTGGTAGAAGGATGGCTGCTGTGTGTTTCTGCGTATCCCATACAGATAAAATGATGAGCTGAGGAAGCAGAGACAGCCCACCTCCTCTTGCAGTTTTCTTAAGAGCAAGGCAATTTTCATAAAAGCCTCCACCATATTTCCATTATAGCTCTTTGGCTAGAACTGTGTCGCATACCTATTTCTAAATCAATCACTAGCAATGAGGATGAGATACACTTAAAGTGAGCAAAAGAATCTAGAAGTTGTTTGCCTACAAGATAAAGCAGGAAGGTAGCTGGATAAAATCGTATAAGGCTAAAATCATATAAGGCACCAAAGCAAAAATGGATGCTAGATAGTGTTCACTGCATGGTGCATTGCATTTTTTTTTTTTTAATTTTAAAAAAGCTGCTTTTTCTTTTTATCTTGCATGACTGTACCTTTTTATAATTATTATTTTTAAATTTTATTATTGCTTTCAAGTACACAGTACATTAGTTAGACATTTATATAGTTTATTAAACGATTTCCCCTAATTGCTCTTTCTCTCCTCTGGCTCTCCACCTAGCCATTACATTACTGCTGACTGTATTCCCTGTGCTGTGCTCTCTCTCCCTGTGACATCTATTAGCTACTAATTTGTATTTCTTTAACCCTTCACCCCATTTTCCCAGCCCCCCATCCCCTTTCCCCTCTGGTTGTCACCAGATTGTCCTCTATCTTTGTGAGTCTGCTTTTGATTAATTTATTCTTTTTGTTCCTTAGATTTCTCATATAAAGTATTTACTTTCTCTGTCTAACTTATTTCACACAGCATAATAACCTCTAGGTCAATCCATGTCATAGCAAATGGTAGGATTTCATTTTTTTAATGACTGAGTAATATTCCATTGTATATATGAACCACAACTCCTTTATTCAATTGTCTGTTGATAAGAACTTAGGTTTCTTCCATATCTAAGCTATTTAAGTTGTGCTGCCATGAACATAGGGGCGCATAGATCTTTACAAATTATTGTTTAAGTTTTCTTTGGATAAATATGCAGAAGTACAATTGCTGGCTCAAAAGGTATATCCATTTTTAATTAATTTAGAAATCTCCAGTCTGTTTTCCATAGTGGCTGTACCAATTTGTAATCCCACCACTTTTTCTCCACATCCTCACCAACATTTGTTATTTGATTTATTGGATGACAGTCATTCTGACAGTTGTGAGTTGATATTCATTGAGGTTTTAATTTGCATATCACTGATGATTATTGACCGTGAGCATCTTTTCATATGTCTATTGGCCATCTGTATGTCCTCTTTGTAAAAGTATCTGTTCAGATCTTCTGCCCATTTTTTAAATGGATTGTTTGTTTTTTGTTGTTTTTGTTGAGTTGTATGTGTTCTTTATATATTTTGGATATTAACCTCCTATCAGATGTATCATTAGTGAATATCTTCTCCCATTCAGTGGGTTGTTTTATTGTTTTGTTTATGGTTTCCTTTGCTATACAAAACCTTTTTAGTTTGATGTATTCACATTTGTTTATTTTTTTCTTTTGTTTCTCTTGCCCAAGGGGATGTATCCAAAAAGAAATTACTGTTAGCAGTATCAGAGTTTACTGTCTATGTTTTCTTCTAGAAGTTTTATGGTTTGAGGTCTTACATTTAAGTCTTTAATCCATTTTGAATCTATTTTTGTATATGGTATAAGAAGGTAGTCCAGTTTCTTTTTTTTCAAAGAGCTAGAACAAATAATTCAAATATTTATATGGAACCACAAAAGACCCCGAATAGCCATGGCAATTTTGAGAAAGAAGAACAAAGTTGGAGATATCACACTACCTGATATCAAACTATACTACAAGTCTATAGTAATCAAAATAGCATGATACTGGCATAATAAAAGATATATTGCTCAATGGAACAGAAGAGAGCCCAGAAATCTATGCCTATATGCTCACTTAATATATGACAAATGGGGCAAGAATATACAATGGGGTAAAGACAATCTCTTCAATAAATGGTGCTGAGACAACTGGACAGATAAATGTAAAACAATAAAGAAGGTGCTTTTCTACAACATCTTAAAATTTATTATTTTAATGACAAAACAAAATATCATGTTGCTATCCCCTAATTTACTAACTTTTGCCTTAATTCTTCATTTTATTTCAATAAGTTTATAAAAAATATTTTCTAACCTCTCCTCAATTTATGCATTAGTAATTGCCAGGAAACTAGAGTGAGATTATTCTCTGAATCTAGTTTTAGCTTTGTTGGAAGAATAAGTTTTATATGAATTGACTGTTAAGAAGATGATTCTGTTATTTTTTTAAAAATCATCCTAGTATTTTAGTTAAGTGTCAAACAAAAGTGTAAAAAAACATTTATTTGAGATTAAGTATACATAATACAGTAAGGTTCTTAATTGCTTAATTTATTTGCTATTAACCTATAGTAACATTTAGTTTATTTATGTTAACTTAGGCTCCCAAACTTTACAGTAAGTTTCCTTTGGGAAAATCCCAGAGTTTTTCTGGTATTTTTAACATCAACAACAAAAACACAATCTCCATTTATTGAGAGCCTATCATTTGTCCATAATTAACCCTATGAAATCAATATTATTATCTCCATTTTACAGAGATTATCTTTAAATGAATTGCAAAAGAATGCTTTTTAGGAAATAGTGAAGATAAAAATATAATGTTTTCTAACTCTAACATCCATAGTGTCCCACTCAGCTAAATTGTCCAGTATAGTAGCAACTCAATAAATAGTTGATGAATCAGTGGATGAACAAATTTTAAGCTCAAATGAGTGTTTTTGTTACCCAGTGTTTTTAAATCATGCTATACATTCTCTACCAATTAAGGTACATTTTGCAGAATATAGTCTGTTCACTCTAGATTGATTCACTTGATTTGTTTTGGTTTGTTCTAATAGGCAAAAGTTTGACCTTCCCTAGAGCTTTAAATAATGTTCCTAGTTTTCTTCAATCACCCTACCTAAAGTGTAACTATTTAAGTAAGAAAAAAGCAAAAGAACCTTCTCTACAGGAAAGTCATTTTATCAGGCCGGGATTACATATAGAGTTTATTAGCAGAGTGGATTTGGTAATGAAAGGATGGCTAACATGGATGACCTTTCTCATACATCACAAAGACTGAAAGGCATAGAATTTTTGAGTAACAGTCCCCTCCTTCCAACTCTGTTATGAAGAATTGAGGATTAAACCCATAAATTCAGAAAGGCACCATCTTGGTGCAGAACACTTCCAGTTACCTTTGGATGCAAGCAGGCAACAAATGAACCAGCTTCTATTTCTCATGCATACTGACAGAAATGCTATCAGAAATTGGAATGTGATGTGAGTTTGTTGGTGTCTGTGTGTGTGCACGTGTTCACCTATGTGTGGTGTACCATCATTTTGCCTCATAGGCTAATGGATGTATTATAATAATCCAGTGAGTTCTGTTTACCTGTTACTACCTGAAATTCCTATACTCATCTGAGGACTACTGTTAATGGATGCTAGGCACTGTGGTGAAGTTATTGCCAGAAATGATAAAATGGCAGATTCTTCATACTCTTGGTCTCTTTTCCTCTTAAGCTGTCAGGTATCTATCATCATGTCACTCACTTATAAATCTGCTTGAATGATTAGGAATAGAAAAGGAAATTGAAAAGTGTAAGGAAAGTAACACTTGTTAAAATCCTAGAATATGCAGATATAAGGCACTTTGTGTATATCACCTTCCTTAACCCTCCCAACAATACTTTAGGTAAGTATTATTCTGATTTTAGAGATAGAAATTGAGCACCCCCCAAGTTAAACAGCACATTTGAGATTATAAAAGCCAGTAAAGCTTCAATTTCAACTCAGAACCCAGGTAAGGAAGAAAAAAAATCTAGAGATTTTTATAAAATTAAAACATAATTAATGGATTATGTGTTATAACCACTCAGCAAATTTGTACAACTGTTACCTATTCTAATAGATATACACCATCTAGATGACAAATTGTGATATATTATGATCTTAACGTGAGCACACATTTGAAATACTGCATTTAACTCAAGTAGCTATATGTACGAATCATTTACAGGCTTCTGAGTGTACAGAGAAAGATGTTTAAAAAATAAAGAGTTCAAGAATTACATGATGAGAAAATAAGTTTTATGAACTGCAATAAAATACTTAATCTGACTCTTCCACTGGAGAACTGGATACTGGAGGGCAGAGGAGTTAATTCCTGTACCAAAGATCACCGACCTTTTCACCACAGCAAACGATAATGACAAAACGGCCCTAAACAGAGCTTTCTCACAAGGACCTGCATCACAGGCCAATTTTAAGTGAGAATACTTGCCTCCCGGGTTCAAGTGATATCTACCCTGGAGTAAAGAAAGTTTCCAGAGGAAACAACCATGTTCTGTGAAGACCCAGGAAGAGGGCATGAGAGCCAGTGAGAAGGTATTACAGGAAGGCCAATTACAGGTTCCTATCTGGTAGAATTTTATAAAAACTCTAAATGTCTGAGAACAACAGTGAAAAGATAGAAAACTGGTATTCTCTTTCTCAAAAAAAAACAAAAAAACAAAAAAAAATGTTCTATCAAAACATTGTTATGAGATAAACTCATGTCTTAACCATCTCAAAAGGGGAAATTAGTGTTCAGGTGTATTAGTTTTGTTTTAAGTTACAAATAATGTGTCAGAGATGAACATTAACCCATCTGTTTGGCTCCAAGCTTGTGTTCTTGATTGTCGACCATTGATTCCCAGAAGGCATTTATGTAGAAATTATTCAGTTGTCTGTCAGGCAGCGGTGTACTGAAAGGAAACTCTTATTGAGAAACAGGCTAGTTTTTGTGACCTCTTAGATCTCTTTAATTTCTCAGCTTGTTTGATTTTGTGATGCAGCTGGATGTCATACTTACAATACTCAGGTAAGGCTAACGATGAAAATTGGTACTTAAAAATAGAACTTTGGAGACTTTCATTTACCTTGATCTTCTTTAAATAGCTCTGTGGATGAATGGCATTTGGCTCCATTAAAGGTTTATACACCATGCACACAATGTTTGAAATTTTTCCCTCCAAACTTACTTATTATAACATGGTTCTTGGCAGCTAAGCCATATGTCAACTCCAGAGTGGTTTGCTTGGTGTGAAGATAATTACTCTAGGGTTAATTACAAAACCCTTCCAACTTTATTATATGTGTTCCTCAGAGACAGAGATTTTTTTTTTTTGGATGCATTATGCAAGACCGAATATATATAAATATACAGCATTGTTTTCAGGCATGAATTTGTATAATTGAAAAACTTCCAAGGGGCTGAATGGCAAAGTTTACATAATCCTTACGTTACTACCTCCCATCCCTTCTCTCATTAACTGTGAATATACAATGATATGCATTAGACGTTTCCTAGATTTACCGTGCGCTGGCTGGTCAAATGATTTGGAGATCAGAAGTTTATATTTGTATCATGAGATTTTTCAAAACTGTAAATTTTCTCTCTGAAAAACCTAATACTGTTGTACATTCCCTTTTTAAAACTTCTTCCTAAATCTGCATTGCCGCCAAAAATGTATCATTTATAACTTTTTTTTCTTTGCTTCAAATAAGGAAAAATTCAAAGTAACATAAATAATGAATGCATTATTTTGGTCATATAATTCTCAAGTTATAGGAAGTAGAGGTAGGAACACAACCAGTGGCAAGTACATCACGTGTCTAGCTCTACTTCTCTGGATTCTCTTTGTTTCATCCTTCTCAGTGTTAACTTTTTCTTCAGAGTGGCCCATCATGGCCACAAGATGGCTACCAGCCACAACTGATGCAACATGTGTGCTAGTCTATTTCTAGTGAGAGAAAAACAGGATCATTACCAATGCATGCAATATGAGTCCTTCTTTTAGGTTGTATGGAGCCAGCCTAGCTAGGTTGCTAGGCCAAGAAGAGTGTATAGAGAAAGGCCTGTGTCAATTTGGAATACTTTATAATAATTAGAACTTATTTTTGAAGCCGAGGATAGATTTAGTTTCCCCTACATCATGAGAGATGGGCAGAACATCATTGATGTCCTGATGCAATAGGTGCTGCATAGGCAATGCACAATTTCCTCTCTGTAGGTTAACACATTCTTTCAATATCTAATCAGTCTCCTATGGGCTCTTCTCTCTTCATGGACACTTCTTTGTTGGTGCTTCCAGGGTTCTGTACTTGCACTTGTTTTTACTTCAGTGATCACGTGTAGATTATAATGTGGAGTAAACATGTCATAGATATGTATGGTGTGCAGTGATTAGGGGAACAGATTCTGGAGCCAGGTGACCAAAAATTTGAATTCCAGTTTAATCACTTGGTCTCTGAGTCATCTTAGGCAATTTCTTAAGTTCTCTGTGTCTCATTTTCTTCAAATGGAAAGCAGGGATAGCAATAATATCTAAATCATAAGACAAAAGTTTTTATAAGGATAAAATAATATAATATGCAAAGTGCTTAGAACAGTGTCTGCTCTTACTTTTAAAAAAGTCTTTACAGCACTTCAACCTCAAAAAAGGTTGATGTGAGCAAAGGAAAGAAAAAAAGAAAAAAAGACGTTATGCCATATTTATTCATTTCCTTATTTCAAGTTCAAAAGAACGAAAACGGTAAATGTCTTAAGAAAGAACCTGTATTCCTTTATGCTCATTCTTTTAAAGGGGGATGGGATCAACATTTATTGTACTTGTATACAGTATATGTGAGGTACTGCTATGAGTGCTTTAAACCCATCCTGTAGTTTCCCCCAAACCATATGAGTGACATTATTGCCCTTCTTTTACAAAGGAAGATCCCAGGCTCAGAGAACATGAATATATCATCCAAGATCAGTACATGGTAAAATCAGGATTTGAAATCTAATTAGTCTGACTTTGCTTGCTTACTTTTACCCATTCCTTCAAACTTGGTTTAATCATTGTTCCCTCTGTAAATCCTTTTCTACCATTCAGATTGGGTTCTGCGATTTATTTAATTGTTTCCCAAGCTTGCTGCTATGGTATTATCGATCACATCATATTGTCATTGTCTGATATTGTCACATTACTTGTGAGTGTCCCCCCATAGACATTTACCTCCCATTGTATTCTCAGCAGAGAGCAGCAACCACAGTAAGCTTTTTTGAATGAACAAATAACTTAATGGGCAGATATGAGTGTCTTCAAACCCCATGGTGATTTTTCTTCTATAATACTCAGATCTTCAATCTTCCCTTTAGAGAAGTGTTGGGAGAGATACAGCTAGCTAGCTAGCTAGATAAACAGACAGATAGACAGAAAGACAGACATCAAAGTCCTTTGGTGAATCCCTGGAAGAGGTGAGCTCTGTATCCATTTTTATGACTCCTTAGCCAGACCCTTGAACTCAAAATAAGACCCCTTTTTTAAACATATCTGCAAGGCAGACATATCTGGATTTATCACTTTGTCAGATTATTTTGCTTTCTTTTATAAAGCAGAAGAAAATTTTGAGAAAACTTCAAAGTATAATAAAAAAGCAAAGTGTACTACGTATATGTGTGTTAAAATTAAATAAAATTTTATGAATGGTTTCTTATAGCCCCTGTACCTTTTTTTTTAAGAATTATTTTTTTGTTGTTGCTATTAAACATCCAGTTTTGAGGGGCTTGTATATTATATACAAAGTTAGAGAAGATGAATTTAAAATCAGGCCAAAAGTTTTGATATTTTATAGGACCAGGAAGATGTGCTTCATGATGAGATTTGTGGTTGTTTTTATAATGTACAATGTATATAACATATTATTGAATTTTACACTTGAAACCATATAATTTTATTAACCAATGTCACCTCGATAAATTAAGTTAAAAAAACTCCAAAAATTGAAAGAGCAAAGCAATTTTAGTTTTCATAGTAAGAAAATAAATACTGGCTTTCTCTCTTTAAATAGTGCTGCAGCTTTCTTTGGAAGGCAGATAAGAAACACTTCATAAAAATAAAAGTTTATGAATGTTATTTGTTCCTTACATGTTTGATTATTTACATATCTATTAAAACAAAGCAACTTAGATGATTAGTTAATTTTATTTATATAGCAAATATTTACTAAATGTCTTTTAAGCATTAAGCACTTTTCTGGGTAAAATGTATGAGTCTGAGTTCTTATTCTCAAGGAATTTGCCATTTAGTAACACCATTCCTAAGCATTTCACAGTACATTTAATGAAAGCAGTTGTTATTGTTGCTTTTATTGCATTAACACAGGCTAATATAAGTCTTATGAGCTAGGCAAAAAGGTATTATTTTCTTTTTTTTATTTTATAAATGAGAAAATGAAGTTTTAAGGCTTATCGACTTGGCCCAACTCATGTTGCTTAAATGATGCCAAGATTTGAACCCAAAGTACCTAAAAAACACCCAAATGATTTATTGTCATATTATGCCTCAGGTATTAGTAATGAGGGAATGTTCATCACCTCTATTTCTTATTTTGTAAAACTGGAAACTCAACCTATCTATCAATGGTTTAAAACTAAAGAGCAAAGTGAAATTCTGTCACTGTATATTTAAATTTTATTACACAATACATTATTTATCATGGTATTGAAGTCCTTTTGTACATATTATTACACTGGATTTTATGCCTAGGTTTTGCTTTATTGGTATTTTTTTAACCTCATCCCTCTAAAAACAAAACAAAACAAAGCAAAACAAAACAAAAACCCTCTGGTGTTTTTACATATGATGTTTACTCAATAACAATATGCTAAGTTGAGTTATATATATCTACCTCAAAGAGGCAGTTTATTATAATGGTTAGAAGAACAAGCTCTGGTGTCAGACAACCTGAGTTTAAATCTTGTCTCTACCATTGATAAACTTTGTGACCTTTGGCAAAGTTTCCTGGTCTCCCTGTGGCTTAGTTTCCTCATTAAAAGTAGAGATGAATGCAATTATGTCAGTGATATGGTGCTGATTAAATGATAAGGCATTCTTAACACACTGATACCCTAGCTTCAATTGGAACTAAATTTATTTTACTTCTTCCTATTTCTTTCTCATCTGACTGATTATCCTTAACTTTATTACAGAGAAAACTTCCTGGGGAACCTGGGTAAAATGTAGATTCCTGGGTCTCACCTACCAGAGACCTGTACCCTCTAGATTTGATGTGGGCCCAAATGATTTATATTTTTTCACAAGCATTCCCAGGCTACCATCCACATTTTGAGAAACTCAGCCTTGGAGCATTCATCTACATATTTCCTTTTGCAAATGGCACACTACTCCTACTTTCTGTCCCCTGTCCTGATCAGGAGCCAATAATGAGTGTTTCTATAATACCTGGAACTGCTACCCACAGGATGACAGGTAATCTTCCAAATGTTTAGTCATATTCTGCCCTGCATCTTCACTAGATCATTAAGTCCCTAAAAGCTGGAGGCAATCAAGCTTTTTTCACTAACCCACAAATCTCTCTAATTTCTTGGAAGATACTTTGAAATGTCAAAGGGAACCTCAAAAGCAACATTCTCAGTATAACTATTAGTGTGAAGACCTCTGTGGCATTTCCTGGAAGCTAAACACTCATGACAGTTACTTCTTTAGAGGAAAAAGGGAAAGTAGCAAAGGAACAAGAAAAAAATTATGAAGTTCATATTAAAATTATTCAAATGAGAAGTTAGAGCATGACACTCATCTGCAGAGATATCTCCTGGAAAGCCAAAGTGTAAATGGCAGTTTGGGATTAAGGTAAGAAAATTTAAAAAAAATAACTGAGCTACTCCAATTATTTGACTGAAAGGATATAATGAAAATATCCACTGCTTATCCAGTGCTAAGTGCCAAATATTATGGAAAGTGTCCTCTGCCTATTTTTAGTTTTCAAAAAGATTTTTATATATCGATATAGTTAAGTAGACATAGAGATAGAGGTAGCTCAGCCTCTCTTCCTCCTCAGCTCTATAAAAAGAACACGCTACTTGTTAACTCAGCTTCTTCCTTCATCCTACCCTTTCTGGCCAGAAAGGGCCACCCAGTGTGCCAACTTTTGTAGTGCCAACTCAAAGAATATGTCAACTTGACTGAAGGAGAAAAGGAAAATCATGTAGTTAAAAGGATAAATTAACCTACAGAATAAAACCCTTCACCAAAGTGAAGGAAAAAGCTTTTAAAAAGGAGAACAAAGCTCAAGTATGGTGAGTAGAGTGAGAGGTTTTACATTTTTTGTTTGTTAGTTTTGTTGGCAGACACAGTTGTTAGGTACAATCTGTGTGTACATATACTAAGAGGTAATATAGTACTCTATTTTAATGGCTAAGAGAACAGATTTGGGGCCAGAGTCCCTAGGTTTACATTTCAACTGCCTCACTAATTTTGTGACCTTGGTAGTTATTTAAACTCTGAATGTCTCCATGTTTCCTACTACATTGTTTTCTCCATAAATGGGAATGGTGGTGTCATTCTTTGGACCACCAAAAAGAAATGATTTTAATGTATGTAAAGTACTTAAAATAAAGCCTGGCACTAATGACCACTATTGAAATACTTGCTGTTATGTTCATGTCTGCATCCTTCTTTAGGCAGTGAGTTCCGTGAAGGCTGAGGCCACATCTAACTGTTTGCTGTGCCTTCAGTTTCTAGCAGAAGTCCTGGTTCTATGTTGAGTTAGCTAGTCAGATGAATAGGCTCTATATTTTATCCTTTCTCATCAGACTCATGCCACTCAAAACCATAATTGAAATAGTTCCTAAATAGTTATGGGGATGCCAGAAAAGTCAGGGCCTAATGTACTTCTCCTTTCAAGAATTAGAGAGGAAGATTTTTTTTTTTTTTTTAATTTGACGCACCTAGAGCCTCTTACAAGTCCAAAGAAAGAAATGGCAATAAACAGTGATAGAGGGAGTAGATGGAAAGAAGTAAGACCGGGAGGCATGTCAAGATAGAAGATATTTATTAAAAGTTACTGCTGTCTGCCTTGCCACAGACATTATCTCCTCTAATAAAGAGACTTTTTTATCTCACTCTTCACATTTTTTCATTTGAAGTAATTTATTTTGTTTTAAGTAACGAATGGATTCATGTACAGGTTAATGCAAGGAAACCCATGTGCACATGCATGCACACACTCACAGCTTGAGGAGAAAGGAGCAACTTCCATTTAAAAATTTTTAGATATCAGTAAAGGTGTTCTGTAATAGGAGCTACTTTAATGTTTACCTGCTGAGCATTTCTATTTTCACAGAGAACAGAATAGATGTGTTTAATGTGAAGGTATTGCAACTTAGATTCTGTCACTGATAAAGAAGCAAGCCCTTTTCAACTCTCTAAAATTCTGTTTCTTCCCCATTTACAATAAGTGGGCTAAACACTGTATATCTGATTCCTAACCGGTACTTATGAATTAATGAATAGATGGATGGATGGATAGATGGATGGATGGATAGATGGATGAATGAATTTTTCCAGTCCAAGAAATTCACTCAACTCAAACTTCTGGAGCATATTGGGGAAGGGAATTAATGGACTTTAGTTTTTTGAAGTCAGAGAAAAAGGAAGTTTTAATTTTATGACAACTGGGAGTTAAAGCCAGATGATGTATTTAAGAAAGCAGTTAAATTCCACCATTTAATCCTGTATCATGATCCTCAGTTGCAATTTT
>NW_006494614.1:50749269-50766311 GCF_000325575.1 Pteropus alecto | reverse complement strand
CTAGGGAAAATCTATAACAAGGTCTGATTATTGGAAGCTTAACATTTCTTCTCACATACATTTTAAAAATAATGAAGACTTGACGCCACTTTGACAATAGGTCTGATTTGACCCAACTGATTAAAAGGGTCAACGAGAGTTCAGGCTTTTTTCTTTCTCTCTGAGGAAAATTTTAAGAAAAATAAGCCCTCTGTGCCTATATTAGGATATCTTTGTGATTAAAAAACTCTCAACTCACCAACAGCTGAAGAAAAGAGTTCTTTAGTGAAAGAACCTCCATTGCCTGACTCTAGAGCTTAATTATGGTTCCTCCTCATACTAAAATGCACCTCTCTAGTGCACACTATGATTGAAGGTCTTCCTGCTACCTCTTTGATATGAACTCATAAAATATAATCATATGAAATGCTGCATTTTTTTATGGAAATAAAAATGTGCCCAATAAACTCCACATAGGATCTGAAAAGATTGTCACTCTTGCAATTTAGTTTTGGATTATGAATGCATTCAGGTGTGTGTGAGTGCAGAAAAAACTTACGTGCATGCATGTACACACACACATACAGCTTGAGAAAAAAGGAGTAGCCTTTATTTCAGTATTTCTAGGTATCAATAAAGGTTGCTCTCAAATAGTATAACTTTAATGGCTGCCTGCTGAGTATTTCTAGTCATCTGAAATCAGGTGGAAAGCCTTTTCTGCTGTGTTTATTCTATTTGTTTAAGTTATCTTTACAGACAAAGGATTTGAATGATTATATCAGAGTAGTAGAGAAAGTTTTCTATTGCCAAGTTTTCCATTCCATTTTAACAAGAATTAGCCTCAGATACACACACACACACACACACACACACACACACACACACACACACACACACACACAAAATCAGCAATCTGGATTAGGTTTTGAAAAAGGGGTCTGAAGCTGGGGAGCCTTGGGATGAGCAACCATTCTGCCACTTACTACTGCTTTAGATCTTGTCTAAACTCTATGACTACTCTAGGTTTCTCATCTGTAAAGTTAAATTAATGCTAATACATAACTCAGATACGCAGTATATAAAAGGTGGTGGTGGTGGTTATTGAATCTACTTCTATTTGCTTGACCTCATATCTACTTCTAACCCCATCTACTCTATCCCTGCCCACACAAATGAGCAGCTAGACCTCAGTTTATAAATATGCTTTTTATTTGAAGTCCATTTGTGAATCAGCTGCTTGAAGATTGAGATGATTTTTCCCCCATGTTAACAACAGCCAACTCATTTTAAATACCTGTTCTTTCCCATACCTGAGTATTGTGTCATTATTCTCTATTAAAGTTCTACAAAAGTTTCCAAAAGGAGAAACCAAGACTCAGCAAGTTTATTTTCCAAGGTCACACGGGTGCAAGCATACCCTGTTTTATTGTGCTTTGTCTCACTGCACTCCACAGATATTGTGTTTTTTACAATTGAAGGCAAGACCCTCTATCAGCAAAAAGATTATAGCTTGCTTTATTGTGGTGGTCCGGAACCAAACCCACAATATCTCTGAGGTATCCCTGTAGTTTATGGCAGCACCGAGCCCACCCAGGATTTCTTAACTCATAGTCCCTGTCCTTTTAACTTCACCACTTTGCCTTTTAATGGTATGAAAAGATCAGGTAACATATGGCTCAGACATCACACTAGTTTACAAAAGTCCGCCAAATTCAGAAGGTAGCTAACATTTAGATTGTTGTTTCTTTGTGTTCATTTATCTCTTAGTAGGCCTTCAATTACAAGTAATTGAAAATTCTAACTCAAATAAGCTTACAAGATGAGGAAATTAATTATCTCACCTACTACAGGGCCAAGGATAGGAGTGCTAATCTTAATACAATTTGTAGTACAATAATTTCAAGACCCAAGGTTCTTTATGCCGCTTTTTTCTGCCTATTTAGTGTTTCGTGTTTATTATATGAAGATGATTTCCATATGTTCAGATGTCACATATGAATGCCTCTTTTGGTATCTCTTAAGAATTATGAGTCCTTTTTCTGAAGCGTTAGTAGACTTTTTTTAATATTTCATGCTAAGATTGGGATATATGCCCATTTCTAAAGTATCACTGGCAAGGAGATTGAGATTACTATGACAGGCTTAGTCAAAATGTTTGAAGTAGAATGGTAGGACAACTAATAAACCTCTTGTTTGTGTTGGGGGGGGCAAACATTTTACAACATTCTTTACACAGCGAAGAATATCCCCACTTCCCTGTAGATACAGTAGCTTCCTATCCTCATTGTGGTGTCCACTCCTACTTGGAAATAAGGGATGCGTGACTAGCTTTTATGGAATTGAGAATGTTTTTTTCCAGCCATTTATGTGTATTATGAAGTCCATTAGATATTAGAAGTCAGGTGTCTATAAAGCCAGGAGTGCCTTGAATATAATCCAGTTTCTTAATACTTCCTGACTCCTAATTGAACAGAAGTGGTGATTGAATAATTAGATAAACTTTTTCAAGGAAATCACTTAAATGAGATGAATCTAGCCCTAATGCCAAAGTCTTACTCATAAGATTTATTAAACAGTGCATTTTAAGAACTGTAATAGAGTTGATTTGTGTTGTATAGAAGTTTCAGTGAGCTTATATTTGCCCTGGTAAATGTCAAGGTTATCTCCCTCTACCTTCTGTGGATGATCAGCTATTTGATCACTAGCACCATTTGTTGAAAATATTTTCCTTACCTCATTGATTTGCTTTGGTGACTTTGTAAGAAATGAATCACTTGTATAAGTATTGATCTATTTATGATCTCTTTATTTAGTTCTGTTGATTGATTTCTGTCTTTCTACCAAAACTTCATTGTCATGATTACTATAGTAAGTTTGGAAGTATTAGTCTTCCAACTTTATTTTTTTCAACATTTTAAAAATATATATTTTTTTGTTTTTCTAGGTTCTTTACATATATATTTTAGGAACCATTGTTGATTCCTATAAGATTACCTGCTGAGATTTTGATTGATATTACATAAAGAGAAGGATGGAGATACAGATATATATCAGATTAGAAATAATTGACTTCATCATAATAATATAATCTTAATAATATAATCCATAAACATGACACATATTTGATATATTAGGGTGTTTTAAAATTTCTCTGAACAAAGCTTTGTAGCTGTCTATGTAAACTTTTCACATCTTTTGGTAAATTAATTTCTAAGAATTTTTGTTTGATAATGCTATTACAAATGATAATTATTTTCAATTTTGCTCTTCATTTGCTTTAAGGTATATGATTGATTTTTGTAAATTAACCTGGTATCCTATGATATTGTTAAATTTACAGATTTCTTCTAGTAGTGGTATTTTTTTTATAGATTTCTTATCAATTTCTATTTACATTGTTATGTCCTCTGTAACTATTTAAATTTTTATCATGCCTTTATTTTTCTTATCATACTGTGCTGGCTAGAAACATCAGTATGATTTTCAATAGAAATGGTGATGAGGTATTATGAGAAAGCATTCCTACTGTCACCACTACATATGATGTTATTTGTAGTATTATTATATATGCCCATTATCAGGTTGAGGAATTTTCTTTCTAATTCTTGTTTGACAAGGACTTTTATAGAGAATAGATGTTGAATTTTGACAATTCTTTTTCAGTCTACCTCCATTCTTTGTTTTCCTTCTAGGACTCTGTGCATATTTAATTTTAGTCCCTTAATATTGCTAGACAGCTGATTCTTTGTTGATTTATTTTAGTGATTTTTTTTTTTCTTTTAGTGCTTCAATATAGAAAATTTCTATTGCTATGTCATTGTTTACTTTCTTCATTATTAGATTGGCAGTTAATTCTATCCAGTACTTTTTATTTGAAATATTGGAGTTTTATTTCTAGAAATTTTATTTGAATCCTTTTTAATATTTTCCTTTTTTCTCCTCATCATGTTCTAGCTTTCCTCCACTTTTTTGAACATGTATTTCAAATACTCTTTTACTATCCTTCTCTACCAATTCTATAATCTGGATTTGATATGTGAATATTTTTTCAAAGACTTTTTTCACCTATGTTTATAAAGGATATTGGTCTTTGGAGATTATACACACACACACACACACACACACATATATGTATATATATGTACAAATTTGGAAATCAGGGCAATAAATTCAGTTGGCAAGTTGTTCTCCTATTTTTTAGAATATTTTAGTAAGCTTAGTAATTCTTTCTGAAATGTGTGATAAAATTCACCATTGAAGCTACTGGACTTGACTTTTCTGGAAAATAGTTTAATTATAAATTCATTTAAAAAACTAATTTAAGATCATACTACTTTTGTTTTCTATTTCTTCTTGTGTTAATTTTAGCAAATGGTATCTTTGAAAAAAATCTGTTAATTTCTTCTAGGATTTTCTTAAATTATTGGCATAAATATGATAACAATATCTTACCAAATTAGTATCTCATTAACATCCATTAAATCCAGTGCTAATATATTTCTCCCATTCCTCATATTGGTAATTTGTGTTTTCTATATTTTTATTAACCACTTTGTTATTCATTTAATACTTTTTTTTTTTCAAAAATAGCCTTTGTTTTTGTTGTTTTTTATTGTGTTTCCATTTTCTACTTATTGATTTCTGGATTTTTTTTTTATTTGTACTTATTTTTGGTTTAATTTGCTCTATTGTTCTATATTTTTAATAAAACCTTATCTGTTTTGAGAATTTTCTCCCTTTTTAGTGAGATCAATTTTTTAAATAAACCTTTTTTTAAGCTGAATCCCACACATTTTGATAGGTTGTGTTTTCATTTTTATTCTATTCAAAATATTTTCTAATTTATTTTGTGATTTCTTCTTTGTTCTATTGAATAGAAGTGTATCACATCATTTCCAAATTGTGGATTTTCACAATTTTTAACTTAAATTTGTTGTGATAAGAGAACATACTACATGCCATTTCAGTCCTTTAAAACTAATTTAGAACTTAAATGATCTCCCTTGGTTTTGATTCAAGTGTTCTTAGAAAAAAGCTTGTATTTGCCTTTACTGGGTAAAATGTCTTCTAAATGTAAATTAGGATGAGCTTAATGATAGTATTATTCAAATCTCTCTATACTTACTGAATTTTGGTGGCTACTAGTGATAGCAGTTATTAAAAGATTTTAAAATATCCACATATAATTATGTCTATTTGTGTATGTTTTTTCTTTTAGATTTGCTTACTGCTGCTTTATGAATTTTGAAGTTCCATTTTTATGTTATACAGATATTTGCATGTGTCTTGATGAATTGATCTCTTTATCATTATTGTGTATTTTTTTGTTAATGGCGATAATATTTCTTAGAAGTCTATTTTGCTTGATATTAAAGTAACCACTTGAGCTTTCTTTTGCTTAATATTAGTATAGTATATCTTTCTCCATTTTTTTTTACTTTTAACCAATCTTTCTGTTTGTCCCATTTATTCTTTCTTTCTTCCTGTCTTTTTTAAAAGGTATTTGAGTATGTTATTCAATTTTGTTTCTTGTATTGGTTTTTAAGTATACTTCCATATTTTTATGTTGTTAATGGTTGCTCTAGATTTCACAATATGAATCTTTAACTTATGATAATTGACCATATATTAATATTATGCCATTTCATATATAACTTATGAAGTTTATAACAGTATACTTTATTACTTCTTTTCTGTCCTTGGATATTATCTTTTCATATCAGTGCTACACTTAGTTCTACATATGTTTTAAATCTCACAATGAATTATTATTTCTGCCCTTAGTCAATTATACATTAAAATTTTTTTTTTTTAATTCTACCATTTATGTTCCAATTTTGGTGATTTATTCCTTACTACACATCTGGGCTTCCACTTGTTATTATTTTTTTTTTTTTAGTCTAAAGAACTTCCTTTAATATTCCTGAAAGATAGGTCAGTGAATTCTTCAACTTGTGTCTGGAAAAAAAAAAATTGTAATGTTTTACTGATTCCTTAAAGATATTTTTGGTGGATACCAATTCTAGATTGATTTTTCTCTCTCTTTCTCTCAGTACAAGAATATCGGTCCAGAATATTCTGGCTTGCATAGTTTCTGATGAGAAGTCAGTATAATTTCTTATTGTTGTTCATGTATGTGTAATATGTTTCCTCTTTTCATTTCTTATCTTTATCATTGAGTTTCAGCAGTTTGGCTTTGATATGCCTTGATGTGGTTTTCTTTATGTTTGCGCTGCACAGAGATTTCTTGGGCTTTGTGGATCTGTTAATATTTTTCATCAAATTAGATAACAATGTTTTCATTATTCTCTTAGCCTTTTTCCATCCTCTTACTCTTTTCTGGTACTCTCATTACAAATTTTGACTGTTAGGTATTTTCAAACTGAAATTTATTTTTTTGCTCTAACCATTTTACTCTCTGTACTTTCGTCTGTAGAACTTCTATTGCCATGTCTTTAAGTTTATTTACATTTTCTTTCAAGTGTGAAATCTAATGTTAACCCCATACCATGGATTTTTCATTTTGTATAGTGTATATTTCAGTTTTATGATTTAATTTTTTTAAGCTTTCATTTCTCTACTGATATTCTTCCATTTACTATTTTAAAGTCCTCCGATAGTTTTAAAGTCTCTGTGTCTGTTTATAATTACTCTTTTCTTAAAATACATATGGGTCACATTTTTCTGTTTTTTTTCATGTCTACTAATTTGTTATTTTATTTGACCATTATGGATATTATATTGATGAGATTCTAAATTTTGTTGTCTTCCTTTAGAAACTGTTGAATTTTGTTCTGACAGATAACTTATTGGAAAATCAGCTCGATTAATTTAAAAACTGTTTTTAAACTTCATGAAGATGGTTTTACTGTAGTCATTAACTATAAAACTAGAGTAGTTCTATTTGTAAAGTGTTGCCTTCTTGAGGAGGCCTCAATTCAATACTCAGGTTATTTGTCAGGGTCACTCCACACTTGCTTCTCAGAGTACCTGTCTCTCAGTATTGTATGATCTTGGGAATTTTCACTTAGCTCACAAATTTCCAGTACTGTCCTCTCCCTGGCCTTGAAGAATTTTGCTCTATAAGTGTATAGCTTGATATTCAGCCAAAGGCATAAATGTACCCTTATCTATATTTTTAGTGCTGCTTCTCTGTGTCTGACTTTAGTCTTGTACTCTATCTTGCAAATTCTAGCTGCCTCAGCAGCTCCATACTCCAATTGTTGCTTTATAACTCAGGAAGACCACTATCTTCTGCTTGGGTTCCAACACCCTGCATTATATACTTGAATGTGTTTACAGACTGGGATGATCAAGTGTCTTGTCTCAGGTATTTTTCTTTCCTGAATGCACGTAGTCCTAAATTGCCTATAGTTCAATGGCTGAAAAGAAGTTTCTTGATATACTATGTTCAGTTTTTAGTTATGTATGATGAGAGGACTAGTCCAGTATCAATTGCTCTGTCATGACTAGAAATAGAAGTTACCCAGGGTACTTTTGAAAAATACTAATGTAAAATCGCATCTCATTTCTACTAGACTGTAATTTCTTGGACTTCTGAAAGTCTATAGCTCCTATCTATTTAAATTCATTGAAACAAATTTGAGCAGAGGTGCTACATAATTTTATTTCTAACTTTACCAAGATGGGAGGAAAGTTTGTGAATAAAGGTAGGAAGACCAATTAGTATTCAATTGCAAGAGTTTATGTGTTAAGTGATAGGAACTTGATCTAGGGCAGTAGAAATGAGACTGAAAGACATAAATATATATTAGGGATATGTAGGAGGCTATTATATTTATTTACAGATTAGGCATGAAAGGTAAGAGACGGGGAGTCTCTCACACTACTGTTAGTCTTCTAGCTCCAGATTTCGGTTGATAATACTGCCACTAAAAAAGGAGAGTATGTAAATGAGATAATGACTTCACGTAAACATGTATTTTATTTTGCAGTGTCCTGATAAAATATGATGAGGACCTGAATTAAGACAATAAAAATGAAAACTGGAAAAAAGATAATAAAAAAAGATACATTTTTCAAATACCATTAACAATATTTGTAGGAGAGAGAATGATGATTCCAAGTATTACTCAGAATTTTCTAGTTCGGATAGTTATGCAATTGTTTGAGATTAAAAACACTGATGAATGTGCAAATTTGAAGTGGGAAGAGTGGAGAGATCAAAGCAGGTGATAAATTCTGAATTGCACATAGTAATTTTGAGAATATACAGGTGGAAGAGTCTATTTTATGGCTAAATAGATCAGCATTGTGGTGAGAAAAAGGATACAGTTTAGAAATAGAGGTTGGAAATTGAAGCTGCAGTAGATGAGATATCCTTCAAGAGACAGGAGAGTGAGAAGAAATAAAGAAAGAGGAAAGTCAAGAGGAAAAAATATAAGTACCAATGTATACAGACTGTTTTAAGTATGATTTGTTGCATTCTTTCATTAACACAGAAAAAATATTATATCCTAAAACCATTTAATTAAAGTACCCAGAATAGAGGTGCTGAAGATTGCATGAAGATTGTCTTTGAAACATATATATTTTTTGTCTTTGCAGTAGGATTTTCCCTCTATGATCATCACAAAATCAAAATCTATAAGTATTCTTATATTACTGGTGAACATGGCAAGACAACTATCTCTCTTAAATATCATCTAAATTGAGAATATGGAATATGGATGAACATTCATATTATTGACTTTTTTTTTTTTTGATGCTTGTCTAATTCAGCTGATACTTTGCACATTACCAAAAAAAAAGTTAGTGATTAGCCCAAATGGTGAACAGATTGCAATACAAGGAAAAAAAAAAAGATGTGTTTGGGAAAAATCTAAACAGTATGTGTATTGTGTGCGATTAGCTTTTTTCCGATGTTGTTATTCTATGTCATTGCAGTCGATGTAATTGCATCTTGTGAATATGTTACAAACATGTGTTTTGCCCAGATGAAGAGTAATCACAACAAGTAATTTGAACTTGTCATTTGGTAGCATTACTATAAATGGCAGGAGAATATTTTGTTTAATCTTTATGAGTTGGATATGCGTTTTTGTAACCATTCCAAAAACTTGCTTATGGTGGCAGATGCCTGACAGAAATATTTCTGTTAGACTGTTTTTGTGGTTAAAAGAAGAATCCGTAATGAGCTTTATGTCCTACCACTTTCCTGTGAACTTTTACTTTAAGTGGAGAACCATGGGAAAGCATGTCACCCACTTTCCTGCACACACACAGACACACACGCGCCCTATAAGTAAATGAGAATATGGGTATGTAATTATTTCTGTAGTTCTTTTGTATTTGAAAAAAAATCATCATTTCTCTTCTGCAAGGTGATTACAGTTTTCAAACACTTTGTAATATATCTTATCTCTCTGCCTTTGGTTCACTCTACTGCCTATGCTTGGAATGCCGTTTGCCCATTTTCCCTCTCTTGTCCCAGGACTACTGTCTCAGCTGTTCAAAATTCTCTTGCAAGGCACTTGCCTCTGGCTGATGTAGATGTCCCTTATGTGTGCTTCTCATCTGATAACTTTAGCTTTTTTAAGTCTGTTGTAAATGTCAGTTACCTTAGCAATCTCATAGATGACTATAGCCTGCCTGAGATCAGAGACGTTGCCCTCATCATCTCTATAGCTCCAGTATTTTTCACTGTACCTAAAACATGATAAGTATCCAACCCCACTATCCCATCTTCACTGCTAACCATGGACTAATTTGTTTTTTTACTAACCAACAAAATCAGACCTCTCTCTTGGGTGGGAGTGGGGAGAAAATAAGTACATGCTGAGCTCCATCCTAAGCACTATAGAGATTTACAAATCCTGTAATGAATCTTTTCTTACTAAGGCAGAATAAAAATAACAACTGTTCAATACATGTGCAAATAGGATCATCTAGTAAAAGAAAATAATTGAATCGTAAATGCTCATGAAAGTCTTCATGGGAGAAGTATTATCTTGTCTGCTCTAAACGTATATCATTTATGCTAGGCAGAGGAGAGAGTGTGGCAAAGATTGGGCAAAGGAAAACACAGATGAAGCTGTAGGGGTGAGGATTATGTGATCTCTGGGCTACTGAAGTGATGGAGAATGAAGCAAGGCCAGGAGGCTGATCTGAAATATGTATAATTAGATAGTACAGTCCACCATCCATGTTAAACATCTGTATCAGAAAAAAATATATTGAAATTGCTTGTAAATATGTATGACATCATGAAAACATGAACTTAGTGCATATGTTTATAAATTTTGGTTTATTTTGAATACTTTAAACCCAGGTCATCAGAAAGTAAAAATATTCGGCAAACCATCCTGTGGTAATTTGAAACCATAGCTATAACAAGTAGTGGCTTTTTTGTTAAAAATGAAATGTGTCAGGAAAAGACACTGTAAGAAACCTTAAAATATACATGTATTATGGGTATACTATGTGAATAATAAATATATTAAAATCAAATTTCCAGTATATTGCCCTTGATATATCGAATATTTACTTCGCATTATTTTCCTTTTGTTGCATCTTCCCTAACTTTCTTTTTTCTGTCATTGTAATCTTTGGCCCCATGTCTATTATGAAGTGTCAAGTTTAGTCAGTGAATGTGTATGAGAAACTACAAAAACAAACAAACAAAAAACAAACAATTAAAAAAACCACTGTGCATTGTTAATACCTATTAATTGACAACAATAACAACATATTAATATTTGTTCTACTATATAGAAGTGTTATAAGGAATTACCCATGTGTGGAAATTTAATCTTGTCAAATGAATCAATAACAATGGAAGCATCAATTTATATGAAAGGATATATGTCAGCACCTTTAACTAGTACCTACCATCACAGCAGGGGTAGATTCAAGTCCTAAACCTCAATACCTGTGAATATGGTCTTATTTGAAAATAAGTCTTTAAAAACATAATCAAATTAAGATGAGATCATAATGGATTAAGTGGGCCCCAAATCCAATAACTGATGTTTTTAAAAGAACACCATGTAAAGGCATAGTGACACCCAGGGAAGAGGGTCATATGACAATAGGCAGAGATTGGAAGAACAAGCCAAGGAATGTCAAGGGTTTCTGGTAACCATTAGAAGCTAAGAAGAGGCAAAGAAAGATACTTCCCTAGAGACTTTAGAGGAAACATAGCCTTGCCAAAATCTTTATTTCGGACTTCTAGCTTCTGGAACTGTGAAAGAATAAATTTCTGTTGTTTTAAGCCACACAGTTTATGGTAATTTCTTATGGCAGCCCTAGGAAACCATAACAGTGTGTTAACACAGCAGTCTTCACATTCACCATTTGGGGAGTCTAGTGAGAAGTGACATCCATGAGTAAATCTAGATAATGCATCTATGCCAGTTTCTTTTAAGAGAAAAAACTAAAATATTGGCATAGTGTACCAGTCCGGAGTATAGACTTTGATATCAAATAGATGATGATTGCCAATTCCAACTGTAACCTGTTGTGTGACATTAGGGAAAACATCTACTTCTCTCACTCCACTTTTCCATCTGTTTAATGGTAAAAATAGGCCCTTCTCTATGGCCAGGAGATTAGATACTTTTAGATAATATAACTAATAGAATATTGATTCAAGAGTTGAATTCTGGTCTTTATGACTCTAAGCCTGATTTATTCCACAAGAAAATACATGCATACTACATAGCTGCTCAAAAGAGCTGTAAAACCTCTCAAGGTAGGTAAGGTCATTCTGATAGGAGAAATCAGTGGAGCTTTTTCAGAAAAGATGGATTTAGAGTGGCTACTTAGAGCCCAAATAGTTTATAAGTCAGAACATTAGGGGCCAGACAGGTAGTTTGGGGTCTCTGAAAGTCTGTCAGACCAGAAGTCAAATTTATCATAGATGCCAAGGCCCCAAAATGGGTGGCTTGTTTAAAGTAAACAGCAAGTAGACTCATGGAATTAAAAAAAATGTAGTAGAAAATGAGGCCAGAGAAGTAAGCCAAGCCAATTCTTCAGGGCTTAATTACTTGCTGAATGTTGGAATGTATTCTTGTTAGTGAAACATCATTGAAGGTCTTTAAGCAAAAGAATGGCAAAAGATATAAATTATGTAAAAATCACTCATTAATTCAAATTTAATACAAAGTATAAACAATTTATAATAGTTCCAATAATATATAATGCAACAGCATATATAATGTGTGTGTGTGTGTGTGTGTGTATCACAGATGTTGTATGCATAACTATATTCACACATATTTATCTTTAACTGCAAGGATGTGTACCAAAATTACAACAATGATTATCTCTGGTAATAAATGTATAGGTAATGTTTACTCTTACCTGTCTACTTTTTACTTTGTTTCTCAACCTTTCAGTAATGAACTACCCCCTTATGTCAATAACATGGTGAAAGTCAAGCTAGGGACAAAGAGACCAGAAAGGAGAACCTAGCAATAATCTAGGACAGAAAAGATAAGGCCCTGTGCTTTGACTGAGCAAGAGACAAGCATGAGATACATTTTTAGGTAGACGTGACAGGAGTTGGCAATGATTCATTGGAGAAAGATGTTATAGAGATATAGTCTAAATGACACAGATTTCAGTTTAAGCAGAGGGTCAAGAGGGGCATAGATAATGGGTTTAGTTTTAGACATGCAGAATTTGAGGTGACAGCTAGACCACCATGATTTTTGGAAGTCACAAGAGTTGCTGCAGTGAGCCAATGGGTTAAGATAGAAAGGTAAAAGATATGATCAAATATTTTCAGAAGAGCTTAAAAAAGCCAAATTATAATGAGTATAATTGTCTGCCTGGTAATAAAATCTCAGAAGCGTTTTGATGTAGATACATTCACATGGGTAGGTTTACTAAGAGAGATAAAGAGATGCACTCTTAGAAGATGGATATAATTCACAAATTATAGTTAATGTTCTATGGTATTATTAGGTGTTCAAATATAACTAAAAATGCAGTAAACTCCACCACCTCATAATAAGGAGCTGACAAGCAACACAGAAAGTGTGCTTAAAAAAAATACATTTCTGCTGCTTGTCACTGTGTCGTCCCAGATGAGGTACATAAATAAACATGTCACTCACAGTGTTTTCACTTCCTCCCACAAGACTGTCAGCAAAGTAGGGTAAGAGAACAAAATCACAGTCCTGGCTAACAGAATCAAAGAAATAATAGTAACAAAAAATAAAGGACCCTTTTAGTCTCCATGTAATGCTGCCTGTAGGTTACGGAGGAAGGGCCCAAACAAGAACTCAAGTGCACATCTAGGAGTGTGCAATTAAGACAGCCCATACTGGTGGAATTCCTTTCAGAGTCTAATAATCACATTGCTAATTTGGGCGTATCTTGAACACTATATATTTTAAAAATATATATTGTCAGATTGACGTGTCAGCAACAGAGTCTATCTGGAGTTGTTTCTCTCTTGCGTGACCTTTTCTGCCCAATGAGTGGGCAGAAACCATGATGCAGAAGAGTGAGAGATCTATATGGTTTTAGTCAAATTACTCATGTTTATGAGCCTCAGCTTCATCAGCATAATTGGGATTAAAATAGTAATTTACAGTTGATTGGGAGAATTGACTGGAATAAAGTATTCAGAGTCTAGGATGTTTGAGTTTAGGATGTTCGAGTTAAAGTGGAATATGGAAAAAAATAAGTTTCTTTTTTTTTACTTTTCTTGCTTCTGAAAGCCAATTGAAACAATACTAAAATGTGTTAAAGCTAAAAAGAAACACATATCTACTATGATAAAGAGAACAAGAAAATAGAAAGAAAAAAATGGAAGCTGGAAAACAGAAGATGAGTAGATATTGATTTAGCTAACATAAGAAAACTAAATCCTAAGCCATCAGTGGGAAAACTGAAAAGAAACTGTTTGTGCCAGAGATCTCAATTCACTCAAGAATTTGCTGAAAAAGAGACCTCTGAAAATGGAAGTAGGGGAGGGCAGTGAAGATAAGACAGATTGAAAGCCCCTTTAAGAAGTGGCTAATCTCCATATGCAATCGTCCAGGCCATGTGACTGAGCAACTCTGCTCCTTTCTTTTACTTTCCATCAAAATGGAAGATTTTTAAAATATGGTAAAACAAAGTACGTCTCTACTTAGATATGTTGATATGTTTTCACTGTACTGAAAATAATGAAAGTTTGCATAACAAAATAAGAATTGAAATCCAGTCCTCCTCCCCTGCTTGATTATCAGAATTTAAATAGCTAGCTTATACTTCTGGGTTAGATTTTGGAATTGTTCCCTGCCCCTGTCCTCTGTTCCCACTTCAGATGAAATATATCAGATCAAGAGAAACATCTAAAGATACTGATGTTGGACCACTAAGTATATGAAAAAACATTCTCATATGAGAGACCAAAACAAATAGAAATAAGCCAATTGGAGGAACAGAGACTGCAAGGAAATTAAAAGTTCAAAAAAATTCTATCATTAATATTCCCAATTGATAAGACAGATTATGGGCTGCCCTTTCTAACATGGTGGTCTTAGCCAAAAGCTAAAAATAAATAGCAACATAATAATGTAATTTAGAGATGTGGAGGTAAAATTAAAGTGTGTTTGCCTCTGTAGAACATGAAATGTGAGGAACAGGGATTCAGAACATTGCTGTTTGTTGTAATAGGTCTTGTAGAAAAATTTGACTTTTTAGCTATGTGTATATATTACTTTCATGAAATTTTAAAATATTAATAACGAGTTTAACATGTTACAAAGCATATATCAACACTCGATAAATGTTAGCTATATCTGAATCAGGAACCTAACCAACTTTATATTTATTATAATTAAATATTTTCTTTTGTCCAGCCATTCTCAAATACACACAATTAGAAGTGTTTATGAAAATTTATTATGCTGTGCTAATTTGTCTTATAGGCTTGAGATTGCCTACCAGTTTTATCCAAAGCCCAAAGATCTATTTTCTAGTTTTTGTTTTTGTTTTTTTTTCTATTCCCTCTCCCTCTCCTTCTCCCTTTCCCTCTCTTCTGTTTCCAGTGCTTTAAATCAGACATTTTTAGCATCTCTTGAATATTAGAAGTTGTGACATTCCTGGGCCACGTTCCCCCATGGCAACAATCAGCTGAAGTTAAGTAACGGCTTCACCCTTTAAATGAGGCATGTGCTCTCCAGTTTGCCACAGTCTTGCAACTGCCTTTTATCTTTCTCTGAACCCCACTTTACGAAATTGTATTACTTATCTAACATTGTCATGGGGATGGGGGGGGTTGCATTTTCAACTCTCACTTCAAAAATGAGGAGCCATTCTTATCCTGATGATATTTGCCATGGGTTAAGTTTCAGAAGCGTATTTGCATTCTAGTGCAAATGTCAATTCAAGAGTTGGATATGAGTGGAATTTACAGAAAGGACTGTGGCTGGAGATATAAATGTGAGCACCATCATCACAGGGTGATACATTTGCTGTCTAGAAATTTGATGAAATTTCCTAGGATCAAGTGTGTCTAGAGGTAGGTAAAATTGGGAGGGGTATTGAGAATATATGGATGTGGTCTTTTAAGACCTGCAGTTGGTTTTCTTCATTCTTGTCATAGATGTTAGAGAGTGGCAGAGATAACAAGAACAAAAGGATTTCTGTAGATAGTCAGCAGTACCTCCATCCCTTCAAAGGCAATGCCAAAGTAAGAGAGATCTATATTATCGGGGGATTTCAGCCTGGCTTTTAGAAGACCCACTAGGTTGTAGCTCATAATCTATGTGGAAGATATATTAATAAAAACTTATAATAGTAGAAATGCTATTATAAAAAAAATAACAATTTTGCACAGAGCATTGAGCAAGGCTAACTGTACCTTGGCAGGAATGAAAGAAAGCTTCAAAAATTGACATGTGAAGAGTATCTTGATGAATGTGAATTTAACAGGTGGAGTAAGAGGAGAATTTACACTGGAAATAAATTTTGAGAGATTTAATTTACTCATTAATTGATTTGATCATTTATTTATCCATTCAAACCAATGAATGTTTACACAGATCATTGAGAGCTGAAATACATAAGACCTTGTTCTCAAAAAATTTACAATCTAATATAAGAGACAGACACAAACATGACAGTAGACATTAATAGGTGATAGAATAGCAGTAATTAAAAAGTAACAAGGATGCCTGACTCTCCAGAGAGGCCATTAGCACTGGAGTGATTGTTGAATGCCAGAGAAAGCATGATTTCTCTGATAAAGCATGACACCATGATTGAGCTTTTAAGACTATAATGAAGGGGTAAGGAAGAGGAGAAATCCAATGAGCTAAAAATTAAATGGTCTAAGGAGTAAAAGGAAGGAAATGAATCCAAGAAAATTGAGAACTACTGAATGAATTAAGATATCAGTTCTTCCTTAATAAAGCTTTTTAAAAATATGTCCTTGTTAGTGTTGATGATAAAGGTAAGGTTGAGTGGACTTATTTTGTAAATTTCATAAAGCTTAGATTGATAGGAAAGTAAAACAGAAGAGATGGATCTAGATTAACATTTCCTAGAACGTATGGTTCAGAATTTTGATTCTTTGAAAAGCGTTTCAAAAATAAAGTTTTTCTCTTGGAGTTAGGCTTTACTTGCTATATTTGTCATTATCATATCTGATTGGTTATACACTTTCCTTAATTTCTAGTGTCTATAAGAAAAAATAAATTCTGGGAGACGTTATATAATATTTTATTTCATGATACTATGGAAAAGACGTACTATATCCACTCCTCCATTTGAATTATTAAAAAGATTCCATACGGTAGAAATATGAAATATCTTTTTAGTTATGACCATTGATGTCGAAGCAAAGAATCCTTACATTTTTATTTAGGCTAAAACATTGATACCTTTGCTTCAGTATCACAGTAAAAAAGTCTCACTGCACTGTTGTTTTTATATCCAGGCAGCATGAGATGTGGAAAACATAAGGAATTTAGAATCAGGCAGAACTGGAAGCAAAGTCCAGTGTCACCATTTAACAGGTGAAACATGTCAGGTTACTTTTTTTCCTGACCTTAGTTCCTTCATTTGTGAAAAAAAGAGAGAGAGAGAGAGAGAAAGAGAGA
>NW_006494614.1:50733040-50749029 GCF_000325575.1 Pteropus alecto | reverse complement strand
AAAAAGAAAGAAAGAAAGAAAGAAAGAAAGAAAGAAAGAAAGAAAGAAAGAAAGAAAGAAAGAAAGAAAGAAAGAAAGAAAGAAAGAAAGAAAGAAAGAAAGAAAGAAAGAAAAAGGAAGAAAGGAAGAAAAAGAGAAAAAATGGTTCCTAGGTCACAGGGTTATTATGATACTAAAATGAAATGATGAATGCCAAGCCAATCTATCCAGCCCAGCCCCCTTTCCTGCCACTTTCTGGCTTATATTTGACCCTTTATTAATATTGAAAGGATTCATGTGCTTTCACCACACTACTTCATGATTCCATGCCTTTGCTTTAGCAGTTTCCCTATCTGGAGGCCTTTTCTTTTTGATCAGATCAATTCCTATGTACCCCATTTATGTTAGTTTAGCCCTATTACATTCCCAAATCGTTCTCACTTGTGTTCTCTCAACAGCTCATGCTTACATTAAAGTTATCTATTTATAGTTTGGTATCTCACCACTTAATTAATATTTTCTAGGGGCTAGGGACTGTGTATTTTCTTCTTCCTTCCACATATTTAGTGTTTACCAAACACTGTACAGTCAGTGCCTATGTGCCTGGCACATAGATGACATCGCAACTGATGTAAGTGGCCCCATAAGAAAATGCATGAAAATGAGTGTTGGTAACAAAAACACTGCATCAAAGTGTTTTCTGCCTCACCTTCCCCTCTCCCCCCTCCCCACACCCTCCCGCTTAAGCTCAGCTTGATGCTTTTTCAATAAAAATAAATTCACCATGAAAAACAGGATCCCCACGCAGTGTGGCATGGTCCACCTGTCAGATGACCCAAGAGTGAGTATCGCTCAGGTCCAGCACCACCTCGGCTATGCTGGAGATGCTATAAGAAGTGTTATCTCCCTCTGTGTCCATGGTGGTCTGGGAGGCTGGGAGCTCATTCCCATCTTTGAACCATTTCAGGGTGATGTTTCTGGGAGAGAAGCCATGAGACTTGCAGTTGAAGCTCACTGCCCAGGTGGGACCCTCACTGCAAGGCCCAATTACACTGTAGGAGAGGGTTTGGTTGCAAAAGGAGCATAATAAACAATAAACATGATTATGATTATCACCACTAATGATAAGCATATAACACTGTTAAGAAGCTTTACATATGTTATATTTTAATTCTTCTAATAATGCTGGGAGGGTGGTGTCATCATCGTCGTAGAAAAAAGAAAAATAAAAAAAAAATAAACTCAATTAATATAAAAACACACAATATTGACATATACTAGTGATTTCAGTATCAATTAATACCATGGCTCTCTTATTAGCTGCCTCAGAATAGGCCCCCTCATGAGCATTTAATTTAGATTTTAAAAGAGCAAGGAGGAAAGTTATTGCATACTAATTAGCTATAACTTCCACCTTTACATGGTTGATTAGAAATGGCAGGATAACTGCCAAGTGGGCAGAGGAGCTTCTATGAGATAAAAGGCCTTTGAAGTTTCAGTATCTCTTCATCTTACCTTTCTGACCCAACAGGTTCCATCACTTTCACTCCTCTTATATTGTCAATGTCACAAGGTCAAGATGGCTTCACTATAAACAAGGAACAATTTCACTATGTCAGTCATGAAGCTGAGAATCTATATGTGGCAGGTTAGCTCTATCTTAGTAAGGTAATATGTTGCCTATCGCTGGAATTGTCCCTCCTTCCTTTTTCTCTGTGTTTTCATAGTACTAATACCTCCCTTATAAAAATCTATTTTATGTATGCTTCCTCCACAAAGACCGAGTATGTTGAGGCAGAGATTGAGCTTTTAAAGTATTTTTATCCTTAAAACTAACACATAGCAAGTGCTCAATACATGTTTATTTGTTGAATCAATAAAGTAACCAAACCTGATCTGGACAGCCACATGGTCCAGGGGCATTATGGGAAAGTAGAGTGTTAGGTACAAGTGATATGGATTCTCAATCCTCTGCTTGATTGTACAACTGCCAGTCACTAGGTTCCAGAGATGCAAAGCAAAAGGCTTCTTCCTGCCAAATTTATTTGCCATTCTTGATTAATTGTTCTATCAATGATATCTACATGTTTTGATACCTGCTGACATGGACTGAAAGAAATCAAATGAAACCCATTTTCCTTTTGTACCCTTAAAGCCTATATCTAGAATTATCACATGAGTAAGATTTCTTTCCCTTACTCAGGGTCGAAGAGACTTCTAGACAGAAGGCACATCCAGCTCTCAAGTAAAGCTCTAAAGTCTTACTATTCCAAATACCATAAGAAAGGAGAGAAATCATGCTTGTTATACATTCCTTTACTTTCCATCAAAATGTCCAAGTTATATGCCTGGGTAGACTGGAAAGGTGGTTCATAACATAGACCTAAATCCATTATTGCTCTAATACCAGGCAGAGCCCTCAGTAAGGGGAACGGAGAGAATAGAGAAAAAGATGGGGTTGATCACACATGGCAAGGACTACATGAGAAACATTGTTATGTGTAACCCTTGGAGCAATTTTATGATGTAGGAGTTATTATCCTCATTTTATAGATGAGAGAATGAAAGTTGAGAGAGCTTTAGTAGTTTATTCAAGGTTACACAGCTAGTAAGTTGTGAAACCAAACCTCAAATCCATCTATAGTTGGCTTATTCCAATACACATATTATTAGCTACTACACCATATTGCCCAAGGCAGATATAGATGATCTTAGAAAAAATACTAAAGTACTACATAAATGCAATGTGGTTCTTTTTTCTGTTAGTGCTAATTTTGCTTTTAAAATAATTGTAAAGTCTAATCTCCAAACCTAACATCTGCCAGAGCCTTATCTTTCCTTTTTACTTTCTTTTACTATTATGATTTTAAGAAAATTTCCAGTAGCCCATCTATATCTTTCTAGAACATCTGTAGGTTTTAGGTGGGCAGAGTTGGGAAAGCTGATTAGATATCAGAGTACCAGCTGTGGGCCTCATTTTTGTTATTTCCTTTTCTTGACTGTCAAACAAACACATGGAGAAAAATAATAATGTGGAAGAGATGGCAGTATTTTAGTTGTGCTCACCAGAGAAGCAGACAGACTCTGTGTGCCCCCATTATGTATTTCTTCCACTGTGTTGCACTGGAGTAGTGAAAGAACAGAGCAGCACGTATGTGCATTACTGAAGATGATCAAAGGAAGGGAAATATTGTGCGTGGAGAATTTATTAAAATGGCTTGACATCCGATAAAGAACAGAAAGTTATAGAAGCTCTGGACCAAGTCCATAATCCCTCTGACATGATAATCTCTAGAAATATTGGATAGTGACAGGAATGAGGACCCCCTACTGTAGCAACATGGCAACATGTACAAATATATGGCCAATGACACAGATACCTAAAAAAGAAAGACAACCCCCCTTCTACCCCATGAGCTTTTCTGGTAACTTAACAGTCTTTTTTTATGTTTTTTTTTGGTTTTTTGGGGGTTTTTTTGTTTGTTTTTTTTTGTTTGTTTTTTTTTAGCGAGAAATTATATTATGAATGGTATATACTATAACTAGCCCCCTGGTACTTGAAGGATAAAGCAGAATTTTCTTACTAAGGTGACTAAACACACCATTATCCATCCCCAAGTGGCTTTTTCTCTTGCCAGTCCTTATAATTCTCATGGCTCTATATTTGCCTTGTTCTAGCCACTGTGAGCATCTTACCCTTCCCTGTAGTGACCAGCCTTATGCCTTTACACATGCTCTTTCCTCTAATATTGCTCATTTTTCTTCCCTTTTTTCTGCTCTGCCAATCTTTGTGAATGACTTCACATTTTTCAAGACCTGACTCATATGCCATCTCTCCTCTGAAGTCTTTATCAATTCCTCCTCCAACTAAGACATTCTCTCCTCTGAAATTCCACTATGTAATGGTGTCATGTGACACACAGCCTACCAAAATAGAAACAAACTTTATTAATGTGTCGTACATGTATTCAATATATATTGATTACTGTCAGGGATGAATAAACAAAAATTATTTATCTTCATGATATTTAGAACTTATGAAGAAAACAGTAAACAAACAAGCAATTAAATGTATAATAGATATTGGGTATTTATACATTGTAAAAAGAAGAATGAAGTAAAGTATATTAACAGAGAGTGACAGGGGGAAGGTGGTCGAGGAGGGTGTTCAAGAAGGTGACTTAAGCTGAGACCTGTAGTAAGGGAGCTTGCCATGTGGATATTTGGGAGTGCAAAGTTCCTGAAATAGGAGCATTCCTGGAGTGTCTGACTTAACATTAAGGAAGACAGTGTGGCGGGAGCTGAATGTGCAAGGAGAAAAGTGCAGAAATGAGGTCAGAAAATCATTCATGAATAGAATAAACATTGCCTTACAGGCCATGGCAAGGGCCTTGAGTTCTTGTAAGTGTGAGCAGAAACCATCGCAGGGCTAAAAGCAGGAGGCTAATATCATATGGTTGAATTTGACTGCTGGTGGAGAACACATCATAGGGGTGAGGATAGAAGCAGAGAGATAAGTTAGATGACTTACGCAGTGCTCTTGAGAGAAGTGAGGGAAGCCAGTTTGAACTGCGCCCTTCAATCAATTTGTTTTCATCACATCGACCTTCTCTCTGTTCTCAAATGCATTAAGTCCTTTCCCACTAAGGCCTTTGCTCTTGCTGTCCACCATTAGAATGCTCTTTTAGCTTTTCAAATAGCAGACTCATTCCCATCGTTCAGATCTTAGCTCACTTGGCATCTCCTCAAAGAAGCCTTCTCTGATTATTCTATCTGAAGTAAGCCACCTCAGAAAACTTCCATTGCACCAACCAGTGAGTTTCCTTCACGGCACTGAACACAATCTTTATCTCTCTTGTTTGATTTGTTGCTTCATTCATTGTGTTTCTCTTCCACTTGAACAAAGGGGCATGAAGACAGGGACCTTTTCTTTTTTATTCACTGGGATATCTCCACCACTTAGCATGCCTGGTACATCAATGATGTACAAATAAGTATTTATTTGTTGATGAATAAATAAGAAGTGAAAAAGTGATTAAATGAACTAACCAGGTGGAGAACGCACTATGGTGCCCATAGGAGGCATACTTAGCATGATCTCGAAGACTTAGGGAAGGGTACTTAAAAGAGATTTTTAGCTATAGATTGCAAATCCTAATTGAAGAAGAGTGGATTTCAATTTATTTTATGCTTTACCTGGCTTGAGGACCTGGTGAAAGCATTTTTTATTCAAATATAATCTAAAGAGCATCTCCCAGTCTCCCACTTCACTCCTTTTATTCTTAGAAAGCCTCCAATCCTTTCTTTCTATTTACTGTTTGTTCTTGCCTCCCATCAGTCCAGGCTTGATGAATTCATATTGCTACTTAAACAAAGTGTCTATGAATTGGTCAAAAATTTGTGAATACCCAGCTCAGGAATCTTTGTTTTTTCTCACCAGCTCTTCACAACATTGGGTACCATCTTTACTTATTATCGTGGGAATGGCTGTGGCTACTGTAGCAATGCCTCCTTCTATATTCTAATATGAGTGGTTGTATTTTCCCAAATCTCTGTCTAGAGTTACACTGTGAGAAAGGAGCAGATCTGCCTAATACCAAAACAGTTGCTTTTTTTCCTATTATATGCTATTCAATGAGATTATATATTCCACCACTAATATTGTATTGTTTTTTTTTTTTGAGGGGAAGCAATATGAGAAATTATTGAATAAAGCTCTCACTGCAGGAGGGGCAAAATCTTTATTAAGCATGTAAAAAATCATTATCACATAACTCCTTATCCCCACCCTATCCTGAGTTAGGTATTACTATGCTCACTTTTCAGGAAAAAAAAAAAAAAAGAGACAAGAGAACATATATACTTAGCCAAAGTTTTCACAGTGACTAAATCAGTGGAGATGTGTTTAACCCTATGTTCGTGTAAGACCCACAAACCCCACCTTATGTTCTGATTAGTATACTGCCATCACTAGTCCCAATGAAAAGTCTAAACATAAAAATAACCCTGTCAAAATTTCAGTGTCTGTACTTGCCTTAGCTATTTTTCCTGTGTACTGTTTATGATTTCTTCAACATCTTTACTGCTTGCTCTTCAGAAAATTATTATGAAAGATGTCTGATTTTTTCCCTAGTGTGTTTATGATATAATTAATCCAATTCCATTTTGTAAACATTCATTGAAAATTGATCATGTACCAAGCAAATCATCAAGTAATGAGTAGAGATATTTAGATGAATGAGGCATGGTTCTTTCTCTGGAAAAGCTTATATCCTACTGAGAGATACAGTCATTAAAGCAATTAATTATGATGATCCATACAGTAGTTGAAATAAAGACACTCCAGTGCAGGAAAATAGAGAAGAATTAATTATTCTAATAGGATATGGGAAAACCTTTATGGAGCAGGTGATATTTGAATGTCCATTGAGGGATAAGTAGGAGTTCACCAAGGTGCCTTCTAAACCAAGTGTTTTTACAGTAGCAAGGTGAAGCTGTATGAAGTGTTAGCAGTATTTAGGTACCATCACTGGCCCTGTGATGACCAAATTGTGTGTGCGTGTGTCATGTTTGTGCGTGTGTGGAAATAGAGGAGGTTTAGTGATGACATACACGTTCCAGGGCATAGCCTGCACTGGTGTACTAACAAGTTTAGGCTTCACTAAAGCACAATGAGATATTACCCCACACCTGTTAGGATGGCTATTAACAACAACAACAAAAAAGAGATAACAAATGTCAGCGAGGATGTGGGGATAATGAAACCCTTGTATACTGTTGGTAGGAAACTAAATTGATAAAACAGTATAATTATTCCTCAAAAAATTAAAAATAGAACTAGAGTATGATCCAGCAATCCCACTTCCAGGTATATATTCAAAGATGATGAAATCACTATTTCAAAGAGCTATCTAAACTCTCATGTTTATTGCAGCATTATTCATGAAAGCCAAATTATGGAAACAACCTAAGTGTCCATCTACAGATGAATGGATAAAGAAAATATGATACACTCAATGGAATATTTAGCCATTAAAAAGGAGAAAATCCTGCTATTTGTGACATGGAGGAACCCGTAGAACACTTTGCTAAGTGAAATAAGCTGGATAGAGAAAAAAAAATAATGTAGAATTTTTTTAAAAAATCAAACTTATAAAAATAGAAAGTAGAATGGTGGTTGCCAGGAGCCAGAAGGTGGGGGAAATAGGGAGATGTTATTTATAACTGAATAAACTGATGTCCAGTGAAGTTTAGCTTTTCTAATGCAACCTGCTTTGTATTATTTTTATAATTTGCCCTTCATAAAGTTGCATAACATGTTTTTTCTAAACTATTTCACATCTCCTGTCCCATCTGCTTCTCATAACAACATATATATTGTTATTGCATTTTACACATAGTAACACTAAGGAATCAAAATATAGCCCCTTTCTGTGCCATGGGTTGCTGCAAATTGACACTTCTGAGTAAGTATTAGGTCTTACAAAGGCTTTTTTGATGATGCACCATGCTTTATCACTATTGCAGGCTCTCTGCTTTCTTAGTATTTTATGGCACATTTACACATTCTTGTTTGCCAGAGGCTCTAGACTTCATGATGGAAACAGCTGAGTATCAGGATAAACCTGAAAAGTATATGCAAATGTGATATAAAAGTGATAGAAACACACTTTGTGTCAAACTCTTCAAGAGCCAACATGAAAGTCAATAGGCAATAAGGCTGCCATTTTCAGATTCTAACCACATGAGGCAGGCTTGAGAGAGAACCCAAAATATTTGATGGGCTGATAATAAGGGATAGTACAGTTTCACTTTATATGTAATTATTGAGCACTTCATACCTATAGGGTCAAGGTCTACACACTTAATTTAGAAGGGAGAGTTGCACATTTAGCAATGTCACCAGCTCCCTGAAAAACAAAACAAAATAACCCTGATTTTTAGTTTATGTCAATTTCCTTGATACAAATTACACCATGGTGGCTCTAAGCTACTAACAAATATTACCAAACACATGATTGGAAAAAGACGTGGACAATCAGCTCACAAATAGTTCAAGCCAGCTCTAGCACACCACTATAGAGTCTGGTGTGAGAATAATCTATAAACAGTGATAAGGAGCAGAAAGACACTGACCCCAGCTCTCAACCTAGTGGTACAAGCCCATGTGAAAATGAAAAGGTCCCCACTTGAGAGGATAGATGGGTAGCAGAGACCTCGGGGTGTGATGGACAAGCCAGTTTTCTGCTAGGGCAAAAAGTTGAAAGAAATATTCAGAGAAGAGTTTGAGGATATAGAAGCTTTTACTGATGATAGAGCCTGAATTCCATTGGGTTCAGTGGAAGTATTTAAAGATAAGAAAGGGAATGGAACAAGAAATTCTGCTTTATGGACATAAGCGAGCAGAAGAAGAGAGGTGACATGCATCTAGGACTTTTTGCATTGAAGGACAAAAAGAGAGGTAGAAAGTTATTTTAGACTCAATTCTGTAGTGGCAGGGAGGTTGTTTTAATGATCCTGAGGGGTATGTGACTGGGCTCCCTCTTGATCCTTGTCAAGGATGGAATATACTCCCTTCCAGTGGATCGGGACCTTTTCAACTCCCATTGATGGAGTAGAGGATATCTGAGGAGGTCAGAGTGACTCAGATTGTGTGGGCATTTTCCTGTTCCTTAAGCTGCCTCATTATCTAGGGATCCTTCCTTAACTCATTGGGTTGAGTAACATTTCTGTTCTCTGTGCTCCTCCACCTTCTGCATATCTCCAGCATTGCTCTCGAATCACCCTGTCATAATTTTTACAATTTATCTTATTGTTGTTCCAACATGACTGAAGGAAGTCCTTGAGGGCAAGAATCCCTTTAGCCATCTCTACTTTCATAGGTCTGTGTCAATCCCTAACATAAGCCTACAATACAGTAGACTTTAGAGAATATTAAGGTGAATCATTGCCATAATATTTATTGTTTATTGAGATTTTATTATGTGCTGAGTACTAAGGACTTTATAAGCATCACAATGTAATCTCCACAAGTCTGTTTCATCCCCCATTTTATAGAGGGGAAAACTGCAGTTCAGTGGATTAGTGACTTGCCCAAAGTGAAAAACTTAGTAAGTGCCAGAACCAGGGTCTTTTTGATTCAAGATGATGCATTTAACTTTTTTCATTGGCTCAATTACGGAGAAGGCTAACTATATCCATATCTAAATTAAAAAAAAAAAAGTTTTAGCACTTCTCAGATTTACAGTGAGAGTTTAATAGTTTTGCCATACTCTGAGATTCTCAAGCATGATCAGATTTAGAATTTGTAATCCTAAAGGCACCTGAACTGACAGATTTAGATGGAACCAGGAACAGTCAAACTGATAGGGTCTGCCAGCTGGTTGCCATGCAGCTGGTGGGAAAGCAATCTGATAAATCAACCTAAAGATATGCCAGATGTTAACCTAAATCAAGAAGAGTGACAGACACTTAGTAGTCAGAAAGAATAAGATGTCAGTATGCAAATGCTAATGAATTGGTGCAAAATGTTCATTGTAGATCTTTTTTAAGTCCAGAAAGGAAAATCAAATCAATCCAGTTTAACAAATGGAAATGAGTACATACTAGGTGATGTGCCAAATATTATAGATATAGATATAGATATAGATATAGATATAGGTATAGATAAAGATATTTGAAAAGCTGTGTTCTCTGTCCTTGTGGTCAGAGTTTAGAAGAGAAGATGAACATGAAATAACTACATCGTGATATATGAATTGTTTTCACTGATGGAGACATCACTGTGGATGATGTCATACACTGGCAGCAGTGATGCTGCCTAAGGAAGATCAGCAAAAGGAAATAGATTTTATCTGAGCCTTGAAAGAAGAATAAGAGTTTAGAAGTGGAAAGTCTAGGAAGAATCTTCCTGGTAAAATGAAAAGCATGAGCAAAGGCAACTGATATGAAGGGCATGGTGTTCAGGAGCTGCTTACTCTTTTGTTGCAACTGGAATACTGGCTCTGAGGATGGTGAATAGTACACCTACAAAGGTATCATAGGCCTTGTATGTTGTGCTGAGTTTGAACTTCAAAATAAATTTAAATCTTAAATTCTATCAGCTGTGTACTTACTGAACTCCTAAGAGGGCTAAGCATTGCTCAGATATGGAGGAGAATTCATCCAGGTCGAAAATGACACGTCTCTATATATAATGAGTTTAGGTGGAAGATACGTTCTAAGACCCCCAGTGGATGCTCAAAACTCCAAATAGTACCGAACCCAGTATGTACTATGTTTTTTTTTTTTTTCCTATACAGTAGTTCCCCTTATCTGTGGTTTCTTTTTTCTCAGTTTCAGTGGCCCATGGGCAACTGGGAGGAAAACAGCTTAGGGAAGAAAAAATAATGATGTAAAATACTTAAGAGAACAAGTCGATTACTACGAAGTATGTATTGTTCAGTAGGAGTTCCAAGGAGGGCAAATCATTATGACTTGGAGTAATCAAGGAAGCCTTCAAAAAGAGCAAGGTTTTTGGGCTGGCTCCCAAAGATGGGTAATTTGAATAACTGTATTTATAGTTTATATTTGTTTAATGTCTCCTGTTTATGACCTCAGCATTTCCCATTTTACTTCTCTGTCCTTACAGCTTTGTGATAGCTATAAAATAAAGATCTATACCACAATTTCACACCTGCAGAAGCTCACAAGGGCCTAAGTGACTGTCATCATACAGTTAAGATGCAGCAGGGATAGGAACTCAGGGCAAATATGTCTAATTCAATACCATCAGATTTTTGTTCACTGGGGAACCCTCAGGAAAAAATAAATAAAATGGTTGGAGTAGAGTGAGGAAAACACCTCTTTCCTTCACAAAAGAGTCCAACCTTGTATAGCTGTTCAAAATGTGGATGAATGTCAGCACACCTTTTTTACTGAGAGAAGACCTAGAAATCAGCATGACTCAGAAAATGCCTACAGGCATAGCTGGGTGTCAATCAACTGCCTTGAGAAAATAATGGCCAAGGATATAAAATCAGCTTTATTGGTCCTCTCAATACCCTCTTGCACAGAGAAAATCCAAACCCAATAGCAGATCAGACCAAGACTGCAGGAAGCAAGGAGACACAATTTGTGAAAACCTCATGCCACAGTCTTAGAAAAATTTGAGACTTTCTAATCCTGACAAAATATTCTTTGTCATGATCAGGGTTAGCTTAGACCCACTGTCTCACAGCCTGCATTTCTAATTAGCTAATTGCTTCTAGGCAACATTCTAGGAATCATTTTGTAATGAAAATGGGAGAGGAAGTGTGCACTATGCTTTGCTAGAAACCATGTATATTGCCTCGACTATAGTCCTGGAAATGATATACATTTATCTCTGCAGTCTGCCTCATGGCAGTTCTTGATTTCTGACTATCAGTGGAAATAGGGAAGTAAACATTTGGAGAGAGATAGTGTATTTCAATAACTCATGAAGATCCGAGACCTTTACCTGCATTAACCAATTTAATCCTCAGCATAACCTTGAGAAGTAGGTGTTCTTATTATACCCATATGCACAGAAGAGAAAATTAAAGTCCAGAGTTTAAATAACCTTTTGATTGTTATCACGGCCAGTAAGTGGTGGAACTTGACTGAAATCCAGATGGTGTTAGGACATAGTACCATCCTGTATCACAGTACAAAAAAAAAAAAAAAAAAGATAATACCATTTGGACCAAGAAGCGAAAACACCTGACCCCAGTACAGCGTCATTCGGTAAACTAATATTAAAAAGAATTTTCTCCCATGCCGTAAAGAGGACAGCATACTTTTATTTCTGGTGTACATAAGTAGTTAATCTCTTTACTATCCTTTGTTCCCATCTGCTCGGTAATATGCTAAATATAACTACTAGGGTAGAATATGCTCTCTTGAAAAAAGTGTATGTGTTATGTCATATATATGCATATTTGTCATTCTAATTACATATGTATATATAATGTTATGTCATATATACATATTTGTCATATATATGTTATGTCATATATGTTATATCATATATATACATATTTGTCATTCTAATTACATATATATATAAACACACACACATATAAATAATTTCTACAGCATATTGAATCAAATAGACTCAAAGCCATTGATTAGATAATCCACTTTAGCTCTGGTTTGAGGATATCCCTTGGTCTGATACTCCTGGGGAGAAGAAACTGTGCTGCTAATATTGCGCTTAGGTGGTAGAACATGGTTAGAAAGGGAATATTTTGTAGCTTCTTGGTGTTTCTTGTTATTGTGACTCTTCTGGAGAATAAGAGAATAATAAAATAGTGCATGAGTCAGACGCATCTGTGGACCAATCCAATATCAGTTATTTGTTAACCTTATGATTCAGGGCCTCTTTCTTTGTAAAATTATAGCATCTACCTCATAGAGTTGCCATGAGAATTAAATGAGAAAATGTTTCCACAGCACTTATTAAAGTACCTAGCCCATTTTTATTTATTCATTTAAATATATTTTGATGGTTGTTTTTAGTTTGAACATAGATTTTAATAAAAGAAACTTTCCAAGAATATATATTTTGGATATGGACACAAATATTACTGAGTGTTTTTCAGGTACTAGACATTTTGCAGAGTGCTAGGTAGTCATGAAAATGACAATAGAGAAAATTTTCACTCTGATAGAAAAAGTAGATGTAAATTAATACACAATTTAATCCTAAATTAAGTCTTCTCTGAAGAAAACTGAGGCTAGAAAGGAAAATCAGAATTCCAGCATGCAGGGCTGTCCAGAAAAATCTAAAACTTGCATGCATGTGCTTCATTAATAGATGTGAGTGTGTTTCTGGTCCTCAGTAACCCAGCATAAGTGAGTGTAAGATAAATGCACATTCCTTATTCCTGGTTGCACCTTCATCTCTGATTCTCTTCCTTTTTTCTTAGTCATATAGATTTAACTGACAGAAAAACTCGCTAAAAGTGGCTTAAATATAGCTTTTTGTTTGTTTGTTTGTTTGTTTTCCTCTCGTTCACATAGATATCCACAGATAGGTTGTTTACAATGACAAGGACCTGGGCAGATTCCATTTGGTCTTCTACAATATATGGTCTTTTATCCCACGGTACTTCATTATGTAATACAATGTCTGTGGCTTTAGCCATCACTTCTGCATTATAGCCAACAGGAAGAAAGAATTGAAAATAAAGGGTATTTCACCTCCTTTTAAAGGCATTTCTCAGAAATAAAACATCAATATACAAAGAAGGATGATAAAAACAGTATATATTCCAAATGCTCCCATTTTTTCAGATGAGAAACCTGAGGATCAGAGAAGTTAAATAATGTTATCAAAGTCACATAGTTAGCAAATGTCAGGGTTCACATTCATACTTAAACAATCTAGCTCCAAATTTCACTTTCTTAAGTACTGTTTCATATGCCTGTCTTCTGGATCTCTTAAGATAGTTAACAAGAGTTAAAATTTGAAAGATGAATAAGGAGCTGATCAACTGAAGAAATACGAGAAAAAAGTATCTCTGGGCAGGAAGGACAGCATGTGCAAAAGAAAGAGGGATTCAATGCGCTCATCTACAAATGAGAAAATGCATCTCTTTTTCCATGGTATTGTTTTGAAGAATCAGTAAGATAATGAGACTAAGAACCCATGTTCCAGTGCCTGGCACTTTGAGAACACTCACTCAAAAGCCAAAAGCATGTCTGGAAAAGATTACACAAGAGCCTGTGGGATATACTAACCTTCTGTTAGGGGACAGCATAATTGAAGTTGTGTTAATGATATAAGTGTTGATTTCACCAAGCATTTGATGCAATCTCTTGTAAAAAAATTAATTGCAGACTTGATTCCAGTTGTCTTCCAGGTGGATTGAAAGGTAGCTGGAGGAAAGCAATATAGAAAAACTCACAGCAGCAATGTGTTAATTGTAGAAAGGTGTCTAAATGGAGGACAACAATGATTTTTAATTGTATTCATTATTATTAAAAATTATCTGTGTGGATGACAGTACAAAGTTCGATTATTTAAAATCTGAGGATACTAACAGGCAGACTTCACTTTTCATCACCGCTGTCTAACATGAACTCATCTGAGCAAATTTAATCATACCTACTCTAGAGTTTAGACCCTTTCCATCATCTCCTCCCTGCAGCTATCCCAGCCATACATTTGAACACAGAATCCTGGAGGTTGAATCTGTCATAGAGATCAATACGCTCAGCTCAATTATTTTATGTATGACCTTACATGACCTTACAGTTCCAAAAACTGTAAGCAACTTCTGAAACATCACATGGGAATCATTTAAGTTGAGCAATAGGTTAGTCTTTAGATCTCTGGATCTTTGAATTCAGGCGATCCAGAATGGGAAATGAAGGTGTTCTTACTGTAGTCCAGGGCTCTTTAAATGTTTCAAAACTAAAGAGCCCAAGGAACCTCAAGGATATGAAACCATGAATACTGAACAGAAAATAATTGTGAAGAACATATATTTGAATTGCCTGTATCTGTATCCCTAGAAATTTTTAAATAAATCCTTTCACATGTATTCCAGTGCATTACGGTTATCTCCTTATTTCTGTTGCTGACTCTTCCCTTCTGTCCTGATTATCTTTAGTTTGCCCTCTAGATCCACTATTGCTGTCTGTTTTTTCTCCATTCTGCTTTTTTTCCTAGAAGACTGAATAGTATCTTTTATACTTATCATTTGACTTAGAATTGGGTTCAGCCAATGGAATGTACTGGAAGTAGGCATTGTTAAGGACATAGGTCTGTCAGGCAGCCCCTTCCACATAGCCACCCTCTCCAGAGTCTAGTTGTGCTTTTACCATTTGTTTATTCATGAGTAGTAGTCATTGGATACTGGAGAGCTCCAAAGAATTTCAGAAGGTTCGTCTGTATTTTATAGATTATAGTAAAGCCTTTGACTGCTTGAATCATGAAAAACTATGGGTTGCTCTGAAAGAAATGGTCATACCTCGATTGTCCTGAAATGTAACCTGTGTTATAGACAGGAAGGCACCCTCAGGACAGAATATGGAGAGACAGAACATTTCCTATAGGCAAAGGTTTCAGACAAGGGTATATTTTATCTCCCCATCTGTTTAATCTGTATGCAGAACACATCATACAAAAAAACTAGGCTAGACTCAAAGGGAAGAGTGAGAGTTGGTAGAAAAAATATCAGTAACTTAAGGAATGCAGATAACACGGTCAGCAATGTTTGAAAGAGTGCTCTAAGGGGACTAGAAGGAGCAAAATGTTACATTAATATTCATGCACAGTAGTCCCCCCCCCCTTATCTACAGTTTAGTTTTCCAAGGTTTCAGTTATCTGAGGTTTTAGTTACCCACAGTCACCTTTGGTCCAAAAATATGAAATGGAAAATTCCAGAAATAAACAATTCATTAATTTTAAATTGTGTACCATTCTGAATAGAGTAAATTCTTGTATCGTTCTGCTCTGCTTGCCCAGAACATGAATCATCTCTTTGTCTAACATATCTACGCTGTATATACTACCTGCCCATTAGTCACTTAGAAACCTTCTTGGTTATCAGATGGACTGTTGTGGTATCACAGTTTTGTGTTTAAGTGACCCTTGTGGTAACCTAATGCTACGTCACAATGCCTGAGATTCACCTTACTTCATCTCATCACATAGACATTGTGTCATCTCACATCATCACAAAAAGCGTGAATGTAGTATAGTAAAATTTTGAAAGAGAGAGAGACCATATTCTCATAATTTTATTATAGAATGTTTTTATAATTTCATTTTATTATTGTTGACCTCTTACTGTGCCTAATTTATAAATTAAATTTTATCATAAATACATATGTATAGGAAGAAAATAGTGTATATAGGGTCTGGTACTATTCCTAGTTTTAGGCATCTACTGGGGTGTCTTGGAACATATTCCTCTGTGGATAAGGAGGGACGACTATACAAACTTCAGAGGAAAAAACCTTCAATTAAATGTTTTAAATGAATATATATATATATATAT
>NW_006494614.1:50716730-50733020 GCF_000325575.1 Pteropus alecto | reverse complement strand
ATTAAGATAAGGAGAAACTTGTTACATTTTTGTGTAGAATATTTCTGCTTGATCGTTCAGAAAGAGCCCCAAGTTTGAACTCAGGACACTTGATGGACATATTTGAGGAATTTATTTATTTTGGTCTACAGTGTACCATCTCTGCTTGAGATATCTATGCAGCCTTCTAGACTATTAACTCAAGAACAGTTCTATTTCTCATTCAATTTAGTATTTGGGTTCCTAGTTTTCTATATACAGCATGAAATAAGTACCACAAATTTGGATATATGTTACATTATTTCTGGTCTAAAGATAAACTATCATGTGGAAGAATAAACTTGAGGCCTGTTTTTCAAATTTGATGTAATTTTTCCTTTTTTTTTTTTTAATAGGCTCAGGGATAAAACTCTTTTGCTATGATAGAAAAATAAAGAGCCACATAATTTTAAGGGGTATGCACATGGTTAAAGTCATTTTAAGAGAAGTTATTAGAAAATAGGAAAAATAGAATAATTCTTCAAAAGGCATGGGATTTTTTTTTTTTTAACACTTATAGGTAAGATGGTTGCTAAATATGGACAAATAATACAGTCCTGGATTTAAGTCTTAGCTGATATTGAAGAAGTTCAAACCCTCCTTCACCCCATTCTTCTTTTTTTAAATTTTTAAAGTGAGGATAACAGTAACAATGCTCCTATCCTAGGATTGTGGTGATTAGATAAAATAACAAATGTGAAGCATATGAAGTATAGTGCTTAATAGATGGTAAACAATGAATATGTTTCTATTATCATTAAAGCCATAATCATCCTCATCATCTTTACAAAGCATTCTAGTAATCTTATTATTTTTTAAATTTTTATTTATTTATTTATTTTTTTTAAGTGAGGCAACCCTTGATTGACCTCACAGATTGCAAGGACCTTGTCAGCTTATTTTTTAGGCCTACAGCACCTGGTCTTCCTAGGTGGTCTCCCATCCAAGTACTAGCCAGACCCGACCCAGTTTAGCTTCAGAGATCAGACGGAATTGGGCTCATTCAGGGTAGCATGGCCATAAATGCATTCTAGTAATTTTAAAAATGGTAAACTAACTAATATTATTAGGAATCTACCATATGCTGAACCTCATATTAGATATTTTATGTTGACTGCATTTAATTTTCAAATCAGCTCTGTATCAAGAGGCAATATGATAAAAAGCAGGAGATCATGGCTTCGCAGCCAGAAACATTTAGGTTCAGATTCTAGATCTGCCACTTTTTAGCTTTGTGACTGGCAAATTACTTAATGTGTTTGAATATTGGTGAATACATCTATAAAACTGAAATAAGAATTAATTTGTGATGATGACATGTAGGTTAATATAAGTGTCTATCAACAAGTGCATATGTGAATGCAAGTATATAGTGTGTATATGTCTGTATATGGTTTGAAAGGCTAAAAATTATTCCTTAAATTGTAATTATATTACCAGCATGACCTTATTATAACTGTAAATGAGAAAAACTAGGCTCATAGAAACTGCATGTTATTCCCATGTTCATATAAAGTTGCAGAGCCAGTATTCAGGGTCAAGTTCACATAAATATAAAGACCTTTGCTTTCTCTATGACTTTACAATAGCTCAAATAGTGTCTACAGAAAATTCAATGTGCGATGAAGTAGAGGAAAGCTTCATGAATAGTCCACATTTTTTACAAATTTAAATTTTACTAATCGAAACCTACCTTAAATTCAAATTTCTTTAAGTTGATTATCTCTTTGGTCACTTATAGTCTATGAGCCATCATTATTTTATGGAACTTCCTTGTGCCCAATCCATTTATTATTTCACCAAAGAGAATGTACCATTTTTTGGTAAAGACTAGTGGGGAAAAGGGTAACTCTACAAAGTGAAATTTATAGACACACAAATAAACATGCAAATAAGATATTCCGCATTCCCATTTTAAACATAATTTATGGGAAAAAATTTCACAGAAACATTGTGGGTGTGGGAGGGAGAGGGTTCCATAATAATATAAATGCCTAGCATTTATAGTGATTTTAATATGTCCAAGCACTTTACATATATTAATTCATTTCATTCGCACAAGAACCTTATGAGATATGTGCTGTTTTTATTCCCATCATACAGACAAGACTGCTGAGTCACAGAGACATGTGTATCTTGTCCAAGATTCCAAAGCTGGTAAATGGCAGAGCCAGAACTTGAATCTAGGCAGTTGGACCTCAGACTATATGCTCTACATCTGTCAGCCTTTGGAGTAAATTTTTTAAAAAGTAGGCTTAAGCTTTTCTTAATTATTTTTAAATTACTTTCATTGCATGGTTATACCTGTCATTGGTTTAGCTCTGACATCTATTTAGTGGGCACCTGCCAGGAGCAAAGCATGGCTGCACAGGCCAGAATAGGAAAATAAATAAATAAATAACAATACTGCTTAAGGACTGAGTAGAGATGGATAGATAAACTAAATGATGAAAATCAGAAGGATCGAAATTCTCGATCCCAGGCTTTTCTCACCTTATGTATTTTGTAACATTAAAGGGGGAAAAAAAATCTAGTTTGAAAGCTATATTGCTTTCAACTAAAACAAAAATTGATTGGGAGCTTCTTTTTTATTTTGCTAAGATAAGTGTGAGTCAAAATCAATACCCAGAAGAACTCCAAAGAGAAAGAGATGTTCTCTGGGTACAAAATTCATAAAAGGATAATTTATTCCAGTGACAGTGGAACAATCTCTGAGTGCAGCTTTAAACAATTCAACTTGTAGTAAAACCTCTTCAGAATAGTACAGGGTTTCAAGAGAACTTGAGAGAGGAGAAAAAAAAGCCAACATAAGTCATAGTCTTCTCATAGCCACACTCTCAATTCCTTTTCTCCTCCAGAGCTGGATCAATTGATTTCTAACCTACCAAATACAAATAATTTCTCCACGCATTCATTCCTCCACAGCCTCTTCTTGGCTACTGACAACCAGGTTCTATTACAACACGGGGACTCAAAATTACCTGGCCTTTGCTTCTGATGAGCTTTAACCCACCTTTGTGTATCTCCTAGTTCTGATAATAGCTGACACCTGATATCTTTTTGTCACGTACCTAATGCCCTAGTCATTCTAGAGTGGTTCTAGATCTTGTTCTTAAGGGTGCATGTTCTCAGGCACCACAGTCTTGGTTATTCATTCTTGGATTTGTTTGTTTATTCATCATCTCTTAAATTAAAAGTTAATCAAATTCCTACAATACTAGACATTTTGCTACACGAGAAAAGTACAAGAATGAAATAAAATATAGACCCAGCCTTCTAAGACCTCAAAGCCTGTTGGCAGATAGATCAGTCCAAGGAATAACTTGAGAATTGTGTAAGTTGCATGGTAGACGCATGTTTAGAAAGTTACAGGATCATAGAGGAGGTATGCTTCATGCTATCATGGGGTTCAGAGAAGTCAATGTGGCTTTCAAGCTGTGTTTTGGTGTATTAGCAGGAATTTTAAAAGCAGATGGAGTAAAGACATTCCATGGAGAGGGATAGTATGTGGAAATCATGAAAGTGGTAAGAAATATATTCTCAAGACAAACAAATTTATGTGATAGGAGAAATTTTGAGAGGAAAGGCTGGTATGAATGTTTAGAATGGAGACTAGATAGATAGAGAGGAGATTCTGGAGAATTCCATGTTCAAATCTAAAGATCAGGGACCTTTATTTCAAAGCAACAGATCTTCCCTTGAGTATTGCCCTGTCTCTCATTAACTACTCAATCTTAACCAACTATCTTAGCCTTTTAAGAACCAATAGTCTTATTCATAAAATCCGAAAATCTACCTCCTAGATTTGCACTAGTAAAGTAATGAACTTATTCATTGTTAATTTCCTTATGACTGTATTTGTTTATTAATCTGTGATGGTTAATTTTGTGTCAGCTTGACTGGGCTAAAGGAAGTCTACCTAGATAGCTGGTAAACCACTGTTTCCATGAGATACATATAGATATAGATATAGATATAGATATAGTTGTTTCATTTCTCTGGACAACCCTGAGTAATACAGTACCTACCCTATGCCAAATACTACTCCAGAGAATACAGCGGTAAACAATGAGTTTTCATCCTCATGGCCTAATATTTCTCAGAGTCTGACACATAGAATATATTCAATGAATACATTATCTAATTCCCTTCTCCATCCAGATTCATAGTCATCACTTTGCCCATATAAAAATAAGGACAGAGTTGCTCCTTTTTGCAATTCTGCTCTGATCTGGAGCAATATGTTTATCTTTGTTGTGAGATATGAGTTCTCCAATATCATTAGTTGTATTTTATATTCCACTGTGACATTAATAAGATAGTTTGTGGGTTTTGCAAACATTTTTAGAGAACTAGTTTTAACTGTATGTTAAATCTTCTTTATGAAAAAATAAAGTAGATTGAAGTACAATCTAAAATTCTTTGAAATCACTGCATTTCTTGGTTGAAATGCACTTCATTCCTTTTAATTATCTGCCTTTTTCCATTGAACGTTCTGTGATGGCAGGTATGATAATGTCTTGTTTCTCACTGCATTCTTAGGACAGTGCCTGGCGCATGGTATCCTGGCACAATTCACTTAGAAAAACACTGTTATAGAGGACCTTTAAGCACCAGATTAGTGATGGGATTAGATGGCTTTAAAACTCCCTTCCCACCATGAATGCTATGATTCTAAATTGTCAGCCTCTGAAAAAATCTTCTTTACTTTTTAGAACAATGACACTGATTAGATAGTCCAATGTTAGGAGATGGGTACAATTCCCTATAGTAGTTTAACTACATAAAATGGATTCTTGAGAAAGAAAGAGGAAATAGGTAGTAAATAGCAATATTAGTAATGCTAAGCCATCTTATATGTTTCTGCATGAAATCAAATTTGTATGGTTTATATGGAAAGTCTATCTGATATGCTTAACTACTTATAAGCTGTTAATATTTGCATATCACTATGGAATTTATACTCCAGCAAGTCATTTAACAGTTATAGGGCAGAAACTTTCCATTTTGTTAATCACTTACAGCTCTAATTTCACACTACATCAGTCCTTTCACTCTGGTCCACAGCCCTTCAAAATCCCTTTCTAAAAATCTACTCAAAAACATCTGTTCAGAATGTGCTATAAATAACAGCCCATGACACACCTCTTATGTCAGAAATTTAAAGGCCAAAGTAACACTTTACTTATATCATTCTTCTGATCCCCATCTCTGCTAGGACTTGACTGTCCTTTCCCTCATCAGCTATTTCCCAGTTTCCTTTTAATCTGATAACTTCCTCATAGCTATTTCTCAGTCTTTTCTTTTCCAGTCCTCACCTGTACCTGTCGGCTACAGTTCAAGGGCTCACCACAGCCCCTGGTACAAGTAGTTAGTTGGAAACAAGTCTGCAGTTATGACTCTCAGCACTCTCTGGAACTCCTTCCAGTTCAAACTGTGGGTAAGATGCTCCCTAGACTTCCAGCCAGTTCCACTCCTGATGGGTATCCTCACAGAGTGAAAAAATACAGAGAGAAAGAGAGATTTAGAGGGCATGGGCTCCTCCATGTCACTGTATCCATTTGACAGGTAAAGGACAAGTGTGTGATGAGTCCCTTTCCAAGTCACTTAAAGGTCTCATAAATTATGCAAATTCTCCACTCTGCCTTAGCAAAGGAATTAGAATGCTGGCTATTTTCTAGATGGGAAACTTTGACATAGCTTTTTAATAGAAGGCATGATCATATCCAAGGAAAGAAGTAAGTCAGGGAAATCAGACCAGTAACTCTGACCATTAAGTCAATGAGCATTCCATTTTCATAAGGGTCAAACAAAATAAAACAGCTTTGGGCCCTATTCTCACTCTGACATTTCACTTTGCCAGTTTTGTCTTCTTAGCTTTATTCATTGTTATAAGGCAGGGGCCGGGAAAGAAGATTCATCTATATCTTGTCAAAGTGCATTTGTTGCCAGCTGCATCATGGTTCTGATTCCACAATGATATCCTAATGTAATCTTATTTTTTAGATAAATATGAATACTATCAGTTGCCAATGAAACATGGATGGTAAGGCCATCAAACCAATGGAAATTAGCCCATCCTTTCTTCCTTTCTTCTGAATTTTCTATGTTTTTAATTTTTTTTCTGTGGCATGTGGGCTAATTTTCTTCATTTCAGATCACCATTGGTTGTTGAGTATTACTGCATTAGCTGAATTCTGAGATCTTGCTAGTATAGAAAAAGGTCCTTCTAATGAGAAATAAGAGCCAGATATGGAAGGATTTTAACCACCAAATCTTAATACTGGCAATTAAATGAAAATGCAAAAAGCAAATAAGCAGTATTTTCCAGCAGTTTTCTAAGCAGGGTTATAACAGAAGTTTTTCCAGACACCGATTCATGGACAATCATAACAAATGTTTATTACTCAGTCCTACTTCAGCACTCTTCTTTACCAACAGTAGGTCTTATTAGTCCTCTTTAAAACTCCATATCAAAACCTCTTCTTTTTATTCATTAGATTACACATATTTTTGTGCACATAAGTACACACAAGACTCTCATTATAAGAATAAACTCCTCAGCATTTCTCTGTGTGGATATCTTCCATTTGTTTCTCCAAATCCATTCTCCAACTATTTCCATGATCTTTGGCTTCCAGTTGGATTTCATTAATGGAGCACAAAAGCCAGACATCAAAGGGAGGAAGGTGAGTAAGTTCAGGGCAGTAATTCCACTGGCTGTTCCTGTGGGGTTGCTTAAGGACAGCTAACTTCTTAATGACAGCTCCTGTTAGACAGCCCTCTCCCTACAACCCTTTGTCTCTGAGTTCTGGCAACAGCTCAGTCCTTTCTCCTTCAGTGCAGGGAGGTAATGAAGCTCTACTGGTTTTAGCCCTGGGCACTTCTCTGTTCCTTGTGATTTCCTTACACCCTTCCTGTACCTTTATGCTAACATCTCTTATATTAAACTCTCCTCAAATAATCCTAATGTATGTCATATGTTTTCTTCTTGACCTTGATTGGTGTATTTCTCCTTTAACTTCACTGTCCTTTGACCTTAAATGATAGTCCCTCTGTCTCAAACTCCCACGTGCCCTATACCCACTTTTATTCTAAACACCTCAGCTAACACTCCCTGATGATCTAGTGGTTAGGATATGGTGCACCCAAACACCTCCCTTGACCAAAGGCCATTAATCCTATAAGTCTTTCCAATACCTACCCAGCATTCTTTGCACTCCAAATCTCAACTTGCTCTCTCTATATTTTTTCTTTTATTTGTAACACATATTCATGTTCTAGCATAGTGTATAATTTATTTATAATTATTATTTATTTCCTGTTTCCCTAAGCTCTGCAGGGCATAGATCTTGGTCTTTTGTTCACTGATCTATCCCAAGCATCTCAAATCATACCTAACATATTGTAAGCGCTCAATAAATTTGTTAAATGAAGTTTCAGCTAAGGAAGTACTTTTTTCAAGAAGTTTTCCTAAATTCTCTTCTTCATTTTCTCTGTACTCTCCTCCAACTTGGTCCAAGTTAACTATCCTCCCTATGTGCTTCCTTAAGCATCCTGTACTTCTACCATCACAGCACTTACAGGACTCTCATGTAATTATCTGTTTCTCACACTAGGTTATAAGTTTTGTGAGGGCAAATCATCAGTATCTTTTTCACAGTGTCTAGCTTAAGAAGTTCTCAATATATTTTTGATGAATAGATAAACAAATGAAAGGATGAACAAAGCTCATACTCTACTATTATAAGAAATAACCTTAATAATTCAATTAACTGGCTGTCCTGGTTGAGAAGAGCATAGAGTGCTGTGAGAACTCTGAAGAGGGTACCCTAGGGTTCTAAAGTAGGGAAATAAAGACTGGATATTTAGAGGAGGCTTCCCAAAGGAAGCAATACTTGAGCAGAAACTTGAAAGATAATCGAGAGTTATAAAGGGCTGGTAAGTTAGTGTTTAGGGAGACAGAGTTCCAGAGAGTAGCAACAGCCCATGCAAGAAATAGTGATTGACTGTAGCTGGGGCATAGGAGCTTCCTGGCCAGAATCAGATGAGACTGGAGCCATAAAGAGGAGCTTTACAGAAGTCTTTGCAGGCTCTGCTAACGCTCTTAAATGTTAGCCTAAAAATTAAAAGAATGGGAGATTTAAAGTGATGGAAAAAAAATCTAATATAAAAATAAACCATAACCCCCTCTGATCTAAATATATAAAGCTCAGTAATTTTCAAAATTCACCAGGGATTTTTTTTTATTTCCTAACCCTATAGAAATCTGCCTTTAGTCACTTGGGAGAAAACAAAACAAAAAAAAAAGATGACCCCTGTTTATTTTTAAAGGAAACTCTTTTTTGCTTCTCATTCATGTGAACACGGCTCTAGTTTTATCAGGTTAAGGCAGTTTGTTTTGCTCTTTCTTTATACTTCTCTCCTATACATTTTTTTTTCTTTTTTCTTTTTTTTTTAACTCGAGTTGTGATGTCATTCCCACATGCATGCCTCTGATCATACTGTTTTCTCTGTCTGGAATTCTATATCTTCAAGCTATTTTCTTCATGGAAAACCATGCTCATTTATCAAGACTGAATTCTATGGCAAAGCCTTCCCCACATTAGAAAGGCACTATGAATTGATCTGCCATCTGCGCTCTAACAGTGTGCTTCTACAGTAGCTAATGTCAACTGTATAGAAGTTGTCTGGAGACATATTATTACCAGAGAGTGAGGTCCTCTCCTGGTGCGTTGTCCAGGTTCTTGATGTCTCAAACAAAGAATTGAGCAAGATACTAGAATACAGTAGAAAATAATAGTTTTATTAGAAGGAAAGTGCACTTCCAGAAGTGGAAGCGGACCTCAGCAGGGGAAGTGTGGCTCAAAAGGCCTAGTAACAAAGACTTTGGGGTTTTTATCCCTTTTTTGCTGTGGATGGTTACTTTTCTTAGAAGAGTGGGCTTCCTTGATTGACAACTAAGATTGACAGGACTCAATGATTCATCATTTTGCTTTCTGAGCATGTTCGTTCCCAGAATTCAGCCTGTTATAATGATATTAATGAACTTCCAGACATATGAATCATATTATAATGATGATATAATGAGACTCAGGTGAGTTGAAGGTCGTTGGGTCTTCATTGTGCAGGTATAAGTGACTGGCTTAAACTGGTACTTAAATCTCTGCCTGGTGGTTTCTTTGGGTGAGTTAAAAAAAAAAATGCCTTCTGCCTTGCTTAATTGTGGACGAATTAAAGAGGACTCCTTCTGAGATAGGATGACCTCAGTGTCTTTTCAGGCAGACCCAAACCCCCCTAACTAACTTTCATGCCTACCTCTTTTCTAAGAGCCATGAACCCCCTAATTATTAATATGGATGTTGAGGGATGAGAGGTCTCTTCTTCTGTATCTTTCATGGAGCTCTTGCCCTTTCTGCCTCAGTCAGGGTGGGGTCTTGGTTTCCTTGCTGAAGTGCCACCTCAATCCCTAGACAAGGAAAACAAGATACAAACTTATTATTTAAATCATACATCTATTAATTTCTATTATTGATTTGCCTATTAAGTGAGTAAAGGGAAACAGACAGGCTCAGTTAATACAATTCTTAAAGAGTAAAAAGAAAGACTTTTGGCTTAAAGTCCCCTCCCCTATCAGACTCTTAAGGGCCCCTGCCTGGCTTAACACCATTTCTGCTTAACAATGGGCTGATGACCCTTATCAATAACCAGAGGATCATCAATTATCAATTATCAAGATTTGAGGGAGAGGGCATTTTTTTCCTAAAGAAAGGAGGGAAGAAAACTTAACTAGGTTTATAAAAAGATTAACTCTGCAAGAGATGCCCCATTTGATTTCCTGCTAAAAGATTAAGAATTTTACAAGTGATGTCCCATCTCAGTATCAAGAGTTCTAAGTGAATACTTTCCCATACTCACCTCTGGGATATCCAGAGTATGCAGCAAATGGTAGATGGTAAATAAACATTTTTCAAGTTGAAGAGTAAAATATGAGAGATAAAAGGTGTGATCAAATGAAGACACCAAAGGTGAATGTCTGAGTATGAAGTAATCACTCACAATCGACAGGAATACTCAGATGTCACAGCAGTCATTTATGATGTCTCAAAAAAAAAAAAATTAATGGGGAGTTTGTTTCTCTTCTATGTTAAGGTTACAAATTGTTCACATAGTAAATGGTCTATGGCAGAGTCTGAAACCAGGGGAGGTATTTGGAAGTGAGTTAGCTCCATTTGATTTTTATTTTACATTGAAAACTACCTTCAGATCTTTAGAGACTAAATAGTTTTAAATAAATCAATACAGAAATTAAAAGTAAATTGAACAGTAGAAGCAATGATAGTCAAAGAAGTATGCATTGCGTAGGGTCTGGGAGAAGTAAGATGGGGAAAAAAACATGAATGCAAATTTTGTCAAAGAAGAAAAATAAAGATGAAATTATCCTACAAAGACTCCACAGGGTGGCCATTGTATTTGCAGTTTCAGAGAGGATTATGTCTCCTGGGGGGGAGGGGGGGGATAAAAAAGGAAAAAATAACAAACAAAACCACATATGTTAGGCTTACACAATCACTTGCTGACTCAGTTTTCTGTCATTGTTAGCTTAAAACATCATTTCCTTGATTGGAGTTTAATGGGGAGAGATTGTTACAAAAAACATTTAGATTCCACAAACATTTACTGAATAATGCTGCACCAAGCCTCATGCTGGGTGCTTTCTACTTTATTATCTCATCTAGTCCATATAATGGCACAGTGAGGGTGGGGTGGGGGCAGTATCTGCCCCATTGTACCCATGATGGAACCTTAGAACATAGAAATGGCTTGCCCAAGGCCAGATAGCTAATGACTGGGAAAGCTGGGATGCCAATTAAGGTCTTCTGGCTCCAAGATGTGGATGTTTTCATTAAGGACAGTTGCCTCACTTTTCTCAATCTAATGGTAACATCACATTAAATTTCAGTTTTTTCTTTTGCAAAGTGGGATGAATAGTATATAATATTTGCAAGCATTATTATACCTACTTTATGGATAAAGAAATTGAGATATGGAAAGACTAGGACCTTGTGCAAGGCTACATAGTGAGAGTTGGAATTTAAACTCAGGGGTCCAACTTCAGAGTCCATGCTCTTCACAGTTATAATATTTCTTACTATTTTATGTTATCTGACTTGTAGGATTTTTATAAGAATACGGAGTTAACACAGTTTTTGGCAAGTAGCTAAGCTTTAATAAATAGCTGTTATTGCTATTGCTGTTCTCATCTTTATATTGACTCTTGAAGCACACGGTAGTTTTTCCCTTTATACACAGTTTCACTTTCCACAGTTTCAGTTGCCAATGGTCAACCTCAGTCTGAAAATATTAAATGGAAAATTCTGGAGATAAACAATTTATAAGTTTTAGTCTATTTCCTGTTTGGAAAAAAAAAAAAGTGCAGCTTGCTGCCAGTATTTCTTTAACATTACACCTAGGAATGCTACGTTTTCTAGGATTTGACATTTTTAACAATCAAGAATTACTATATTTTGTAAATGGAAATACCACTACTAAAAACAGAATGCAATAAAAAGAATGATGTCATTTGTTTCTAAAAATTATCGATATACTAGAGTGATACAAAAATAATAATAAAAGAGAGATATTTCTTGGCAAACTTTGGGGGTAAGGTTAGGACTGTAATGCATAAGTTATCTCTGGTTCAACACTGCTGCAGCCGTAAGTGCCACCTGCGAGTATTCTCAGGGCAAATGGGAAAAGGGTTACATTACATGCCATTTTGAGTAGCATGATAAAATCTTGTGTTGTCCCACTTTGCTCCACCCCCAATGTGACACATCCCTTTGTTCAGGGTCTCCATTCTATAGAAGCTCCCACTCATTACTCAGCCATCTTGGTTATCATATCAACAGCCGTGGTATCACAGTGTTTGTGTTAAGTAATGTTACCCACATTTTACTTATTAATGATCTCAAAGAGGAAGAGTAATGATGCTGGTGATTTGGTAAGCCGAAGAGAAGCCAGAAAGTGCTTCCTTTAAGTGAAAAGGTGAAAGTTCTCAGGTTAATAATACATTTTATCATTTTACATTATCACAAGAAGATGAAGAAGGGTGAGTACAGGACAATAATATAATTTGAGAGAGAGAGAGACACCATATTTACCTAACGGTTATTACAGTATATTGTTATAATTATTCTATTTCATTGTTAATCTCTTACTATGCCTAATTCATAAATTACATACTAATAATGGATAAGAAAGGCTTGACAAAGTTTATTCTGTTACTTTTACTTTTGAACCACATTATTACAGTTGCTACCAAAGTATCCAGTGGGACACTAATCTCTTTGGACCAAAAAAATAAAACAAAATTTATGATATGTATTTTGGCATATTGAAAGCTCTACGAATTCCTGCAGGAAGGAAAGCCATTTAAATTGTTCAAGCCAGGGTTTTATGTGTGAAAGAACCTACGTGAGGCCTTCAGCCTGACCAATACTGATAACTTGAATGTTACCAGTTTCCCTCTCCTAGGACTGACTCTCACCCACCTAAATAAACCGAGGCTCTTTGCATGCCAGGGTGCTATTGTGTTTTTCACTGACAGGTACTGCAACTTGGAGACCAAGAGCAAGTCCTGAATTCCCAGTGTTTCTTCTTGCTGGAATATTCACTCCTGAAACTAAGTTTTAAGTCAGGTCGTTTCCTAAAGAGCAGGTAATAAGAATCAAGGGAGTGGTGTTGACTGTCCTGTAGAACAGCGGTCCCCAACCTTTTTGCCACCAGGGATGGGTTCTCCTATAGAGAATCTAATGCCTGATGATCTGAGGTGGAGCTGAGGTGGTGATGCTAGTGCTGGGGAGTGGCTGCAAACACAAATGAAGCTTCGCTCACTCACCCTGTTACTCACCTCTTGCCGTGTGCCTCGGTTCCTGACAGATCACGGACCGATACCCATCCACTGTCCAGGGGTTGGGGACTCATGCTTTAGAAGGTCTGGTTTGAGTCTTGCTGGCCTCAAGAAGTAACAATTCTCTTAGAAGAAAGAACACTTGGCCTACCATGCTAGGTCTCGTCCATACTAGCTCTGTGGCCTGTGGCAATGTACTCAATCTCTTTACATTGAATTCTCAACTATAACCATGGTATAGTACAGGGTTGTTTGGGGATTGATCAAGACAATAAAAAGGTTTTTAACACTTTCTGAACTCTCAAATGATTCAGATAATTTTAGACCCCTACCTTTTTTACTGAACGGTATTTCTGAATGAGGTAGAGAACAACTATGTAGAAGCAGAAAGATCTGTCACTGTATCATATGTGTATAAAAGGAGAGATCAGATTTTAAAATGGTTGACTTTACATTAGGCTCTTTCATAATGGTCAAATATGATTGATTTGCTGACTGAGCTAAACAATTACAAGGAAGCTGTGTCTTTTAAAGAATGAAAGTAAAGCCATGCCAAAGAATCACAGCAGTTGATGTAGAATTTATATTTACTTATGTCTTTTTTGTTTACTTCCTTTTTCTACCATTAACACAACCCCCACTCCAATTTTGGTTTGCTACCAAATTGATTGTTTGCTTCTGAATGAATTGGATATTCCTTACCCATGTGTAGGCTGCCTACACATAGAAATCAAAGTCATAGCAATACTATGAAATCAAAGTCATAGCAATACTATGAACTACTTTTCATGCATTAAATAATAGTTGCCTCTCCTGAGTATTTACTATGTGCCACCACTAAACTAGGATCTTTATGTAAAATTAATAATGAAATATTCACAATAGTCTTTGCATATGTTGAAACTAAAGCTAAGATAGGTCAGGTGGCTTGACCAAGAATATACAGGTTTAAGTTTAAATTTTAAGCTATGGTATTTTTATGACACTTTGTAACTAAAAATATAGTGCTGAATTAGCCACAGACTCTGTCTCTGCCACCAGAATATGTGTGCCCTTTAGTGGTGGAGGTTCATTTTATTCATCTTTTCATGTCCAGTTTCTATTTACCTAATACAAAGTGGATGCCAGTAAATACATGTTAAGGTGGCATAGACAACAATCAGAAGCAACATCTCAGGGCAAATTTTAACACTATGACTACCTTTTCTCACTTAGGACTGAGAAGAAAAACATTTCACAAATGCCATGCCACAAATGTGGTTTGAGAAAAATCTATGTAGAGCCTAAACTTTAATCTCCAAGTTGAAGGATTAAATTCTCATTGTAAAAGTTCAGTTTCTTTTGGCTTGTCTGTCAGAGACAAACTTACAGATTAGAGTCGGGAAAAGCGAAAAGGATTCTCCTGTCTTCTTTCTGACTATGTATTTAAGATTGTGTATCAGCCACTGAGGAACAATGCATTTTATAGAATATGGCCACAGCAGAAGTTGTTTTCTCTTTGACCTTCTTTCTGAAAATAGCTTGTCATCTTGTAACCTTTTTTCAGCAACAAGAGACAGCAAGGTAACATATGAACTCAGAGGAGGGAAGTGAGAGAGTTCAGAGACAACCTTTAAACCATAGAAAGTTCTGTGGATTTTACTCTGAGATGAGAAGAAATTGGAAGGGTTTAAACAAAAGTATGGCATAGTTGCTTTATGGAAAATGGACTTTAGAACAAAAAGGACAGTAGAAATACTAGCTAGGGAGACTACTACAAAACCATGGGCAAGAGATCATGCTGGCTTGCCTGATTCCATGGGGGGTAGTCATAGAGATGGCGAGAAGGGGTCTTTTCCATTATTCTCTAAGCTTTAGTAATTTGGAAAGCTACAGATTGCCATTTTCTTCTTGTGGCCTAATTATATTCTTCTGCAGGGGTAATAAACCCAAAATATGCTGAATAGTTGAACTGACAATAGGGCAGGAAAAAAGGGGAAATCATCAGAAGAAAAAGTAGTATTTGAAAATTATTTGTCCACTACAACTATATGTTCAATGAAGGCAGGCAACTTGCTTGTTGTGTTTTCATTGTTTCTGCACTACTTGGTATATGGTAGACATTCAATAGATATTTTCTAAATAAAGAATAAATGATTCATAGTGCCATATGGAAACAAATTATAAACAGAAAAGACATTTAATCTAAATAAACTTCAGATCTCTTTGCTTCTGGTTGATTTTGGTTGTTCAATATTGTTATTTCTACCCATGCTATCACTATCATGGTTGGAGTTTAAACTTTTGGATGAAAACACTAAGTATCCTAATGCGTTGTTTATTTTGCCAGGGAGATTCAATGAGAATGTAAAGAGAAATCTCTTCAGTATCACTGCAGTTCCTCTTAATTGTGGCTTTTGAGATTTTAGATAGTAAGGGTATTGGTATTTAAGACTCCTTTTTGATGAAGTCCATTTTTTTATATGCCATGAAATATAGCTCAAAAATGAAAGTTAAAGACAATATGCAAAGATAATTGGATATAAAAAATTATTAAACAATTTCATTATTTATGGATACTGCATAATATTTTACAACTTAAATAGATATCATTGTTATCCTTGTAATTCTTTTCTCTATAATTTCTCTCCGTGTGAATGTTAATATGATTGTAACTTAAAATATCAGGAGAATTTTTTTTTTTTATGTACTATTTTACTGATCTCTGATTTAAAATGATTTCATGACTTATGTTCTCCTTTGGGAAATGACCCATGAGGATTAGACATAATTGGTACATTTCATATTTATTTTCTCACTTGATCACACATTCTAGTTCATTCAGGGGTATCTGTCCTTTTAAAGTAACTCATTGTGAAAAGCAGTAACTCACATGAACACAGGCTTTCAATTCAGTGACCTAACTTGAAGTTTTATTCAACCTTGCCACTTACTAAAACTAGGTGACCTTGAACAAGCCATTTTGTATCTCAGTTTCTCAATTTGTAAGATGAAGAAAATTAGGCCTACAATTTAAGGTTGTTTCGAGGAATAAATGAGATTATATTGTCACATTGTGAGTACAGACTAAATAATCACTCTACTCCCCCCATAGCTATCTCAAAAATGAGTACATATGTGCTGTGGTTGTTGTGTAACTTCTAGACAAGCAATTAATGCTCAAAGAACACTGGCTTGGTTTGCTTCCCTGGTGATAAAAAAAAATAATTTAAATAAGAAAGAAGAAAAGAAAGCATTCTTGTGACAGTATGAAAGGATCAGACCAAGTTAACATGAAATCAGAATAGACCAGTGTCTAGGCATTTTTAAAGTGTCTTAATTTAGTAATTTAATTCAATTAAGTCCATGGGCCAAGAAAA
>NW_006494614.1:50716331-50716664 GCF_000325575.1 Pteropus alecto | reverse complement strand
TGAGGATTCTTATTTAAAATGGAATTGTTCAACCTAGTACTATTAATTAGATATGCCAAATTCAAAGAAACCCACCCCATAACAGACAGGATCAAATGAGACTTACAATAAATTATTTGGTTTCAGCAAAGCAACATTGCCCAGCTTATAAAATTGAATTTTTAGTTTGGTTTATGTTTATCGATTTTCTTCAATTTTGTAGAAGCTACAAAAATAAGAAATGTAAGCCTAACTTTATGTTCTTAAAAATTTACATAATTTACAATAAATAATTTAAGTAAAAAAAAAAAAAAAGGAATTATTCAGTTCCAGGTAGTCAGTTTAGTTCGAAAA
>NW_006494614.1:50609151-50716282 GCF_000325575.1 Pteropus alecto | reverse complement strand
TTTCCCTGCCTTCATGAAGCTCAAAATAGAAATAAGGGTACCAAGAGTGAAACCATCTGTTTCTCAGATGCATATCAATGATCCTCAGTTCTGGAGAATCACAGTGTTTATAACTGCACTCCTCTACAAGCAGGAGTCTGATAGGCTAGCAGTGACCTGAAAACAACAATGATGACAACTAACTGTGTACCGTATGCAAGTATTCATCTCATAAACCAACTCTCTAAGCAGCTTGATTGATAAACTGCTACTTTAAGATGGTCGTACCTTCTCCCCCTTTCAATTTCCTCAGCTAAGAGGCCAGATTGTCCAGAGCGAAAGGCTCAGCATTGTCCTTTCTCCTTTAGACCCTCCTCCCTGACATTCTAGGATATAAGATTTGGAACCTACAGACATTGTTTGTGGCCCATTCATTTTCCCAGAGCTTACTGATTTCATTCAATAATTGTTGGATGGCATTTCAGGACTGCACCACCTATTTATATAAAAAATCTTTACCTTGCTCAAGATCTGAGAAGATAATCTCCAAGGCTTTGATATCCTCTCATATTGTCCAGATTTCGAGATATTTGAAAAACAATGTTTTTTAAGTTTTTGTTTCATATTTTATCATTTTCTTGTCTTATTAAAAATAGGATTGCTGGATTTTCTTCTACATTTATGTCCTTCTGATGTGCTTGAAGGGTTTCAGTGGAGGATAGTAGAGTAAAAATGCCTTCATTTTAACCAAAATGCCTGCTATTTTAACCAAAGGTCCAAAAAGACCTGATTTAAATTCTCTCTTTACCACATACATCTGTATCATGTACATATGTGGTGTATACACACACACACACACACACACACACACACACACACACACACACAATACACATATGCATACTTACTTTCAAAAATTGTAGAAGTTTCTCTGAGGCATAATATAGTAAGTATTATCATATAGGTACAATTTCCTCTTCATCAAAAACTGCCAATACATAAATTATGATTTCTTTGATCTCATGTGGGGTTGTCTTCTGGAACAATCTTATCAAAAAAAAAAAAAAAAAAAGCCACTTTTTCTTGCATAGTACTACAGTACAAAAAAAAAAAAAAAGATTTTCACCTATACTAACTTATTTAAAACCTGGAGCAATTTTCTAGGGGAGATTTGTGCTCTATTTTGCAGATGAGAAAACTGAGGTATCAGAAGGTTTAGCCCAAGATCATTCATATAATATGTTTCAGAGAACTGGGAGAGAAATTATGTATTTTCCTAACCTGACTGTGCATTTTCTACCATGCCACAACTCAGTTTATAGCTAAGATTCGAATAAGGCCCTCAGTGGATTTTCTAGTGAGAAAACATAAACATTGGTCAAGATATGCTTTTTGATGATACTTTAGACATTTTGGTTATGTTGTTCAAATAAGGCTGCAAACCATTATAAAAAGCCATTTACTGCTATCCCCTGTCTTTTCTATGACCTTCATAACTACAGGACCTGCAAAGGTTCAAGAGGAATGTCCTGAAATGCTGATTTTCAGTTTAGTTATCTTTCTGGTAGTGTGAAATTTGGATTGTTTGCCTGCTCACCCAGTTGTGAGCATTTGCTGTCAGGTTTAGAAATTTGAATGAGCTTAGATGATGGTTCTATAATTTAAGTTCCTGTTCACAATCTCGATTCATTAGTGTTCAGTCAGCATGGAATATTTATTAAGGTGCCAGGTACAATGTACATTATCAATCAAACACAGAAAGAAAACAGAGATTATAATGTGAAAGAAAAAAAAAATAAGAGACCTCAGGAGATTGACAGAATTCTTTTTTACATCAGACTCCATCAAGCGCATCTATAATATGAGAATCACAATTTTTTATTTCTCTCTTCTAAGCTCAAGTATTGTGTAAGAAAAATAAAACAAATTCATGAGACTATCCGACCTCTAGGAAAAATGTCTTTTCAGCCCAAATTTACTACTTTTAATATATTTTATTTCCAATTCATATATATCAGTGCTACATTTACAAGCAATAATTTTAAACTCATGAAGCAGATAATATCTACTATTTACCTAGCATTTTAATATTTATTAGAACTTTTTCTTCAAATATTCTGTTTTTTTTTTAATCAAAACAGTCATTTAAAGTAGATATTATTAAAATTCCAATGTAAAGTGATCGAAGCCAGGGCTCAGTTGGCTCAAGGTCAAACAAGATGTGAATAATGTGGAGCATTCAATGGCTGTTTTTCTCATTTTTCTATACCGTATATCACAGATCTAAGAATTTTACCACTTAAAAAAAAATAATTCCTAATTCTACTCAATATTGGGTTTTTATCTGGAGACTGGTATCTGTACAATGAAGAGAAAAACAATTCAAATTTTTCTTTTCCTTTATTTGGTTTATACTTAGAGAATGTTTTGTAAATTCCAGGCACTGTGCAACTCTTTGAGTATAATCTGTTGTAATCTACATTTTATAGTTGAGAAAATCAGGCTGAGAAAATTTCATTTGCCCAAGACCTATTAGTAAATGGTAAAACCTAGATACACACGCAGGCCGCTGGCCACCTATGTTTCTACCACCAGGCTCCAGATTCTCCTCACTGCTATCTACATGTAGTTTCATCACACCCAACTTCTTTGTTGCCAAGAAGACAAAGATAAAGGCAGAACCCATAGATATTGAAGCGATCAGACAAATGTAAACCATTAAGATATTCATATTACATACAGTGCTTCCATTTGCTGAGTTTGAGTACAAAATTTCCTGAATCTGAGACAGAGTTCTAAGATTCTCTCACCTGTAGCACAACACCACGATGGTTCCAAAACCAGGCAACACATTAGAATTACTACGGTGCTTTTTACAATGTGAATATCTAGAACTTATTCTTGATCTATACCCCTAGGTGTGGAGCCTGAGAATCTTCGTGTTTAAAAAGCTACACAGATGATTTTTCTGTAGGGTGACCAACTTTTTAGAGAGCCATCACAGGACACAGTCATACCAGACCCCAAAATAAATAATAATAATACAAGTAAGTGTAAAAATTAGTGTTATACTCTAATGTGTGTATGAAAAAATGAAGTATATATTTGAAATTATATATTATTCTGCATATTTACTTTTCTATTACACAAATGCTATTGTTTAACCCAAAAGCTATAGAACTATAACTGTGGTAATTAGTAGTGATTAGTAATATGACTAATTAAATAAATATATATGTGAAATTATAACTATTTTTATGTTTCTATCCTCTGATACAGCAACTTATTTTAACACTTTTTAACTCTGTAGTGGAATTTTAGTGTACATTATTGTGTATTTCTAAATTATATAAATGTATATGGATGTAAGACTTCTTAAAAAGAAAGCAGTCAAAAAAGTCTTGTGAAATAGGTGTCATTAATAGACTGTAGCCTTTAAGGCATCTTTCTTTCACTTAATGTAGTGGTAAAACTGAATACAATCAAACATAAAATTCACTTAGACATACAGTTCTACTTTTATCAATCTTACATCGCAGTGATATCTGGTCTTATTCCATTGTCATGATATCAAACTAAATAGTCTCTAGAGAAAAGTATTTGATTAGTTAGGATTTTACTTAACTAGCAACAGTAGACTTTTGGACTTGAAGGGATTTGTTTTCTGCACTCCCAAAGTACCATCTACTTTGTATCTACGGGCTTGTTTTGATAGACCATTTGCTTATCAGTCAGGTCCTTTGCAGCTGTACACTTATCATTAAATACTCCGAAGTGCATTAGGTGTCATTCTAAGTTAGACCTTTCTTTCTCTAGCAAAATGATTTTAAATATAGAGGTAATTTGAATTTCTGAAAGTGAATTCAAAATAAGTTACAGGTTTAGTAGAGAAATTGAGAAACAGCTATTTAACTTGGCTTTCCTTTTCTTGTGACATTGTTTTTAGTTCTGAATCAGTCTTTTCTCCAAAATATGTCAGTCTTTTAGCTATATGAATTTTTATGCAGCCTAAATATAATGTCACAACTCAGGTGCGAGCAATTCATCCTTTTCTAAGCTCTTTATGACCTCTTCAAAGATCATAACACAGCTTTAGAAAGCAATATATACATTTCTGTTTTACTATAATACTTTCTCCATTTTGATCCTCAATTTATTCTCATGTTAGAGAAGGATATTTTTCTTGTCTCAAACTTTGAAAGCAATGGCAGATGAATATTTTAACATCTTTTCTATAGCAGGCATCAATGATAGCCATTTTGTAGGCACATATTTAAAGAGATTGTTTCCTTCCATTTCTATAAATTCTAAAGTTTGATTAAGTGCTCCTGCATGTTTTTAGAAAACTGAGAAGTGATCATAAACTTCCATTATGAAAGCCTCATTTCACAGGTAAATAAATCATACCCCTTCCTATGGGCAGAAGGTGTGCGGACATTTAGCAAAGCTTTTCATTTTATTTGATAAGAAGTCTATAGATTGAAGGGAATATGCCAAAACTTAAATTTTTACTATTTGTTGAATATGCAGATTGAGGAACAAAGTCTAGTTTATATCTGGACAAGATAGCAAGATATCTTTTTTTTTTTTAATGTTTTCTGCAATGTCATTGAAATTTTCATAAAAATCAAAAAAATAATTTGAAACTACACTTTTTAAATAAAAGTACTTCAGAGCTAGAGAGAACTTAATTTTTGTTGCTGGGATTCAATGTATCACTCTCCATATTCATTAGAAAACATAATCATTGTTAAGATCTCACAGAAACATCTCTGCTCTGTGAGGAACCAACTCGTCTGTTATCAAAATTCCCCCTTTTGTTTGTCGCAGGGCAATTTAGTTGCAATCTGTGAATCAGGAAATGTAACTTTACTAAGTTTCATAGAAAAATCAAGGGAACATAAGATAATGTGTGTTTATTCATAAGTATTTTCAAGCTAATTCAACAGCCATTATTTTCTCCTGAGTATTGATATCTTTTTAGGAGATTGCAAAAAAAAATTAACAAATACTTTAGAAATACTTGCCTGGCTCATCCCAAATTTGTGCTATTCAAGTCTTGCAAATTCACATTTCTTTCTCAACTGTGCCAAAATTTACAATTCCTGTACATCGTGCATGTCCTGTATGTATTCCTTTCTGTTTATCGTACAATATGTTTTGTTTGCATGATTTTCCCCCTAATCCATTTATATGTGTTCATTCATCAGTCATGAAAGAACACAGTTGCTTAAATTTCTTTTTTGTTGTCTGGGTTGTACTGGCATTTGTACTGTCATCGTATTCCTTTTCTTTTTCGTTTTCATTATCTGAACTCAGAAAACATGATCACAGTATCCACAATGTTAAAAATTAAACTAGTGTTATCTCGATTCAAAGCACAACAGTCATCCTACAGGCAAAGCCAGAGATGGATGGACTGTTAACATTATGATTACAGTATACTTACGTTGTACACTTAAGTCACATACTCAAGAGCATTGCAACAGTGTGAGCTGTAAATCATGGCTGCTAACATCAGTGATCAGGGAAAAATTAAAAATTCAGAACCCATAATCTATTCCATATCCATTTGGCACTAGCAAATGTATTTTTACCAGCCCCCCTGCTTTTATGCTACCATGTGAGTTCTGTTCTTTTTCCCTGAACTTTTGTTTCCGCCTTTGAATAGTATGGCTTTTTGTATCCCAGGAAAAGGGTTTCTTGGAATATGGTACTGTCAGTGGTAATACTGCAACAGTGCTGGGCAGCCAGGATGATCGGTCACCCTACCTTTTGGTCAGCTTGCTATTAGAGCCCAGCTGCAATGTTTATCACCAAATTTCCATGCCTCCATAATACTTCTGAACTGAGATCCTTGTCTGAAGTTTGTGACTGTGGTCTGATTACCTAATGTCAAGTGGCCAGACAGAGCACCAGTTAGAAAAAAATAGGGCTGTCAGGGGGAGCTGCTCAGGGTTACAAGGCTTAGATGATAAATTTGACTAGTTCAAACAAAGTTTATCTAGGAGATGATAAAGGCACTCATGATATTCTGTCACTATTGAAATTATAAAGCCTCAAAAGGGCAAAAATTATTAAGCAGCAGGAAGTAAAGACTCAACTCCTTAACAAGGCACCAACATTGCTCTATTGAGTTAGCATCTATCTAACGCCAGGCTTTTCATCTGCCCTGACATTTTGCAGCCCAAGATCTAGCTCAATGCTCTTTCATTTCTCCCAGGATGCCATGTTCTCTCACTCTCATTAGCGGGCTTGTTCTCTTCTCCCTCCAAAATGCCTTTTCTTCATCTGTGTGCTTGGTTAACTTCCATCCATCCTTTAATTTGTAGACTATAAGGTACTTCCTCAAGTAAGTCCAACCTCACCCCTAGCCTGGGATGGATGCCTGTATTACCTAGAATCTATGCTTATTCTGAGCATACTTGCAACATCCCATAATTGTATGTCTTCATTACTATATTCTAAAGGCAAACACCCTGGTTTTTACCTTTGTATCACCAGCACCTGGGGTTACTTGTGGCATGTTATAAGTTCTTGATAAATGCTTGATGATAGTCTTGAATGAATGAATGATTGATTTATTGGATAAATGCATGAATGAATTAATGGCAAAAATTATCATCAACTACCATAATGATATGAGAAGTTTTTATTTCCTGAACACATATGAGCTCTTTAATAACGTCTGCATAACTCTTCCATAGAACCTTTTAGTCATTACAACTAAACTTATTTTTTAAATTAAAGCCCCGCATGGATAACTTTATTTTACTGGGTTATCCATACGAAACTACTGTTTTTATAATTTTAAAATAATTGAGTATTAGCAATTCAATATAATTTAATATAATAGATACCATTCAGGAAAAGTACCTTTAATAAACATTAGAAGTCATCATACTTAAAGAAATAACCATCCCTATTTAAAATGCCCCAGGACTTTCAAGGTAGAATATTGAAAACCCAATTGATATCATAAGAAAATCACTAATACCAAAAAACTGCCATTGGCACTATATTCTGGATAAGTATGGAGATGAGACCCTCTTGTTTTATACCACAGTGGCTCAGAAATGTTGTAACATTCATCGCAAGATTGTCTAAAAGCTTAAGGTTAACAAGGAGATTGGAGATAACTTGTACATGGCATAAACTATATGTTAAGGTCTATATCACCAGGCCTGGTTTGTTTCATACAGTGGATGCCATTAATCACTCACAACCAAGAGCATACTGTAGACATTCTGGATTTTCAAAATCTAGGCCACAAAGGGAGAGCACAAATTTATTCTCCCTCTTAACTATTTAATAACATCTGTTACAGCTAAGGTGATGTGAAATCCAGCGTCGCTCCAGCAGCATGGGGGAGGAGGAGTCGGTGATGTTGTTGTGTGTTGTCCCTTGGTTCTTCCCCACCAAAGCAGCAAAGAATTATAGGTCGACAAGATTAAGAAGAAGTAAGATTTATTGAAAGTATATTTTGAAAGAGATGGGCCACACTAAGGAAGGCTGCAGCCCTGTGGAATTTGGGAGGTGAAAAGATAAAAGACAGAGTATGCTCCAAGGGAGGGCCAGTTTTCAGCCAAGAAAGCTGTAACAGTGTAGAAGTGGGAAGGTCTGTTTATATTTGGGTTGTGATGGGAGATCCTAGATGATCCCTATGTGAGATCACCTTGACTGACAGGTGGCTGCTGTACAACACTTTGCCTACTGCGCATGTACTTACCCAGAATTCAGTCTGTTATAAATAGATTCATGAACTTCTAGGCATAGTCATGATATTATAATGATGGTATAATGAGGCTAAAGTTATGGGCAGGTTAGTACTTTCTGTACAGGCGTCTGTAGCTGGTTTAGCTATCAGCTTTTATAGCCTTTATGCTCTAGGATTTGGGGTAATTATAAGCATAAAAGGAAGATATTTCTGGAAGATCCTTAAGGAAGGTCTTCAAGGGAAGTTTCTATGGTTACAGAGCTAGGCCTTAGCTCCTGTCACTCATACCTAACTAACTACCTAACAATCTTATTGGATGGTTAACAAAGGAAACAATAGTCCCTTTCAGGTGAATGTAAATTTTTATCATGGCAGTGTATTTGTTTTCTATTACCACTGTAACTAATTAGCACAAACCTAATGGCTTAAAACAACATCCATTTATTATCTCACAGTTCTGTGGAATAGAAGTTTAAATAGTCTCCATTCAGTTCTCTGCTCATGGTATCACAAGACTGAAAGCAAGGTGTTGGCTGGGCTGTGTTTCCATCTAAAACTCAAGGTTCTTTTCCAAGCCCTTTCAGGTTGTTAGCAGAATTCACTTCCTTGTGGTTACAGGACTGGGATCCCTGTTTCTCTGTTGGCTGTCAGCTGGAGTTACTCTCTGCTTATTCTTATCATAGAAAGTAGAGGCCAGCTGTTTTCTTCTCAAATACAACAAATTTTTCATTTTCAAATCAACAAAAGCACGTTTTTGACTTCAAAAGAAAATGTTTTATGCTTTGAATCTCTCCAACTTCCCCTCCTTCCAGAGAAAGAAAACGATCTGCTTTTAAAGAATTTCTGTGATTAGATTAGACCCACATGAATAATCTGATTATTAACCTTAATTTTATCTGCAAAATCCCTTTTGCCATCTAACAGTAACATAGTTAAGCTGGTATTTCTGCTGTTCATCGGCTTGATCAATATATACTTGAATACTAGGCACCTTAAGAAGCTCTTTGGATAGAGTCTCTGCCTTCAATGAATTTATAATTCAGTAAAGAAACATATAAATAACTAGATGTTTATAATATGGTGTGTTAAGTAATGTGCTAGAGTTAAAACATGGTGGGTTATAGGGACACACAGCAATAGCAAATGAGCCAGAAAAGTGTGTTGGGTGCCAATCATCATGTGTATGTGTCAAAAATATTTTTATTTTGCCAGAAAGTTGGCTATACTATAATGCAGCCTGTTCAGAGAGGAAACTAACAGATTGTATTTTATGCAGTGTCAAAGGCACAGAAAAGTGATAAGCACAGAAAAGGCAAAGTTTCTGCCCAGAGAAAAGGCAAACACATCTGAACATATGACATTACTCTCCTTTGACAGTGCCTACTCATGTATTCCTGTTGTAAAAACCTGTGATTCCAGGGGTAACTTTAATGTATGTGGATACATTTATATAATAGGTGGATTCAGCTTTTCCAGCTTAGGTAAAGTCTAAGTTCTCTTTTTTTAAATCAATTCATTTCAATTATTTCAATTTTTTTCTAAATTATTTAGACTTTGCTTTATGCAAAACTACTTTGTATTTTAGTATGATTAGTGAGTCTTAATAATGCCATACCTGACAGAAATATTTGTTCCTACCTTCAGTTTAGTTTCTTTGGTTAGTCTTTAAACAGTTTTTACAATTGATTATCCAACAATCCCTAGAAAACAGCCTGTCGCAGATGATACCCTGAGAAAGTTACTTAATTTCTGTGAATCTCAACATCCTTATCCATGTTAGGACAAGTCTAGACATTTTTTAGGTATTTTAGTATATTGAGCATTATGAGTATTATAATTATTGAAAGAACTTAAAGAAATAATTCTTGACAAAATAAAGCATTTAATGACATTTTATTGACACAAAAAAGTCAAGTAGTATGCACAAAAATGCAAAATAAAATATGTCATCTGAAATAGATGCTTGTAAATTTGTATGCATGTAAAAATAGACACTATTGTGATAGACAAGTGTGTTTTGATACACACTCTCTCCTAATCCTGGCAAACTTTTCAATTATGCTAGCATTCACACATTTTGGGCATAGAATTTCAGAACAGATTTTTTTTTTAAAAAAAATCCCAAAGGCACTGATGTTGTAGATATACTTGAATTAAATGTTTTCTGAATCTCTCTTACATACATCAGAGTCTCCTGGGCACTGCAGACACAAAACTGAATGAATCAGGGACCCTGGACTCAAGGGATGTTGCAAGCTAGAACAGAGGTTCTCTGAAAACATGCGCTTATGAGTTTTTTCACAAGTAATTGGCAATGAGGTAGTTATATATAATTCCAGAGTTTACAAAAGATTTACATGTTTATATTATAAAGGGCATACAAGATTTTCCCCCTAGACTCTTCTACATTCTTACTCTGTGTTCCAATATGCTTCTAAATGGAAGTAAATGTGGAAGATACAGCTAGTGGGCCAGAAGTTGTGCATGGGTTACCAGGAAGAAGACATGGAAGTATCTTGACCTATGAACATTATCTATTCTGTACCTGCCAAGATTGGGAACCATAGCCTAGTGGTTCCCAATTGGGAATTTGTTTTTAAAAAGCCTAGGATAGCAGAAACAGAGTTTCTTTCCATGGTATGTTTTATTTAAATCATTTTTATAATCATTACTCACTTCAACAGTTATATGTCCTAAATATATCAGCATGTCAGTAGCAACCCTACATTTCAGTGGGCTCTGTGTGTGTCACCGATATACCATAATGAACGAGATAGGCATGTTTGTAGGCTTCATGAACCTTATCGTGCTTTTTATTTTTCCCTTTTGCTTTCAACCTCCCAGAAAAATTACATAAAAGGCAAATGCTAAGTAGCAGACACACATTTCATAAACATTGATTCATGTTAGATAAAAATGAAACTTTATTTTCCTATAATGTATCACAATGTTTTTATTCCAGGCTGTCCATGCCTAATGCAGGAACTAAATTTGGTCACTTTCAGATAAGTTCTGCGTAAGGCAGTGATTTTTTTTAGTCTATCAGGCAAATCAGTCGGTCATTCTGTTTAGACTCCCTGTTAGGAGAGTCTCTCTCCTGTTTCCCCCATCATTGATTGCAAGCTCTGGAGGGCTTATTCTGCTGCTGGCACAGTGCTGTATGGAAGATCTCTCTGTGCTGCAACCTCATCTGCCTAGGTCTCCTGCTGGTCTTCCACCCCCAATATAATCTACTTCACATTCAGAATAAGAAGCTGAGTGACTCCTGGGAAGCCTTCAGGTACCCACAAGGCTCCCTAGCACTGCCACCTTGTGAGATTTCATCATGCCCTCACCCAAACCCTAGAGGGGACTAGTACACCACATCTTTTTGATATACACTCCTTTGGCTTGGCTTGCCATGAATTTTTATCTCAATTTCTCTTGTATCATTCGGTCACTCACTTGCTACAGAAAAGTCCAGGCTCATATGTGTGACTCAGATCACCCTAACACCCCTCATTGATATTCACCTATCAGAGGTACAGGTGAGGCTAAAGAAGGCCCAGGTTGTAGCTTCTTTCTAATTCCCCAAATTCCAAAGGGAAATTCTCTTACATTTCTGCACTCCTCCCTCCTCACCTGCCCTTCAGCTCACAATGGGTGAGGCTGAAACACAGACCCACTCTGCAGCTTTGTTACATCTTCTTCAATTCTTTTCCCTTACCCCAGCCTAGAAGGGTTTTCTAGTCTGGAACTGTGGTGGTTCATCTTCTCTTTCAAATCTTCTTTCTTATATCTGAATAAAGATTTTATTTTAGAAGGTCTCCATTAACTATTTGATGTTACTGTTCTAGGCTGATGACAACCTCATTGTCACATCAGGATTATAGACTGTTACAGAGAGGAAGACATCTTTAAATTACTCAAATTATTATCCTGCTATTATTAAAGCATAGAGTTGTATATAGATGGAACTAAATGACCCTTTTCTGTGTTCCCACAATACCATGTCCATATTTCTCTTAGTCACTTACGCTGATTTATTGAAAACCTAATTATGCAGTTTCCACCACTAAACTATAATTTCTTCAAGGACAAGGGAGCATGCCTTAATCATTTTTTTTTATTCCAGGGCCTAGAACAGTGCTTTGCATACAGTAGCAACTGTAATTGCTAGCACTTACTGAGCTCTTGTTGAATGCTCTGCTTTTGGTTGAGGGCTTTACAAACATGATGTCTTTTGATCCTCAAAACCCCTTGAGGCAGTAATATGGCTGTGTTTTACATCTGAGAAACTCAAGATCAGAGAGCTTTCCTGGAGGCAAAGATATTACAGATTATAAGGAGTAAAGGCAGAGATCAAACCCAGGCTTAACTTCTGCTTGTATGCAAGGTAGAGAGTTAGCCCAAAGGAAATTTAACTATTTGTGGTGGGGAGGAGGGATGTGGTGGTCAAAAAATACTCCCTGTAGGAATGGTTTAGAAGAGCTATTTAGGCAAAAGTATCAATGAGGGTTTTGGCCAAGCCTCTGTATAGCAGTCAGTTGTCTTAGGGATATCTCAGGGAACTTGAGTGACTCAGTAATGTGTATGTGCATGAGCAAATTATTCTTTGTCCTGAATCAAGAGTGCTAATGTTGACTTTACTAGAACACAAAGATTAATAGTAAATAGACTGTTCATATAATATCCATTTATTCTATGTCTTGTAGCCATCATGGTATATTTTCTTAAAAAAAAAAAATACACACACACACACACACACACACACACACATATATATACATATATACACACACACATACATACACACACACATACATACACACACATATATAGAGCAATTTAAATACACACACACACGCATAGAGCAATTTAAAAATGGAGAATGAGAATTGAGATGAAAATATGAAGCCATGTATAATATTGATATATAAAAGAATCTGCTATTTAAGCAATGCGTGGTTTCTAGAATTGGGCCACAAGTTTGTTTATAAGCTTTCTAGCAGCCAGTGCAAAGAGGGAACCACAAAATTTCCAGCGTCCATAAAATAATAGAATAGATACTCAGGAGCAACATCACTATTTATTCCTGTTGTGGTGACCAGAGAAAATTCAAACCAATGTATAGTGTGATAAGCAATATTTTCAAAAATATTCTTATGGTGGATAGTCCGAGTAGTTGAAAAGTTGTTTTTCATTTTTTTTTCAGTTTTTGTCACTAAATATTGATAGCATCAAACTAAGTTACAGTTTAGTAGATAAACATCTGCTGGGAGATAAAGTAAGATAGTCTCTGCTATACATATTCTCTGCTCTTTTGAAATAATCCAGCATTGGACTTCAGTGTCTAGCCTTAGTCTCTAGGCTATCCTACGAAATAATGATTTTTTTTCATCAAGCTTTTGGTAAATATTGACAAGCAGTATATTTGAGGTTATATTTCCCAAATACCCCCTCTGTACACATCTATTTTATGTTGTCGGATGTGTTCAGATGCTTTGATAGTCATCAGAACTGGAGGCAGAATTCACATCCTCTCATGAAAGAGGATGACCTGTGACTTCCTGCGTGAGATTTCAGATTATGCAGCAGACTCCATGGGCAAAGTAAAGACAATTAGGACTTTCTCAACAATTAATGTTGGATCAATTCCAGTGTACCAGCAAATAGGCAATTTAGAATCCAGAGAATTCAAGTCTTCAGTATAGTCAAAACAGTTCCAGTATTTGTTTATTCATTCAGATAGTCACTCAACAGCAATGTGCTTTTTGCATCTAAGACCTTTAAATCAGGTATAACTAAGCCCCCTTCCACCCAGGCCATTCTGTGTACCTATAGAGTGATTAAATTAAAAATAGAATGTCCTAGTGTGCCTACAAAATAAATTGTCTATGAAATATATAGCAAGTGAATTGAATCAGTACATTTCTGAATACAATTATGAAATATAAAAGTCCTATAAATTTTGGGAGCTATCTACCTAAATTGGGCCTTTTACTGAAGAATACTGATTCTTTCTGAGTCACTGGCCAGCAAGCCAGTTGTCCATTTTGGTTCCATGTAATTGCCAAGGGTGGAAAGGCAACAGGAAAGTCTGTTAGTGGCTCAGGCCCTCCACTCTCTCCTTTGATGTTGTCTCACAATGCACTAGCTGAGACTAGTAGTTCTCCTGTGCCCACTGGGGAAGGATTATACAAATCATACTGGCCCAGGTGCCAGTAGTTGGCATTCCCAGTGTTGGTAGAAAACTTCCTCAAAGAGCTGACACTCAAATGCAAACTATTTGTGCCCAAGCTCAGGCTGTTTCCTGTGCTTGCAAGGGCACTCATATTTATTAAAAAGGATCACTTGCCTCATACTCCTGTATGTTACACTTGGAACAGGCACATGTCCCCACAGGATGACCAGAAGCAAGAGTTCTGGACCTCCCATTGTACTGAAACTTCTACTCCCTAAGCACTTGCATAAGCCTTTTGCTCCATGTGTATACAACCAAAATTTTAATACTGTAGGTTTCCAGAATCAGAAGTTGTATATCAGTTTATTGGATATAACCTCAAGTTATTAAGGCAAAAAGACCAAAAAAATTATTTTTCTCTTTCAAAATTATCTAAACCTTCAAAAAAATTTTTTTTTTTCTGAGACTCTAAGTGATATTAAGATGCAAGCTTTTAATAAATAACAAGTAGGGGACAATATATACGACTGACGTTTCTTAGCCATCGTCAAGCCCTGATTCAGAAGTTTCTATTCAAATGCCATGGAAGGCTTAAATAGAGCTATAGGTAACCTTTCATTAATCCTAATTTTTTCATGTGGTTATAAAGTGTATGACAGTGGTCAGTAGTGTGATAGACAAGTCCCTAACCCACCAATTCCCAAAGAATGTTTGCCTGAGAATTCTCCAGGCTGCAGGAAACTGACAAACATTGTAGGTAAAATACCTGTTGGCAATAAGATAATTATTTGTGTGAGAAAACAGGCCACAAATGTAAATAACAGAGTCTAGCATGTATTTGAATTCTAGGAGAGGAAGTATTTTGAGTTGAGAAAGTTATGGGAAAAAAACCATTAAGGGCCAAGGCCTACCACTGAAAGTGATTTATAAATAACTATTAAAACAAACAAACAAACAAAAAAAAACTGCCCTGGTTTTTAAACTTGAAGCCTGCTTTTAATTTTTTTCTGGTTGCTTTCTTTACAATACGATAAACTATTCTTAAGACCCAGAGAGAAAGGTGTTCCCTGTGTTGATCACCTTCACAACATTAGCAGAATGTGAAAGGTAAGAGGGATGCAAAACTCAGACAACTGGTGATTGAATGAGGGTTCTCAGGGGCAGGCTTCTGGAAACATCCTACAAAAAGTATGATTTTCTACTTAACTAAAGTTGTCCATTTATGATGCTCCCTTGTCATGGGAGAGAAGCAAAAGAAAGAGGCAGTAGAGACAAGGGCACAATGGGACATTACCAGAAAGAAGCTACTTCTGTGTCTCCAGCTTTCTCAAATTGGAGAAGGGAGTCCTGAGGAGTCATTTCCATTTCAAGTGTTTTCATAAAACCTCAAACGAAATGTTATTTCTGGTCACTTCTCCTTCTCCTCCTGTACAGTATCTTTCAAATATTATTGTACAGAGCAAATTTAGACCACAGTAGAAGGTTTGAGCCCATCTTATGCAGGACTGATTATATATGAAAAAGCAATACCAGAGAATTTAGATTTAGAACTGGGTTCAAGTCCCCTCTCTTTCAGCCTGAGAGTCATGTGGCTGGAGTAGATTACTTAGCCTTGACTGCATGGACAGATATTATGTGAAGTGTGATACTGAATTTACTGCAGAGATATTATCAAACAGAATTTGCAATATCCGTGTCTCCTTTATAGAGATTCATAGGAGAATTTTTTCTTATAACTTGCCCTGAATAAAGTAGTAAGTTATCAGTGGTTCCCAGTGGCTAGCTGAAAAGCATGGGCCTCAGGCGAAGTTGACCCTCGACCATTCTGAGTCTTAATTTCCTCTTCCTAACATGAGCATACTAATTCTGACATAGGATTGTTGTGGTGAATAAATGAGATGATGCAATATGTGATGTTTAACACAGTGTCTGGTATAGAGTAGCTACACCACAAATAATAGCTGGAATAATATTAGTTATTATCATTCAGCTATCATTTATAACAGAGAAAGGATAGAAAAAAATTAACAAAGTGAAAATGTACATGGAGTGAAGTCTGGGGAAACAGACACTAGCTTCCCAGAGCCCTCTTTCAATGGAATCACACAGGACACAGTCAATTCCTCCAGCAATGAGTTGTGACAAGTGAAATTCTATCGGAGAAACTCTTTAAAGATTCAGTGCCCAAGGTTTTCACTGGAGGCTGGTTTATGTAGGCATTCTCTGTCTAGCATGTATTTGAATTACAGATGCCCAGAAGGAAAACAAATATTTAGTATAAACCACACTTTTTATACAAACAGTTTAGGCACAGTGAGCCACTCTTATCAGTGTGAGAACCTTCCTGAAATCCAGGTTCCCAGAGCCAGCCAAGGGCCAGCCTTTGCAAGCAAGCCTTTCTGGGGGTTCAGCTTCAGACTTGCTTTGTTAACTCTTTTGTTCAAATCTCCACTAAAAATTGTTTATTATTTAATAAATGTATGTGTCATATTTTATGTCATTTTTATTTCCTCATTTACTTTTGTTTCTTGTTTTGTGTATATCTCCAAGCTATCTCATATCTTTTTTTATAGTAAGTTCATAACAAATATTCATTAGATGCATATATGGAATAAGACTATATTACATTAAATAATAATTAGATATGTGACACTGGGCCACTTGTAAGCTGTTAGTCTAAGTGTCTCATATATCTTCAGAATCAGAATGTCTCTTTCATAGGACAATAATAATAATAAATGTGATGATGATGCTTATTTTTCATATTTTAGAATCCATGTGGTTATTTTGAATATCAAATAAAATAATAAAATTAAAAATGTGTTATATATTTTACATCCATAAACACTCAAGAGCTATTATAATTATTTGTAATATGATGGTCTTGGGTGGGTCACCTAAGAAAGTAGAGTAGCTGATCTTCCAGCTAATGAGGGATGGCTACACAGGAAAGTTAGAGAAACTAAAGTCCACTTCAGGAGATGTAAGTTTACAGCCTAGTTCTTCCACTTACTTGCTGGGTTACCTAGAGAAAGTTTCTTGACCTCTCTTCCATGTCTCAATTTTCTTACCTGAAAAATGGGAGTAATAATACTCCCATTATTTAGTATGGTTATTTTAAGGAATGAATGAAATGGTACTTACAATGACACCCTTAGCTCAGTGTATGATATATAGCAAGAACTCAATTAACATGTCATTTTTTGCTATGTGTCTCTCTGTCATTCACTTTAAATATTGGTTCTAAAACAATTCACTTAGGAGGTCCAGATCCCAATAGCCTATCTACAGTGTCTGCACGAGGTGAGCTCCAAGATTCCTTACATGCTATGGAATGTAACTGAGATTTCATACGAATGACCTCTTCTGTCTCAGTGCATTTGTAGCACATTTCAGAGCCAGGACACTGCAGGGTTTAACAGGACAGGCTCAAGAATCTCACTGTTAAGGTTGGATCCTGGAACCACTCCACATTCGGCTAATTTACTCCATCCCTCTAAACCCTGAGTTCCAGTCTATAAGGTGAGAATGATCACTCAGAGTTGTCCCAAGTTTAAGTGAGAAAATGCATGTGTTTTGGATACTCACCTAGCACCTAGAACATTATAAATGCTTGATAGATGCCTATTGATTTTTGATATTATCTTTTCCTACTGACACTAAAACATTTTGAGAATCTATCATGTTATCATTATGAATTTTAGAAATTAGCACCCTCTTTTCAAAATAAGAATCCCTCCTTAACCCAAATATAGGGGAACGTATTCTAACAGGAAACTTTGGCTTATTAAATTGCTTTTCAAGGTAACTTTGGAAAAAAATCAAGAAAATATTTCTTGTGGGAAGATAAGGAAAGGTGTAGATCATCGAAACAGGTCCTATGATTCTGATGTAACTTTAAGGAGTTAACAGCTGTATTTCATTGGCCAAATGCCTATTGATAATTAGAGCAGAAATTTCACAAACATTAAAAATAACATTTTTCTTTCAAAGCTTCTTGAATTTAAACATTGGCTCAAAAGGCAAATTCTTACGCTCCAATCTCTGACTCCCCTCTCACATTCATGCCAGTCTTGAATCAGTCTTCCTCCAAACAGGGTCCAAAATCCATTATTTCTATTTACCTCAGACAGATAAACTGGTAGTTTTAAAAGTGGGAAGTTGAGATCTCTGTCACTTACTATTTGTAAACTAAAACAAGTTTTCAACCTCCCAGCCTTATTTGTCTTATTTGTAAAAGGGATATACTTATATCACCAGTCTCTAAGGCTTCTTTCTAGAATTAAATCCAATAGCAGTATAACTGTGTGCCATAAATACTGTGTGCACAACACTGTTGATCTGCAACTAATAGTTTTAGATTTCGGTGATAAAATTTATTTAACAGGGTCCAATGTCTTGATGACATCCCTAGTATGGCAGTTGCACACAATCTACCCACAGATATTTTGCATACAAAACTACATTGGAAGATAAAATCTCCTCCTTGAGTCTATCTTACCTCTAGAAGATTGTGAACACCTTGAGGATTGTGAGTGTCTTTCATGTCTACATCCTCACTGAATTCCCCTTTAGACATTGCTATGGACTGGATTGTGTCTCCCCCAAAATTCATATGTCGAAGCCTTAACCCTCAATGTGACTGTATTTGGAGTTAGGGTCTTTAAGAGATAATTAAAATTAAATGAAGTCATAAGAATGGGGCCCTAACCCAATAGGATTGGTGGCCTTAGAATAGAAAGAGAGATCTCTCGCTCTCTCTTCCTCTGTGTCCACACACTCATGTGAGGACAGTGCAGATGTATGCAAGCCAGGAAGAGATTCCTCACTGGAGAACAACTCTGCTGGACTTTGATCTGGGACATCTAGGATCTACAACTGTAAGGTAATAAATTTCTGTATTTTGAGCCATCCAGTCTATAGTATTTCATTTTTCCAGCCCAAGATGATTAAGATGAACACATTTGGTGAGAGATAAATACATGATCAGTGGAGGATGAATCCAAGGCTGAGACAAAGCTGAGAGTTTCTAGAGAGATGACAGGTATGCAGTGCTCTTAGTGTTAAGCCTTTATACACTCATTCAGGAATCATCATAACCACAATATCTAGCCAGTTTCTATTGTTGAATGCTTAATAAATCCAAGCCCTATATCAAGTGTTTTATATGTATTATCTCCTTAAATCCTCTATGTAATATTTAAAGTTATTTAAAATAGAACCAGTTTACAGAAGAGAAACTATAATTCAGAAGTGTGTTATATCCTGCCTACTGCTGCACAGTTAATAACAGAAAAAGAGTTAGTGTCTCGAAGACACTGTCCTTAATTGTCATGTTAAGCTATCTCTCATAGAATAATCAAAACATTGTCATCATCATCATCATCATCACCATTATCATCATTTTGTAATCCCTTAATGATTAATAACAATCAAAACACAGATTTATTTTCCTTCTCTATCACCTTTATAATAGTGATTTAGTGAGAATTATATTTTACTTCCACTGTTGGATGAAAACTTAGCAGATCCCAAGAATTTCTGCTCAGAATAATGTATTACAAAGTCATAAAGTCTCTTTAAGTTACAAACACAGTGTCAATAAGTTTAAGATTTTTAATAAAATACACACTTAGTACAGCATTAAACCATATCTTAAACTCTCTTTAGGTGGAAGAAGTCTGCATTTACAAGTAGCAATAAGGCTGGCTTCTTTATTTCATCACTCTGTTTTCTAGCCAGTTTCTGACAATCAAAGATGATGGAGAGGAGTTTTACTTTAACTCTTGTTTTCTTAAATTGGCTTCATTCTGTTCAGACTTGTGTATGTTTACAAGTGATGTTTTCATGGATACTTTTGTGATTCTTCAAATATTCCCATTACTGAGTATTTTTCTCCTGTGGTTCATTTGACTCAGGCAAATGTATCCTTCCCCCTGATAGTCATTTGGGACTTTTAACTCAGCACTAATAAGCCAGGTTCAGAGTTTAGGGGCTGAAGTCTCTTCTGCCTTCTCTCTGACCCTATTAGACATATCTCAAGACAACTTTTGGTTCAGCATTTCCTCTTCTGTGATCCAAATCTAGACTATAGGAAACACTTACATATACTTTTCCCTGATCATTTTTGGGCTTGTAGGGTAAGCCCAATGCGGCAGCATTCTCTTGTGTCCATATTGAAGCAGAGAATCAACCATGTTCTAGCCCATGGAATGTGCTAGGCAGGAGTCAGGTCCCAATTCAAGAACACATAGCCAAGTCTTGAGTCATCCTATTTACTCCTTATTCTCTAAACTTGAGTCAAAGGAGATAGAACCTCCCCCACCACCCTCCCACATACATCCACCCCAGTTCAACTCTCTTCTACATCCTCATTCTCTTTCACATTTTTTATATTTCATGTTCTATTTCATGTAAAGGATTTAAGTGCCATTGAACATATTTTTGACTTTTTTTTGGTAAATTTCGCACATGATGATTTGACTCTCAGACATTTTGAAGTTTGATGTTGATCATATTAGCACTTCAGTTGAAACTGCCATTGTGATTATGAATTGAGCACTTACTAGCACAAATGATGTGCTAGATACTAGAATGCAAAGATGAATTTTAATTCTGAGACATAATAACTGTTTGACGTTGGGCAAATTATTTAAGCTCTCTATGTTCATTTTCCTCATCAGATTGGTAGAGATAATGTAAGTTCCCTGCTCATTAAATAGTTGTGAGCATTAAAGGAGTTAATGTAGATAAACTATTTAAAATAGAATCTGATATATAATAAGTATCAGATACTTATCAAAATAAATGTTTGAAGAGAAAAATGCAGGTGTTTCTTTTTTTTTTTTATGTTGAGGCGGAGTTGGAAAATGACAGTATAACTTTTATGAAACAGTATGAGTTGTTATAGAGCAGGCGTATTAAATGCTTATGTGTGCCACAGTGAAAACAAAATGAATGAAGTGGGTCAAATATAAAAAAGTAGGGAACTGTAAGGACTATAGTGCACTGCAAAGCCTGTTTCCTCTGAAGTGGACAACTGCTTCTCAGCCCAGGTAACTGCTCATTCAGGGGAGAGCCAAGCCACTACAATAAGATATTTTCTGTTTCTTTTTTTATTTCCCCAAGAGAAATGGAAACCTAGGTTTTTACATAAAGTCTTCCCATTTAAAAACCTTAGCTTAATTTTTCTTTTTTGAAAAAGTAATGTGTTTACGGATCAAGTTCACCCATGGGCTGACAGTTTGAGATCTCAAACACACAGGGATGAGGAAGTTATCTCGGATCACAAAGGGAGGAGCACCCATGTCTTGAAAGAGCAGCAGAAGAAATAACATATGATCATTTTTAGGCATATATGTATGTGTTTTGTCCTTTTTTTTTTTTTAATGGCGATTAGGAATTTTAGGAATTTGTCAGGTGGAGAATTCTTTCTTCAAAGAGTCTCCCACCCATACTCAGCACAGAGTTTAAAATCTTTGAACCTGGATAAAGTCTTGGAGATATGAGAAAGTATGGCTTATTCAGAGAAAGTTGAAAGTTGTAGTGAGTTATGTTTAGATTTCTGACATACATAAACAGTTAGATTTTCTTGTTTTTATATATATATATATTTATATATGTATATAAATATATATATAAATGGATTATATATATATATATATTGCCATTTAGCTGAATATATAGCCTTAATTATTTTTTTGAGAACAAATGCAGAATGTAATGACAGAACTGGAATCCCTGAGATATAATAAAATGCTAGTCTACTTCATTTAAAAAAACAATTCGGTTATACAAGTACTCAGTTATTTCTATTGGAAAATATTTAATTTTACTTCTATTTTCTCTTAGCAAACATTGATTCTGATACTTATAATGTGGAAAAGTGATGATATAGGCATCAGGAAAATATTGTCATCTATTTACTTATATTATGCATAAAAATCTTCTAGAGATTCAAAAGGACCATTTTAGTGATTAAGATTAATTTCGTGTTCTGATTATCCTGGCAGTTTTAGCTTGTTGCTTAGCACTTATGGGCCTTTATAAAATGGTGAGTTATAGAAGTTTTCATAAGAGCTAATGGAATTGCTGACAGCATATGCCATCACCTTCATGAGCTCCTAAGAAAGGGTGCAATGGCACACAGCATAAGTAACAGAAGAACACATGTGTTCAATTACTTTAGCATCCATATAAACTTTTCCCTTTGTTGTGAAGAAGAGCTTATATGAGAAGCGTATTTTCGTTCACGTTTTGCTTGTGTTTCAGCACTCTGAAATTTCCAAGGAAATTGCGTGGAAAGCCCCTGTGAGTGGTGGTTAAGAGCAAGGGCTTCAGTCAGGCAGAGCTGGGCTTCAGTGTTTCCTTTACTACTTACTCGCAAGTCACTAAAACGTTCTGAGCTTCAGTTACCTCTTTTATAAGATGGGGCTCATAATAATATCTTTTCCATGGCTTGGTAAAAGGATCCAGTTATATTACATTTATAAAATATCTAATAAATTCAGATATTAACTAGTTTTTGACACATAAGGAGACTTCCTTGAATATTAGTTGCTCCGATGATGATGATGATGAAGATCAAAGAGGAGGAAGAAGAGAGATATCTATGACTCTGAAGATGAATGCACTATAAAGAACATAAGAGATAGGTGAATGGGCCACAAGGAGTGTGTCCTTGTCTAAGATTCATATTATTTATAACAAAAAGAAAAACAATGATGAAAAAGTATGTAACACTTCATGCAATAGTCAATGGCCATACTTAGGCTTTCTGGCCCTCTTTTTAAATGAACCATGGCAATTTGAGAAAGCAATACTCATAAATTCAGATATTAACTAGTCCAGCCCCTTTATTTTAGGGACAAGAAAAATAAATCTCAAGAGACTGGAGTGACTCTTTTAGCATCACTCAGGTGAACAGTGTTAGATTTGGGAATAATCCCAGCCCTCTAGATACCCCCTCTGTGGCCCTGGGTTCCACATATTATATGTTTAGATCTATTTTATTCACCCATTCATTCAATAGTAAGGATAATTTATTCCAGATACTGTTCTTGGTGCTTGGAAAACAGTTATAAATAAAACAGATACAGTCACTATTCTCATGAGTTTATAGTCTAGAGGGGAAACAGACTATAAAAATGAATTTTGTAAGATAATGTAATTGATGATAGTAAAATAACATGCAATTCAAAAACTAAAAGGGATAAGTCCTAACTTTAGCTTCTTCATGTACTAGCACTATAGCTTGTATAAGCCATTTGAACTACCTGAGTCTCAGTTTCTTCATCTACAGAAGAGAAATTATAATGTTTCTTTTTCACGGCTGCTGTATGGAGTTAAGATAATGTATAACAAAGGATATCGATTGCAATGCTCCCATGAATAGATCATGGCTATTAGTAAAATTATTATTAAGCGCTGGCTATGTCCAGACACTATTCTAATGACTTCATTTTTATTTTATTTTAACTTCACAAGAACCTTATGAAATAGATATTATTAATCTAGTTTTTTAGATGTGAAAACTGACGCCAAAAAAGTTTAGTTAACTTGCCCAAAACCACACAGATAGTAAATAGTGGAATCTTAATTCAGGCCCAGGTGATCCAACTCCAGAACTCCTAATGAGAGCTTGAAGCTTCTCCCTAGGTGTGGTCACCTGGGGACATGGTAATGGAGGAGCAATCTGCTTCCTCGTCTTAATTTAGCAGGGAGTGAAGATTCTCAAAACTTTGCAGGGTAGATTTTCTAAGCCCCAGAGTCCTCATTATTGATAAAATAGGAATATATAGTGGCTTTAGGTTATCGTGAAGTTGAAGTTCTATAAGGTAAATAAATTTCAAGTACATTGTTCCACAAATAGTAAGGGCTAAATACATATTCTTTTTCTTCTCTCACCTTTTCTTTCTGACTTTTACATTTTTCATTGTTTGGGGGATCCTTCAATTAACTCCTCATAAAATGCTTAAATATTTTTCAGATACAAAGCACTGATCTGGCACAGTGAGGGCAAGGAGAAATAAGAAATGGTATCTAGACTGATACTACACTCTAAGAAGAATTTTGTTGGTCTTTTGTGCCTTTCAGTCCAGTAATAATCTTACAATTGCTTGAGATGTACTGTTATCCCAACAGTTTTAGGCCTATTAAAAGACTAGAGATGAAGGCTCACTTCTGTGTTATAACCCCAACAAAACTGTTCAGAAAAGTATGTATGAAAATATCCATTGTGTACATGCCCACAAGCAGAGAAAACTGCACCTTGGGAAATTACAATGCTATTTGATAAGAAAGGCAACTTTTACATTTTAAGTACTCAGTGGAAATTTGTGCAGGTTTCCCTCTCCCCAACTAAGAATGAGTTTTCATTTTTATTATCTCCACAACTGTACATATTTTATCCTAGCAGATGCAACTGGAACTTTGAAATTGGTCACAATCAGAGCCAGTGCAAATTGTGGGGGAGGGCGAAGGCTAGGAAACAACAATACGATTCTGCAGGGCCAGGCCATCACGAACCCTATCATGCCTGATACCTTGCTCACTCCAGTCATAGGCCTTTCTCATACATAGCCAGCCTCGCTGGATGCAAGAAGCAAAGCCAAACATCATAGACTGGAAAACATTATGTGGGGAAAGTGGATTGATGGACTGTAAGTACGCATGTCCTTCATCTTTTCTTAGGGAGCATGTATAGCTACTAAGACACCAATGAGAGGCAAGTGGGTAAGTGAACTTACCATGGGGTAAGTGAATACTGCAAGGGCAGTGCCCTCCTCCACATTCCCATAAAGCCAAACTAAGAGATATAAGTCTCTTCTATTACACAGCGAACTAAAAAGATTAAAAAAAAAAAAAAAGACTGTCCTTGCCTTCAGAAGTTCAAGGACCTGAGAGAGGGGTAGGAGATATAGTGGTTTGGTACATGCCCTCAGTAACCAGACACTCTGGGACACTGTTTGCCAATTGAGTATCCTTACACAAATTGCATCTTATCTCTAATCTTGTTTCATACTCTACAGATTCGTAAAAATAATAGTTATCACCTCAGAGAAGACAGAAATAAAATAATGCAAGTTAAATGCTGGCATGTAATAAGCAACTAATGGGTATTACGCCTACCCTAATATTAACATTGTTATTAAATTGTATGAAAGTATGAATAGTAATTGTAATGCAATGTATTTAATATAATAACAAAGATAATGCAAATTCTATTCATAGTTGCCTGAGAATAGGTTTAAGAAGAGTCTTAAAGGAGGAGATACATGTATTGGATCGCAAAGAATGTGTAGGATTCAACCAGAGGAAGTGATTATTTTGGGGAATGAGAGAAGACAGACCCAAAAGAGCAAGCTTTGTCTGTGAAAGCATGAAGTGTGACATGTTGCAGCATATTCAGGGAACTGTCAGTTGTTTGATGTGGCTTGAGCATGGGATCTGAAATAGCAAGGTATGACTGAAGATGAGGCCACAGGATGGGCAAGAGCCAAAGTATGGAGGGTCCTGTCTACATGTATTTGTATTGTAGCCTGTGCACTAGGGGAGTCTGCAAGAAAAAAAGTACAATATGTATCATACCTTACACACATATCTAAATTGATACTTTAGACCACTGACTCTTCTGCTCTTTTGTTTGGTCAGTTTGTGGAGATAGCTACAACAAATATTTTAATCCTTTTTTTTACTTGGGGAAATAATTTATGGAGAAGATCAAAAGATATAGAGCTTTGAATGAGTCTGCATCTTAAAGATTAAAGTATACTTTCCTGGACCCACACTTTTTACTGGACTTTGCATCTCAGTTACCCACAGTACCAGCCACCCAGACCAGAAGGCTCCTTTGTGCTTTCCCTTTGCTCCATAGTTAGTCATTATGTTGTACACCTGCACCCTCACTACTTCCAATCCAGGGTCTGATATGCTATTCTTCTCTAAGATATCATTCGTTTATAAGATAATATCGCTGTCCTGCTCAACTCTTCCTCACAATGGAATCGTAATTTGTAAATGCAAAAGGAAAGAAGAAAAAAGAAGATTCACATTAATATTTATATCACAGTAATAAATGTTGCAGACAGGATTTTCCAATGATGAAAGTCTGAATAAAAATAGGATTTGTATTGTCCCAAAGTATCTCCCCGATTCTTACCAACTACAAAGGAAATGGTAGTAATGTGACAGTGAAGAAATGCGGAAGACACCTGCTTAACTAGGTGAGCAAAGTTAACATCTCCAGTAATCCAGTAATAAGGCACAACAGCATTATGAGCCCTTCAACACAATGCATGATTTGTGTTGAGAAACAGCATGATTTTGACAAAAATTCTCAACCTCACTTTAATTACTAGAAAACAAACAAACTCAAGTTGGAGGTCATTCTACAAAATGATCAAACTCAAATTGGGGGTCATTCTACAAAATGATCAGTACTTTATAAAAGTGTCACATTATGAAAAACAATGAAAGTCTTGGGGACTACCACAGATTAAAGGAAATAAAGGAAAAATAACTCAATGTAATGTGAGATCCTGGATAGGATCCTGAACGAGAAAAAAAAAAAAAGGATGTTAGTGGAAAATTTAGTGAGTTTTGAATAAGGTCTGTATTTTAATTAATAATATTGTACTTACATTAAATACCTATTCTTGATCATTATACTATGGTTCTGTAAAAAGTTAACATTAAAGGAATAGGGAGTAGGAAGCAAGGTAACTTTGTACTGTTTTGCAATTTTTGTGTAAATCAAAAATTAATTCAAAATAAGGTTTTTGGAAAAGATTAATGTGCTCTATGCTCTTATGAGCTTATGACAGAGGTCAAAAATCTTAACATTGCATCAGGATCAAGTCTCTTTTCTCCTTGGGCTCATTTCACACCACTCCCCACCTTTTCCCTATTGTCTAGACTTACAACACAGTTCCTAGAACACAACTCTTACTTTTATATGTATATGTTTTGTAAAAGTTGTGCTCTGTCTTGAATATATTTGTACCTAAACTCTCATCAGAGTTCCAACTACAATATCACATAAGTCAGACAGAGAAAAACAAATAGTGTATGATATCACTTATATGTGGAATCTAAAAAAGCTAAACATAGAAGCAGAAGCTAGAATAGTGGTTACTACGACCTGGGAGATAGATGAAAAGAGAAGATGTTGATCAAAGAATATAAATTTTCATTTAAAAGATGAAAAAGTTCTGAGGATTCAGTGTATGGCCTGGTGATTATAGTTAATCATACTACATCTTATACTTGAAAGTTGCTAAGAGAATCGATCTTAAATGTTCTCATCACACACACACACACACACACACACACACACACACACACACACACAAAGAGGTAATTATATGATAGAGGTATTTTATGGTAGTAATCATTTTGCATCATATAAGTGTATCAAATCAACATGTTGTGTACTTTAAACTTATCATCAATATCTCAATAAAGCTGGTAAAAAGAGAGAGAAGAGAATAAAACACAGACCCTCAGAGATTTCAGGGCTGTAATTGCTGGTCACACAACAGTCCAGGAGTAGGTGGACATTCAACACATTTACATCTCTTAAAAACTTTAATATCAGCTTTTGCCTAGAAGGGTATGGTAGTAAGTGGTAGGGAGTTGAGTAATTGATGTGTCTTTCAGTACAATCAGTTCCCCTCAAGGGAATGAATAGTATAGCAAGCTCGTTGGAATTCCTTGCTTCCAATCTAGGACCTTATCCATTTTGTTTATGTTTCTGAGCAAGCAGCCCAATATATACACGAACAACCTTCACACCTAAACAAAATGTTTTGCCCAGCTCTCTCTCTCTTCTGGAGAACTGGACCTAACAAAATAGAATGAAACTTGAGAGTTTCCTTTTGTCTTTCTTAATTGAGACTAGACTATGGGATCATCTAACTGTATTTGGATCCCAACTCTGCCACTGGTGTAACCTTGGGCAAGTTTATTTAGCCTCTTCAAACCTCATTGATAAAATGTTTCAATAATACGAGGCTTGCAGTTTTGTTGTGAGGATTGGGAAATAATGTGTGTGAAATGCAAGCATAGTGCTAGCACATAGTAGCTTCCCAATAAATGGTAGTCCACCCCCACTTCCAAGCCCAAGGCTCATAATATTTTCAAACACTTGAGTTTTAGGTTCTCATTTTTTTTCCTGCCTAAGGCTACACCCATCCAGTCATATTGTCTCACTAAGATGACAGGTGGTATATATACAAGGGTACAGGTAGGAGGCAGAACCCACACCACTTATTTAAGCAAAGAATACTTAATATTGAGAGCATCGTTAACTAGATATGAAATTGTTAATGAGATAACTGTAGAGGCAAAAAAGAGAACATTAAAGTATCATGGAGGTAACAACTGCAGAAATGGAAGAGAAAAGGCTAACATTCTTAAAAGCTTGAGGGAGGAACACTAAGGAGCTATGGAGAGGCTGCTGCTCTGCTGGTGCTGACATTTCTGATCTCAAAGGAGTGGTGCTGCTGGACTGGGACTCCTGAGAAAAAGATTCTGGTTGGCTAACACTGGTATACTGAAGGGGCATGACTAAGTTGCAAGAGTTTGCTACAAGGGCAAAAAACCCCTGCAACCTGGATTTAGTTGCTGCTCTGGGAAAGAACTGATGGTGAGGGTGGGAAGAAATATACCTAGGGTTTATGTTTGAGCAAGAAGCAGACAGGAAGCCTGCTTGAATGAGAAAGAGCAAGTTCCTTTTTCTCTAACCTTTCAGTGTCCTTCCAGCACACCCTACTGCCATAGCTTAATAGGGAACAGCTGACAAAGCTGAGAGGCAGGCTGCAGTGCTGGGCAATGGAGTGTATGCAGTGGGAAAATTCTTTGTCTGATTCAGATGTTCCTGTAATGAGTCTAATCCCACCTTTTTTATACTGACTCTTCTACTTCCAACCCATGTTCTACAGATGATTCTGAGACCCCTTGCTGAGGAGCTTGGCATAAATGACAAATGCAAGCCATCCTCCAATATGTTTTCATCCATGGCAGTCTTGATAGTGAAGATTTTTTCCTCCTTAGATATCCATAAGTGGGCAGCATCAATCTGGTGACTATATGAAGTAAAAAGGGGAGAAAGTAACGGAACAAGGGGGGCAAAATTTTTCTCTACTCATTGTAGAAACCAGGTCCCCAGTCTTAGCAGATAGGGTCCCTCAAGAGGAGGAGAGGTGGCAAATATGGTTGCTGTTAAATGATAGAAGTATTGTATATCTATCAAAAGAGTGAAATAATTTAATGAATAATTACATAACATAGCAGAAAACACATATTATTATGTATTATTATAGTTGCTCCTAAAATAATTGTGTGACCTAGCTAATAATAACAACTATATAAATAATGGAACAGAGATTTAGAGTTTATGTGACCTAAATATAATTAGATGTATAGTAGATGAGTGGGGATATAGAATAACATAGTAAAAAGAACATGGATTTGAAGTCAGACCAATATGTGAGTCCTGATGCTATCACTTACCACTTGAGAGACCTATGTCATAATAAAATCAGCTGAGACTCAAGTTTTGACCCCTCACCCACCAAAAAAAAAAAAAAAAAAAGCCTAATATATTCCTCTTAATATTACTGTGAAGTTCAAGTGATAAATGACATTTAAAATGGTTAGTATAGTACCTGGCACAAAAGAGGTTGCTGGGGTTTTTTTGGTTATTGTTATTGTTATTATAATTGTTTTGGCGATGATAAGGAAGATGATGATGGGTTGCCTAGCTAAAATTTGAATCTAGGACTTTTGCCTTTAGACAGTATATTCTCCATAAACATGCTGCACCCTCTACCTCCCTCAACATTTGTCTCTCTTAAGCATCAAGCAAGAGTTTAAATTTGATTTTTATCTATTTTTAAATATAATCAATCTACATGCTTATACCAATTACAACACTTGGATCAGTAACACCATCACACAATCTTATTTCTTGTTTATCTGTAAAGAAAGACCAAGGGTTAACTAAATATCCTGCATTAAAAAACAAAACAAAACAAAACAAAACAAAAAACAAAAAAACAGCTTTCCATTCTTGCAACGTAAGCAGAGAAACTCCTTTAGCAACAACACTCAGTCATTCGGGCAGGCCTAGCACATCATGGTGTGTAATTGAAAGACCTGCTGATACTGAAACCAAGGTGTGTGAGTTATGTTATTCACTTTGTGACTGCTAGGCACAAAACCAAAATTACCTGTAAATTACAAAAACGATGTGCGTAGATCTTGAGAGCCATAACAAGGAACTTAACTTCATGGGTAAGAAAAGAATGGATAAACATAACTCAGGCAAAATCTGTTTTCTTTTAGTGGTTTTAACTGATTATGCATTGCTAAATTCTTTGTCCAAAACAATATTAGAAGTCAAGTCAGTGATACTCTAGGCAGTTCACACTAATAATTACCTCTCTTACAGTAATGACTTTCTAGTGCCAGAACTTTCACTTCTATTTGCTCATTAGAGGTTTCAAAAGGTTATGTGTGTTGTTTCACTTTTTAGAACTTGAAATGGTACTGAGTTGTTCAAATGTTTATATGATTGAGGTTACCATTCATGAAATATTTAATCAACACCTGCAGTAATAATAACTGACATTTGTTGAACAACAGAAGGCATGAGGATAAATGGGGATATTCTGTATGTATTTTCTCTAATCCTTAGAATGACTCTTCTAGATAATATCCTTATTTTTTAGATAAGGTAACTGACCCTTGGTGTTAATGAACTCGCCCAAAGTTACACACCAAATAGCACATGTGAGAATTAGACCTATCTCTCTAATCTCAAACCTGTATTCTTTACACCTTATCATATTATTAATAGGCATGTAATGCCCCCAATAGAGTAAAAGTAAATCCAACAATGTAATTATATCTGTGTCATAAGAAAACATCTTTTAGTTCCACTTTTTACCCCCTCAATAGTGAGTTTTGTATATATTCACATTTTTGCTCCACAAGTTACCAAGGGACCTTTGGGCATCTTTCTTTTCTTAACTATAGTATGAGTGCTGCTATGCTATCCTAGAGGGCTGCATTAGATAATAAATGGGAAAGATCTGCAAAGCACCTTTACCCTGAGTTTATACATTCATTCATCCCTTTAACAAGCTTTCAGTGAATTCCTGGGAGCTGGATGCTATGCTAAGCACATATCAAATGATTAATACATTTTACTTTCATCACAGAAAATTATCATGGATTGACAAGGATTCCATCATGTCATAAAGGTCATATTATTCAGTTTGGAGATGAAATCCCCAAAACCAGGATCAAAGAAAGAAGGGTTTTAATGAACACATTGGTATAAAGGGGAGAGTAATTATTTGAAAATTCTCCCATTCACCAAGAAAAGGTCTATTCATTTTAGTTTGTGGACACAGATGTTTAATAATACTGAAAAAAAATCCTTGTGAGAGAAAGTACTTAGGCATTGTTCTACCAAACTGAAAACTGAGCCATATTTTGTAACACTAATTTATGGTTAAGATCAGTCACAAATTAAATAATTTTGAACATTTTTACTGGTTTAATTTTGAGGCACAAATGTTCTGTCTGATGAATATCCAGCCATTATGTCTGCATGGTATTGCATCTTAACTGTTTAATGTCACATTAGTCACTAGTTTATAAATGCACCATAGCATTTTTCTTCTCACCATCTGAACACAATTGAAAGATACAGATGAAAAATTTAAATCTGTGACATGCTGAATACGGAGCAAAACATTCTCTCCTACTTGGATTCTCAAAAGTCAAAGCTCTAAAGGGAGTGTATTTTGAAGGATAGAAATCCTTACTCATAACATCATAAGACTAGAAGGGGTATTTGAAACCATCTGTTTCAGCACCTCATTTCATGAGTGAGAAATCGGAGGCCAGAGAAGCAAAGTAACTCATTCAGTCCCACACCTAGTTCCACAACAAATTGCCAAAATTTGGTTTTGGTGACAAGAGTGAACAGATTGAAATAGGCAGACTTGCCAAAGAAGGAGTTGGAGGGTGCAGAAAGGAAGGAAGAGAGGAGGGAAAGGATGTGTCCCTGGACCTTCGGTTTCTCCATTGGCAAGTGGCTCTGTGTGAAGTGAGGGTGGGCTAATCCATCATCTGATGTTCAGGCTCTTTCCATTATACCACACTGCCTATCCATAAGGGAAAACTCCATTTCCTAATTGCTTAATTTCCCATCTAAATGCAGTCTGTCATTCAACTCTGTAGTCGCACTCTTTACTTTGTTAAATAATCTTAGGAAGTCGGAATGGCAAAGACACACTACTTCTCATATTTCTCAAGAGCTGTGTAACTAGGACTCAATGGCTGTTTCTTACTGCTATTCTTCTTAGAGTTTTTTATAAGGGATGACAGATGGCACTTGCACATCACAATCTGCTCTTCAGGCTAGGCTAGAACACTGGCCCGAAATCCTCTACAGGTCGCTTGGACCACACCAAACTTGAGAATATGGAAATAACTTATGTTACCCAAATATCAGATAGGAGACATTAGCAGATTAAAGGCACAGGTACAATGTTCTCAGATACCACCAACCCCCCAATGCCTAGTAAAGTTCAAACCCGTTCCAGAACTTCTGATCATCCTAGGAGCTTACACCTCTTTGTTTCTCTTCACCTCCAACATTTTTATCCATTTAACTTGTCTGTATTTTGCTCAGCAGCAATCCACATGGAGATTAAAGCTTTCACTGATTTCCACAAGAAATCTACACATGCTAAACACCTAGTAAGCTTCATAGAATCTTCAAGATTTGAGGAAATCATGGAGATGGATCACATTCCTCCACCTAAAATTTCTTTCTTCTTGTCAACTCCCTTTCTTTTCTCTGTTCATTCCCATCTTTCCCTCCTGCATTGTCCCTGAGCCTCAACTTCTTTTCTCCCTCTAGCATGTGGAACAATTCTGTTTTCCTCAGCTCTTTCTCCCAAACCCAAATCCAGAAAGAAGTTCATGGGTCACAAGTGAAGGGGAAAAAGTCATCTAGTCAATATTACTGACTCTTCTTAATCTGGGTGGTAAATATAAAGTGACGTCAGGGGCATCCACATGAACAGCAAATAGAGAGCCTAGCGCTCCCCTTCACACTTTGACTTCTGGGCAGGTAATTTTTATTTGGTAAAGATAAGTCACCCTAGGGGAGAGGACTTTTTTCTGGTTAGCTTCTGTGGAGGAAGAAAGAAGTACAGAATAGTCAATGCTGTTTTTACCTACTGAAAGGAATACTGAGACCAAAAGGAGAAAGAGGGTATCCAACCATCTTTCAGTTTCTTTGGGAAAAAGGACATAGTCATGAGGCAGTGGACTCCAGAAGATTCCAGCTTTGTAAATGGTACTCCTGAAATTGTGCTGTAAGGTGTTATGCTCCAGCTCTGTAGTCTATAAGGCATCCAAAACCAGATTACAAATATCTGACTCAGGAGTTTTACCTTTGGCCTAAAGTGTCTCTTTCTGGACATCTGTGAAAGTCCCCTTCTGTCAGTGGGCCTGGGGGTACTGTATCGGCTCAGTTTTACAACTGCTTATGGACTCTCGTCCCATCCCCATCTCATTTGTTGAAATCCTCATTAGTCCCAGTCTGAGTAGCCAGCTCCCCTTTTTCCTTGACTCAGTGCTTTTACTTGGCCACATGTGGGTTTTTAAAATCTTTTTCCTCTGTACAAGAGGAAAGCAAGTGAACCCACTGGTTCCGTGTCTGTTATCAGGCTGCGTCTGCTTTCTAGCACTGCGGGACACTGCCGTGGCCTCTAAAAGGCTTGACATTTGCCATCTCTGGCAGGGACCCCACTGTCACTGTGATACACGATGCCTTCCTTAGAGGAGAGCAAGACGGGAAGGATGCCTGGCTAACAGAACCTAGCTATGTAAATATGTTGTCGGTCAATCACTGTCAGAAAGGGAAGGTCATTGGCATTAAGTATATTTAGAGGCAAGAAATTAGTACATGCATAACAATGGCAAGCTCTTAAACAATGGAAGTGTCCTGACTGCAAGTAGCTTTATTTCAAGTTTTGGGTTCACAGATATGTCTGAAATCTTGCTTCAGAAGCCCTTGCCTTAGGCTGGTGGAGAGTGTCCTTCAGGAAACTGAGGCTTGATTTTGGTTCCCAAGATTCTGAGTTAGGTTTTTCCTGAGGTTTATAACAAGAATAGCAAGTTAATATGTGAGACTGAAACTAAAAATACACAAAGTAAAAATTTTAATTATATCCCTGTTTTCAAAGGTATGAGGTGTGAAACGGCATGGTGTGTTTTAGAGTAGAACATTTGACTCAGAGTTACGGAAAGGTCATGGGGAGAGGGGACTGTTCATTGATGAATAAAGCATCAGATCATAAGGCCCTTGGGAACCACATTAAGAAGTTTGCAAAGCATAAAAAAAAATCAATTGGGATTAATAAAGGTTTTTAATCAAGGGATTTGCATGATCATATCTACATTTTGAAGACTAATCAGGAACAATGTGGAAAACGGATTGCAGTGTAGCAGAAGAAAGGGGAATTGGAGACCAGATTAGGAGTCTTTGAAGTAATTGAGCCAAAAAATGATGAAGGAATGGACCAAGAGTGAAGTACTGAGGCTGTTAAGAGGGATTTGAATCTCTTAGGGTTTGAAGAAGTGAGGCTTAGAAGAAAAGAAAAGGGGGACGGAGACCAATCCTGAGACTTCGTGCTTAGGAAATGTATCAGTTTATAACAAATGACAAAGCGCTGGACCACAAACAGCAGGGACCCAGTTCAGCAAACATCCTAGTGCTCATATATTATTAGCTCCCACTCTTGGAAAGCCTGAAAATCAGAGTAAAGGGTCCTGAATTTTGCCCTTGATTAGAAATTATGCTGAGTGAGATAAAAGTCAGAGAAAGATAAATACTGTATGATTTCACTTATATGTGGAATCTAAGAAACAAAAAGAAAAAATTAATCAAAAACAGACTTGCAAATATAGAGGACAATCTGGTGATGGCCAGAGGGGAGGAGGGTTGGGGAACCGGGAGAATGGAGTGAAAGGTTAAAGTACAAATTAGTAGTAAATAGATGGTCACAGTAATGGGGAACACGGCATAGGGAATGCAGTCAGCAGTAATGTAATGGCTAGGTGGACAGCCAGAGGAGAGAAAGAGCAATTATGCAGATCATTTTATAAACTATATAAATGTCTAACCAACGTACTGTATACTTGTAACTAATAATAAAATAAAATTTAAAAAAAAAATACAGAGGAAAAAAAAGAGAGACTCGTTCACCAAAGAGGCAAACTACTAATTTGCTATCTCAGGTAAGTATTTCCTTTGATTTCAAGTTAAAGAGTGTTAATTCTAGACATGACAGTGGAAGGTACAAGAGCCCTGAGCTTGCTGTTATCATCTGTAAGTGTTACTGAAATTCCCATCTAATCGGTGGTGCTATGTAGACATTATTCCTCAAATTCTGTTCATTTACACTGTCTTTGGTACCTGTTTGGTACCATTTTTGCTGCTCTTCTGTCCTCTAATTTTAGGATTAATTCACATGGAAGACACCAGATCTTTTCCATTATACTAATGTAGCCAGAGCAGTGATAATGTGAACTCAGTTTATTCGGGGAACAATGTGAAGTCAGGGTATAGTTACAGAACATCCCTAAATAAATGGCAGCAATATCTAGGAGTTTAATTCTTTCCTTTCACTGACATTCCATACTCAGTCAAGTCAATGAACATTATGATTTCTCATTTCTAAGTATACACATGGGCTTTAATGTCAAAGAGATCTATGTGTATTGCGTTCCATATTAGAGATGGCCTCTGAACGCTGGTGGCCTGAGTTCAAATCCTGATCTACTGCTTAGTTGTTGGATGAGCTTAGACAAATTATGTAAAAATATAAAATCTCAGTTTTCTCACTTGTTGAAAGATGGGAATGCTAATCTCTTCTTCATAAGATTGTTAGGAGTATTAAATGGATATTAAATATTAATGAGAGTAATAAAACACTTAAAATAGTGCCAATCATATATTAAGCATATATATGTGTATATAACTTTATGTAATTACTTTAATATGATAGCTATCATGTAGGATTGGAACCTGTGGTAATTCATCTTATTTACAAAGAGTCAATATACCCATCTCCCAGGTTTGTTGTAAGAAGTTCATGAAAGTAGTGAATGAATTTAAATTCTAACCAGCTCATCTCAGTAACTTACTTTCAAGTTATCTAAATTCAGATAAAGTAAAACATTTACTCTTCTACAGATATACTATTCAGTTACCTTTGTTTGAGATGTATTCATGTTTTTCTATCTGGATCAGCCTTGTTCAATAGAACATTCTGTGATAAAGGACATCTGTATCAGTGCCACTCAATATGACAGTCACAAGCCATGTATAGCTATTGATTGAGCACTAGAAATGAGACTAATTCAAGTTAGGAACTGAATTTTAAATTTTCTCTTATTTTAATTAATTTAAATGTATATATTCACAGGTGGCTAAGGCTATCCTATCGGACAGTTTAGATACAGACTGCCTTTCTTCATGTCCCAGCCCTTCCCAGCTCCACTTAAAGGTACTATCTTCCCATGAGTCTGAATCTTTCTTTCAGTGACTGCTTATGATATACACTTTTCTATAAACTGCTTATGATATACACTTTTCTATATTTAATTTCAGTTACACAGCTTATCGCTAATGTTAGACTATATAGACCTGAAGGGAAGAGACCCCACATTCTGTATTTCTGTGCCCAGTATAGACTCTTTCACAGTTTGAGCTAATAAATACTGTTGATGGACTGACTTAATGACTTATTGATTGACTGATTGATTAAATGAATAAGTTATTCCATTAATTACTTCATAAATTCAGTAAAAGGGGCTTTGACTTTTAATACCACTTCTGCTAGATAACGCTTCTTTCATCTGGAAGGAAACTAATTTATCACTTAACAGTCATCATTTATCCCCATTAATGTGATGACTGTGATCTTCACATGGTTAGTCTGTCAAACTTAAAAAGCTAAACCCCATTCTGCCATACAAGATAAGTAAAAAATTAATTATACCTAAAAGAAAAAATAGCGGTACTACATGAAATTTGTGGAATGAAAAGCTTTAGCATTTCTTTAATAATAGAGACCATTTGAGTGCTAAAAGCTACTTAATGAATAAACCATCTTTTGCATCATAAATTTTATTTCGAAATGGAAGTTTATTATTTATAAACTATCCAGAGCATACATATCCCCAGTACATTTTAAAAGATGTATTTCCAACTTATCATCTTAGAGTTACTTTATATTCAAGGAAATTCCTGATACTAATAATGATGAAGAATATTTTACCTGCAAAATTCACACTATAAAATGATTTTGATATTCAGAATGTTTAGGTGAGAGCATATAGGTTATTCAGAGGCAGGAAACTAACATACTTCTCCCCAGTTAGCTGTTTATTATTTTTAAATTCACTAATGCCCTTTTTCTGTAAACATACAAACAATTTATAAAATATCCCTTATAAATCCCTAGAACTAGCATTGCCCTTGGAATAAGTAATTTTTTGCTTAATGAATGATTTAAAAAATGAGTAGAAATACATATTTTTCTTATATGTGTGTATACAAACTCATCCAGAATATTTTAAGAATTCCTGCCTACAAATCAATAAGAAAATAGTACAACTCCATAGAAAATGGAACAGAAAGCTTGAACAGATACTTCACAGATGGGATATCCAAATGGACAGCAAGCAAATAAAATATTTCTGAATATCATCACTTATCAAGGAAATACAAACAAATATCACAGTGAGATACCACTGCATACCCATGCGAATGGCTAACATTCAAAGATAAACAGTACAAGGCTCTAGAGTTACAATGGTAAATAAAAAAGACGCAGTGCCTGCCCTCAGCCCATAAAGTTCATAGAATGATTCAGAAAAGAAAAAGGCACTGGAAATACTATATGGCCAATATTATGATGAGGCAGTACCAACGGCTATGAAAAGCAAAAAATGACTTATTTTATTTTATTTTTTTTCTGGAGAACTGTATAGTAGACACACAGAGAAGTAGATAATTGTCAAAAGGAGATCAAAGCAGAAAACAATTTTTTTTGTGAGAATTCCATCTTGGAATTTTCCAACAATTAAAATTAAGAAGCAATATAATATAATACCAGCAAGATAGTCCTGGTAATTTTAGCCCCCCACCAGATTTTTTTTTTTTTTTTTTAACTCAGCTACTGTTACAAAATGTGTTCAGGGAAACGAAATGGCAGGATACTTACAGCAGTCCCTGTTATGATAATTAGCTTGCATTCATGCCTCCCTGGTGCTTCCACCATGTGTTTGAGTCTCCTTTGAATCTCAAATTGTTTCATATCCTTCTCGGAATCTCAGAATCCTGATTGGTATGAACCCTGATGTCATTTAGATAAAGAACTTTGTATAGAGAATGAAGAAAATTTTCTTTTGTACTTTAGAATTTTAAACTAATTTCTTTAATTGGATCAAGTTTAAATACATTCTCTTTGTGGAGTATTCTGTCCAGGAGATTCTGCCCAGTTGTCACAGCTTCATGGAGCAGTGATTTGGGAACCACTGATCACAAAACACTGATTCCATAGCTAAAAATATAAATTTGGGATCTGTGTTCAAAGGCTGTGGTTATTGTCCTTATATACTTCTTCATGAGTCTCAAACGAGATGATTTTTGATTCCAAACACTGTGTAGGAAAAGAAGAAGGGACACTAATTCTCTTCTATAAACTATGTATACCTTTATTCATGGTTTTTGAACTAAGTATTTTAAATAAATTTTTTGCTTAAATATTTATTTAATAAACAAATGAATGAATGACATGTGAAGAGAAACGAAATCCAAATTATATGAATGCTATGATTAAAATTAATAGCTTCTCCTTTAAAAGACCCTCCTAAAGGACAGATTTCCTATGCAGATAAATTAATTAATAAACAGCATAAACATATGAGATAACGAGTGAATACTGGATACAAAATGTTGAACAGCATTGATGAAAATCCTTTGTTGATGCCCCCAGCAAATAACTAATTCTTCAGCTTGGTCAGGTTGTCCAGTCTTCACTTCAGAGACTGGTTGGTATTTATCTCCCTCCCATATCAGAGAGAAGCAACATAGTGTTGCAGCATAGTAATTAAACCACATGTCTCTCTGATATTCAGGATGAATAAGATTTGTCACCATATTTTATCTTTCCCTTTGGAGTTAGTCTATACCGTCAGTTAATATAAATTAGATTATCACTGAGAAGGAAAATATATTTTTATTGATAAGTGTATGACCTTGGATGAATTATTTAACGTTTCAAGACTCAGTTACCCCCTGTGAAAAGTGGAGAATATTTATCTTTTCAGTTTTGTTATTCAAAAAGTAATATATGTAAATCAACCAAGCTCAATGCCCTGAATAGGAATATTTAATAGTATTACTAAGTAATAAAATATTATTATTGCAAATGAATTAAATATATGTTTTAATAATAATTACAGTCTGCAGAGATAAGCATTGCCATCTACTTTTGTCTCACTATAAACCTAGGATAGGGATAGAAGTGCTGATCCACATAGTTTATACTAATAAACTGTGGCTTAGAGTAGTTATTGAATTTCTCAAGTGATTTTTGCACACAGACAATAAGCTACAGAACAAGATCTTTAACCTAGGCCAAGTCAGTATGTTCGGTGTTCTTTGTCTTGTTATACTATAGTCTGGGGGACTGAATATCTGTCTGTGAATGAAATTGAAGATAACATAATGCAATAGTTATTACAGAAGAGATTTAGAAAAGCAGAGAGCCATGCCGAAATGAAGAGGAAAAGGCAGATGAGTTCATTATTTTACAAGATAGCAGTATGGTCACTTAATTTGGGTCCGAAGGACACAAGAATACAAAAGTATCTGCTATGCTGGCAGATAGACCTGTGTTCAAATTCAGCTTTACAGTATTTATTGTCTGATCTTGAGCGAATCTCCTCACTTTTTCAGGGTTAGTTTGTTTCATCAAATGCAAAATGGGGTTAACAGTATCTCTTATATTGGCTTATTGAGTTTAAATTAGGTAATATATGTAAAGTATATTAGGGAACCAATAAGTATTAGCTGTTTTTCTGATTACAATTTTAGTAATCAGTTCACTTAAAAGCAGTAAATCTGAGTTTGAGATCATGCTTTTCTTTTCACAGCTTTGTCATTTTGGACGATTCAAATTTTCTAAAATTTTGTTTCCCCCAAAAAACACCAGCAATACGAAGAAAAGCAACTGTAATAGTACCTACCCTAACTACATTTAAAAAATAGTAAATATAACACATGTTAATGAATGTAAAATTGCTTTTGAACACATAAATCATGATACATACATAAGTAAAATATGTTCATAAATATGTTCATAAAATATGTTCAAGCATAGAAATCCTTCACGTTTTTGTTTTTTCAACTGTTAATGGCCCTGGGCTGCCAGGCTACTAAAACTAGAATGTGTGTAAACAGACTGTGTTAAATGGGAACTCTTACCTTTCACATAGAACCATGCAACATATAAATAAATGTGCCATTTGTAGAAACAATTTCCTTATCAAGCCTGAACACACCAGGCTACTGAAATGGGAGCACAAATCACCTATACTTGGAAAAGCTTTGCTAATTATTTTTAATAATACTTATAGTTACTTTATGATTGCAAAAGTAATACATATTCTGTACAGAAAATTAGAAGAGCGAAATGTAAATAATATAAATACAAATACAAATACAAATACAAATACAAATACAAATAAACTGACTCACAAAACCAGGAGAATATCTGTTTTGCCCTAAATCTCCCCAGTCATTATGAGAACACTCAGACTCAAAGAGTTAAAATTATTTATTTTAGTTCTCAAGGGCAAAAAATTAACAATAGAGTTGCCTCCTGATGGGACATAGCATTTTTCAGTTTGTGTATCATATGCCCCACATAATCCCAGCTGTAAAATGTTCAGGCCATTGGGGGAAGTCCTGTTACTGCCACGGTACAGAAGAGTAAACCTGGAAGATGTTCAATGATGTATCCAAAATCATACAGCTGATAGGGAGATTTGGGATGTAAATCTAGATTATTAGACTGCAACTTTCAGTCCTCTCTACTACCTCATCCTACTGAACTTATACAGCCTGGTGGATCAAATATGGAAGCAATAAAAACATCATGGCTTGGTTCAGAAATTCATAGTTGTATCTGAGAAATAGCTATTTCATTATTCTGCTGGCAAACTTTACCAGTTATTCAGCTAACATATTTATTTATAGACTTGGTTCCAGCTGTGTGAATTTGGTCATATTGCTCTTACTTTTCTGGGCCTCAATTTAAACATCTAGAAAATGGACATAAATGAAACCACTGTCATTTTTCTTTGTTTCATTTTGTTTTAATTTATTTTTTATGGTGCCATTGGTTAATGAAATCCAATAAGTTTCATCTGTACACTTTAACAGTAAAGCACATATATTTTTACACTGTGTGTTCACCTCCCATAGTTAGATTTCTTTCTGTCACCACAGATTTGACTCCCTTTACCATGGTCATTTTGGACGTCCTCAGTCATATGTTTAAAAAAATATCACATTAGTCAGGATATAGGGTAGTTCCAAGGCTGAACCATGTCCTCAAAGGTTCCCACCCCCGACTCCCTACACACACACACACACACACACACACACACACACACACACACACACACACACACACACATTTCTGTTCTGCCCAACCAATGTAACAGTCCTAGTGATCTCACAATATCTGCTCAAGAGAATCACTTTAGACGGGCCAACTATTAGTAGATATACAAATATCCTTTCCGTAAGTCCTTTCTTAAAGAAAGGCAATAATTTATAGATACTTCTCAGTAGATTTTCTCTCATGCCTTGTGACTAGGATTGAATCATATACTATTTCAGAACCAATTACTGGTATGGCAAATAGTTGTCTTTGGGTATATACACACTCGATTTCAAACATTTATATAATTTTGCTATTTAAAATGCCTGCAACTCCTGGCAGATTATACTTTAGGATAATGTAAGAACCTTTTCCTCACATTCATATATATATATATTTTTAATTCTTTCATCTAATAATCATAAAGTGGTAACTGATAGTAGTTATATTAATGCACTCATACCCATTCACCCACTCTCCCACACACATACACACATATTTCTTTTTTATGAGTCACAAAACTAGTGACATTTAAAGCATATTGCTTGCAAAGCTGTGTGGAAAGAACAGTCTCACAAGTTGTTGGTGGTAGTTTAGTACAACCTGTACGAAAGCATTTGAGCAATACCTTTTACAATCCCAGCAATGTATCCTTTGACCCAGCCTTTCTAAGTGAAGCAATATATCTTCTAGATACTGTCAGTACCAGGATATTCATTTAAAAATATTTGTTGAGAACCTATCATCGACCAAGCAATGCCAGAATTGCTGGGGATATATCAGGAACAAAGTCAAAAAGTAGTCTTCTCTTTATGAAGCTTATATTTTGGTACAGCATTATATGTGACAGTAAAGCACTTAATAAATAAAAAAATAGAGACCACTTCTCATATAATATAGGAAGCTACTTTCTAAGCAAAGGAGAACTTCTATGAGAAAAGATTCCTTATTTTTTTTTAGAGATTCATACCATTTTGTTACATAACTGTAAAATAGCTTAATTAGCTAGTACTTTATAGAAAAAAAAAAGTATTATCTGGGAAAGGTTTGATTATTCTATGGTGATCTCAACAAGTAGCCACTAGAACCAGTTTTTAAATACAACATGAGAAAGTTTTATGAGTCCTGATATGGAAAGATCTCCAAGAGGTGTTGTTAAATTAAAATTGGAGGAAACAGTATTTGTATTTGCTGATATAATGTATAATGTGTTTCTGGCAAGAGATATAATAAATTAACAACTGGTGTCTAGGAAGCTGGAGGCAGGGGAATTGGATAGTTGTGGGGCTGGAGAGAGAGGAATACTTTTCACTATAACTATCTTTTTGTAACTATGATATTTGAAAATATATATTTATTAAGTGGAAAATTTAATAATATAGTATGTATTACTATGTTTGCCATTGTAAAAAATGTATTTATTTTACTATTACTGTTCTTGAAAATCTCAACTTATACTTATTAGCCATTATTTTTTTCTTATATGTAAGAGATGCTTTATATTCTGAGTAATTTTCTGTTAAGTTTAGATCATTGAAGTATTTTCACCGATATCTTATTTGTCTTTGATGTTCTTTGCCTAATAGGAAATTTTACTTTTAATCCAATACAAAAAAATTGTCTTTAAATTTTCGTATTTAAGAAAAACATTTGTTTAAGAATTCCTTCTAAACCACACCACCATAAAAATGATCAGATATTTTCATGAAACTTAAATTATTTTGAATTTATTTCAAATTTATTGTCATATATGGTTTAAGAAAGGCTTCCAACTTCATTTTTTCCTAACACATTTTACTAAACAATCAACTATTGATCCACTAATGTGTGATGCCTGCTTTTGGTCTCACATGAGCCCCAGGATGGTGGTTAATCCACAGTTGATCTATCACCATCACCATCACCATCATCATCACCATTGAACCCCCAAATGGTCTAATTCTTCTTGGTAGTTCTTCCCTAGCTTTCTGTAGTTTCCTCGCAAATATATTCTTATCAAAATAGAACTGAAGACTTTGGGGACCCTCTGCAGATCTCTAGTACTCTCTTTGGGCAGCTCTCTCCTCTCTAATAGTGTATACTAAAAACTTTAGTCACTTTGGCACCTCAGACTCCCAGCTTTGGCTCCTTAACTCAGGATGCCACGGGCTCCACTTGGGTTCTGCCTCTCAGTGCTGTGGTCTGGAAGCTCTCTCCATGCAGAGTGGGGAGGCAGCTACAGGGCCCACCCACTATGTTTTCTAACTCCCAGAGATCCTGATCCTGACTCCCTGATGGCCAAGGTCTGAAAACCCTTGTTTCATATTTGTTAAGTCTCCTTTTCCAGTCATTTCAGACAGGAGACTCAGTTTCGTCACTGGTATTCCATCTTGGTTGAAAGTAGAAGTGTCCTTTAGTATTTCTTAATATGCAATAATGTGAGTCCCCAACTTTGTTCTTATATTTCAATATAATCTTAGTTTTTGCTATGCTTTTCAAGAAATTTTCCATGGTCCTTCAAAGACTCGACTGGAATTTTGAACAAAAGTACATTAAATTGATAGATTAAATGAGTGGGATATCTTTTCACAAGGTTAGGTCGTTATATCCATACATATAGTAAGATTATTTTTTTAGGTCTTCTTTTAAGTCTTTTATTGGAACTGTACATTTTTTAAATCTTCTAAAGTGATTATCTTTTCTTTATTAATTTAATTTGTAGATACTTTAGAGTATCTTTGGTAATGTTGTGCATGGTCTCATTTCCTATTGCATTTTATGGTTGGTTATTGGTATAGAGGGACTCTTGATTGCATATATTGAATGTGTAGCCAGAAATTTTGTTTATGTTTTCTAATTAGTTTCAACAGTTTTTCTGCTGATTCTCTTGATTTCCTACATACATCTTACTATCATCTGTGTCTAAGTATACTTTTGACTCTTCCTTTCCAATCTTTTTTTTATTTATTTTACTCTTGTTACTGAATTGTGCACTGTTCAGTGCACACTGAACAATATTAGTGATAGATGGAATATGTGTCATGTCTCTAACCTAAATGACAATCATCCTATATTTTCATATTTAAGTGTGATGTTTTCTTTTTGTTATCAGTAGGTAGCCATTAGAAAAGAAAGAAAATCCCCTACTCAGTTTCTCAGAGATGTTTTTTTATTTGATCAGATAAACATTGAATTTTATCATTTTTTTAAGTATATTGAAATGATCATTTTTAAAGCAGTGAATTACATCAATAAATTTTGACATTGAACTATTTTTACTGAACATTAATTGTGTGTGAGCACACACAAATATATTTTATTTGGTTTTGTAATGTCTGTTTCAATAGACAAAAATTATTTTTCCTCATTTTCATTTCTATCAAAAGGAGAGGAGAGCTATCATCATAGCATGGGTATAATCTTCTGTTATTCAGATTTTAAGCTCAACTTCAGCACCAGCAACCACATACTTGAATGAGTGGGTTAAGATCTTTGAGCATTAGTGTCCTCTTCTATAAAAATCAAGATAGAAATGAAAGTCAGGAATAAAATTCTCTGATGTGTTAACTTGTCAGCTCATACAATCAAGATTTATTTTCCAGTCTCTTCATCATTGTTTTCTAGTAAATTTCATCCCTACATACTCATTTCTCTCCTCAAACCTCATCTTCTAGACACATTTTCAGGTCTTTCATGTTTCCATGTTTTTGCATGTACTATACCTTCTGTGTAGCACAACCTTTTTTCAGTCAGTTATTTGATTAGCAGCAACTGATTCTGCCTCTTGCTAGATTAAGAAACTTGAAATTTATTGGAAAGATATTGAGTAGCTCACAGCAGAAACAGAGAGGAACCAGAGCTGTGCTTCAAGTCCAGGAAGCAGGAAACCCTCGATCATCTTACCCAGATGCCACATGACAAATCTACTCCAGTGCTCACTTCAGCAGCACATACACTAAGATTGGAATGATACACAGATGATTAGCACAGACCCTGTGCAAAGATCACATACAAATTTGTGAAGCGTTCCATATATTTTGTATTATATACTTAGAAGTTGCTAAGAGACTAGATCTTAAATAGTCTCACCACACAAAAGAAATTATAATGATATAATACAATAGAGGTGTTACCTAACACCATGATGAAAATCCTATTACAATATATAAATGTATCAAATCAACATACTGTGCATCTTAAATTTATATAATGTTATATGTCAATTATATCTCAAAATTATTTTCCTTTTTTAGGTAACAACTTTATTGAAGTATAATTTACATAGAATAAATTTACTCATTTAAAATATGCAACTCACTGATTTTTAGTATATTCAAAGAGTTGTGCAATCATCACAACTTCAAAACATTTTCATTACCTTAAAAAGAAATCCTATACCCTTTAGCTGTCACTCCCTAATCCTGCATAATCACTATCTGCCCACCCATCCTAAGCAAATACTAATCTACTTTCTGTCTCTATGGGTAGCCTATTCTGGACATTTCATATACAGTCATGTGCCGCATAACTATATTTCGGTCAGTGATGCACTGCATATACACTGGTAGTCTCATAAGATTATGATGAAGATAAATTTTCTGTAAGGAATGGAAAAGTATGTGGTTCAGAAGGGTTTTTGTTTTTGTTTTCTCTGACAAGAGTAGTTTTATGGGGCTTGGCAATGGATTCCTTCTCGCTCATAGCATCTCAATTTTAAGTGTACAAATCACATCCCAATTAGTCAGCCATTAACCAGTTTCAGCACAGAGGAGCCTATGCCTCCAGCGCTACATATTCAGTGGGTGCTATTACCCTCCCAGATCTAGTTTTATGGTCTTTAGAGTACATTGCTGTAAATTCTTTGTTAAGGACCTAAGGTCCTATACGAAGTCTATAATGTCCATAGGAACTAACTTAACAAGTATTAAGTGCCATTGCCAACTTTAGTGAAGTCTTTCTGTGGTAGTACGGAGCCAGCCTATTCATGTACCTTGAAAATATTTTCAAGTTGTAATAATGGAGAGCATAGTAAAGTTTTATTTCTTCCATCAATTCAATGCCAGAGAGTCCTTAGTCTTTAGAGTCCAGAGGTCAAAAGAACCAAAAACAAATTTCCGAAGTGAAAATACTGAGTTGTCATTTCTACACCCTCACCATATTAAGCACCCTCTATTTTTTTAATGAACATCCCACAATTTCTTAACCTGACCACTGTTTCAACATACAATAGACAAATTGTCATGACAATCCCCTATGTTCCTTTTTCTCTCCATCTTGAATTTGTATTCCTACTGATCCTCAGAACACCTTCTCACTCCTTCCTGTCAGTTACTGTTATGGTGATCTACACCTTACCCAACTAGTTTCTCCTCAATATTTTCAATCAGTCCGGTTGACATTCCTGTTCATGGAACAACATTGACAGCTTTGATGTTCTATTTCTGACCCCATTGGAAGGAAGCAGAAGAAAGGCTTCTGGGACAGTGTTCATAAAGTCTACAGCAGTGTACAATTATGTCCTAGGCCTCTACATTCACTCACCACTCACTCACCCAGAGCAACTTCCAGTCCTGCAATCTCCATTCATGGTAAGTACCCTATACAGGCATACCATTTTTATCTTTTATACTGTATTTTTCCTCTACCTTTTCTATGTTTACATATGTTTTGATACACAAATACTTACTATTGTGTTGCAGTTGCCTAAAGTATTCAGTACAGTAACATACTGTATATGTTTAGATCATAGAAGCAGTAGGCTATACCATATAGCCTAGCTGTGTAGAAAACTATACCACTTATGTTTATATAAATGTACTCTGTGATGTTCACATGATGATGAAACTATCTGATATATTTCTCAGAATGCATCCTTGTTGTTAGGTAATGCATGACTATAAATGGAATCACATAATCTGTGGCCTTAAGGATTTGATGTTTCTTTTTATGGTCTGGATACAAATTGTTTTAAGTCAGGTGTATGATTTGCAAACATGTTCTCTCAAGTATGTGGTCTTTTTGTTTTCTTATTGAAGAGCAGATTTTTTTTTTTAATGGTGGTAACATTGGTTTCTAGACTTTTGATGTTGATCGCAGCATAAATTATAATGCCATACTCCTGAAACTTATATAATGCTGTAAACCAATATTACCGCAATATTTTTTAAATTAAAATAAAATATATTCAAAATGATTTCTCTATACTTTGTTACTTTGCTTAAGATTCAAAATCTCTAGAGAAGGATTGTGGTTGACCTCGCTTATATCATGTTCTCCACCACCCCTTGGTGGAGTCAGGGCACCTTGACTTAACATCCCACCAAGACTGATCACACAGGTGGAGAGACCATTTTTCTGAAGGAAAACTGGTTCACTGTAGAAGAAGTAATGGGTTCTGGCAATGCCCCAAACAAATGGCTACTGCATTTCCCCACATCAGTGTTTGGTTAACCCCTATTTATTAATTGAGATTTTGTTTTGGAGGCATAGCCTCATGGAATAATGAATTGAGTGCCCTGTTTCCATATTTCCATAGCACCTTATTTATTTTCCATGCCAACATATACACATCACAATGTTGTATTTTCTGTCTTCTCTGTGGAGGGTGGGATAGATAGCAGAAACCCTAACTTTGATCCTAACTCTAGCTATGTTTTCCCAGGTTTTAGCACCTAGCACTGGGCACATGGTACATATTTTTAGAAAAGGTTGGAAGGTAAAGGAAGGAAGGGAGGGAGGGAAGGAGAAAATAGAGATAGACAGATAGACAAACAGAGGTGAGAGAGAGAGAGAAGGGGAGGGAAGGAAAGGAAAGGAAGAAAAAGAAAGAGGAAGAAAGGGAAGGGAGGAATGAAAGAAAGGAAAAGAGGATGGAGATAAAGAAAATAGAGAAAGAGAAAGGGAGAGTATGTGTGTCAAACTCAAAGTTCTTCAGCCCTTCTGGGATCTTTTCAACATCATCAAGCCTTTGATATTTGGGTTTGTTTTACCATTGGCAAAATAGTACTTCTATTGCTAAAGAGATGCTGGGAACTTGAGATGGCCTTTTTGAAAATGAGTAGATTTTAAAAACTAATATTTTTGTATTTAATGTAAATAAGTTAGAACTTTGCAGATCCTTTTTCTTCTGAAGTAAAAATGAACATAACATTTGCTGGTATGAATCTCTATAAAATAACATTTCAGTTTTTTTTAAATGCAAAACTTTAAAAAGTCTTTCTTCAAATGCCAAATTGCCGAGAAGTTACCATCCTTTGACTTACTGCAATATACAGAAGCCTCATCATATATGACAGAAATAAGAAATTGTCTAGTATTAAAACAAGCTGTTTACCCATTGTAAGAATGAGAATCACTACAAAATGACTGTGTAAAACTGAAAAGATTAAGAACAAAATCCCACAAGATATCGAGATACAAATTATAACTTTAACCATTTATCTTTGTTAGCTAACATATCATCTTTAACATTTGTGAATACTTGGAATTCAGTTAGTATTCTAAATATGAGCATTTTAATTTTTCCTATATTTCCAACAGATAGAGAAGTAAAACTCGAGATGTATAGATGTGGCTTAGAGCAGGGGTGGAGTGTAGAATTTCTAATTAGGAGAAACAGAGGGAAGCCGCATCTGGAAGGCAGCACTTTGTGTTGACATTGTATGTTTCTTTGGTGCGGCTTGAAGAGGGAGTGGCAGGGCTCTGCCCAAGGCTAAAGCCATGGTTCCCACACCCAAGTGATTCCTTGGTTAGCGGCTGTCAGCAAGATTAAATTTCCCAAAATTACTAGGCATGTCAGGTGTGTGTATGTGTGTGTGTAGGTGGGTGAGGAGACATGATTATATCTGGATAGCATTTTATAAAGTAAGCTCATGTTTATTCTCTTATCTAATACTGAAACTAACCCTGGGAAATAAGGAGCATTTATTTTACAGATAAATATAAAGAGCTATGCTGTGGCTGAAAGACATATCCAAGGTGATTCGTCTAGTTCTTAGCACAGTTCAAACTGCAAACCACATTCTTCTTCCACAAACTTTTCTCTAAGCCTCAGTCTTTTCATGTCTGTACTACTTCACAGAGTTGGTGAAGGATTAAATGAAAGGACATATAAATGGATGGTACGTTCTGAATGCTCAAAAAAGTGGCTATTAAAAAAAAAAAAATTCTAGGCTTTCTTCAATATACCAGATTACATTTTCAAAAACAAATGAGTTTTTATCTGTTATTTCATTTACTGGATCCATGTAGACAGTCACTTGGACTGTCCTGTACCTACTTTGTTCTGAACATATTGGGCGACCACATCAATTAAGTTTTTGTTTAGGGACTGTTGCCCTGCTGCTGCCATTGTCCTTAGTACAGGTCAGCCATTCAGCTTACAGAGAGAAAAATAAACCCACAAATGCATTCTGCATATAGAGAAACAAGCAAAGAGGAGGAAGTAAGAGTCGGCAGAAGAGAAACAGCCACTGCTCTTTTGTCATTTTTCCTTGTCTGACCAAACAGGCTGGTCTGCTGAGTAACTGTGGTGTGTTCTTTCAGCAGTCAATAAAGACATAAGATGGAGGGCGAGGAGTGAGAGTTGAATGTCTGTGGCAGATTTGCATGTCTAGTTAGGTTTGATATCCCGCCTGCTGCTGAATCTAATTCTTGCTAGGGTGACCAAACATGCTGGTTTTCTAGTGCTCGACCATTTCCTGGGATGTGGCACTTTCAATGATAAAAACAGAAAAGTCCCAGGCAAACTAGAATGACTATGTCCAGCCCAGTTTTTTAAAACCCATGACCAGATGCCTCAGGTCCCACTGAGAAGCTCTTCACCTGTCTTCCCTGGGCAACTTCAGCTCAGCCTTCTAAAAGCCTAATGCAGGACTCGTCTGCATAAAATAATTGGTTTCCTGAATTATATTCTTTTTATTCATAGCTCCACATAATTTTCAGAGAGTAGAAGAGTTAATTGGGAGATATTAAAAATACCATTTATATTTTTTCCCATATTTTTTCTTAAACTTTGGCACCTGCTACCACTTCTCTGCTAGTAGAAAACAAAAGGAATCAAAAAGAGCAAACAAATGTTAATGAGAAAACTCAGAAACAGCTGAGATGCTTAGTTTTCATCAGCTTTCTTTTTTCCATAAACATGTGGACACATAATTTTGATTTTCTCCTGCATATTTATAACATGGTTATATTTTTTCTGATAGTAAACTTGGTTCTACTTTTTATGGTACACTTTTTATGGTACAAAGTTAAGGTTAAAAATAGTTCTAATATATACTATGGTTTGTTGAGTACCCAGTATGTGCTAGGCACTAAACTGAGAATTTTAATCAGATTAATTTGTTTACTCCTTTCATCAACTTTATCAATTAAGTATGTCCGTTTTACGTTTGAGCAAGCTGAGGCACAGAGAGGTTAAGTAGCTTAATCAAACAGCTCATTTAAAAAAAAAAAAAAAAAGAGCATTGCTTTTAAGCCCAAGTGGTCTCAGTGGTCCACCTGCAGAGCCCAAGCTGCAGTACACTTCCGAGGTGATCACTGTGACATCATCATCTTCAGGTCCTTGGCTGTCTGCACAACCATCAGGACCCATGTCCTGCAAAAGTGTCTGTGTCTAACCCGTCAGTACTTTCGGCTTTTGAAAACTGTGAGCATTTTTCCCCGTGAGCCTGCAAACTCTCAGAAGAGACCTAATGTGAAGAAGACAAAGGTTATTTATCTTTTTCTCCCCACATTTCTTGGAAAAATGAAAGACCTAAAGAAACATAAAATACACAATGAGTCAATTTATAAAATATGTCTCTTTTGAGACATTGCTGTACCCTTACTAAAAACACAATGAAGAGGGAATATAGTCTCAGCATCAGACAACCCTAGAGTTAAATCTTCAGTGATGACAAAGTACTGTCCACCTCTATCTGGGGAAGTTACTTACCTGGGCCAAGTCTCAGCTTCCTCATTTGTAAAATGAAGGGCACAGTAGGTACCACTGCCTCTCTCCTGATGTTGAGTCTTTCATTTTCCATATCTTGCTTTTACACCCTAATTGGTTATAACTTCATTTATAATCCAGGTAGTTACAGAGCACCCTTACTCCTGAACAGAGCTTCTACCTTGAGTCCGTGTGTGTGTTCTCTATACTGGCAAGAATAAGGAAGGGGCAGTGACATTTAGTGAGGATCTGACACTATGTCAGATACTGCAGAACTTTATTATTTCATAGAGTCCTTATATCACAACATGTACCTAGTTTTATGTAACAGAAGTTCAGCTATAGTGGTTTAACCAAGTGGCAGTTTTAATTTTCTCCTGTAACAATAAGCATTGGAGCTGTGATATGGCTGCCCAGGCTCCATCATTCCCTCTATGTTTCAGAGAGAAAGAAAGAATACCAAAGAGCAAAGGGTGAATGCTAGTTGAGTGAGTCTGCATTTGAGAAGTTTTCTCCAAAGCCCAAGTAGTGCCTTTCATTTATATCTTATCATTAAGAATTGTGTCACAAACTGCAAAGGAGGCTGAGGAATTTGGTTGTTTAAGCTGGGCATATGGACACCCTAAACTTAATTAGGGGTTTGTCAGCAAGGAAGAAGATGAAAGTGGATACTGAGGAAGGTACCAGAAATATACAAATTTAGTGAGCAGGAACCAATCTTAATTATCTATGTTTACCTGTTTGAGAGAGATTAAGAAGCTAAATCCAGGTAATAAAGTCACAGTTCACCTCAGTCTATTTCCTTCTACTTTGTTATGTCTTAAGAGGTATTGCTCCTAACAAGGAAGCTCCTTCCTGAAGAAGCTGAAAAAGCGAAGCATCTTATATTTGTCTTGCCTTTTCAGTGTGTACCTCATATGTTCCAGGTACCATTCCAGGTAGTTGTTTTCCCTGCTGAGAATTCTGTGCTCAGAAAAGCCAGGTAACCCTTCCATGGCCCCAAAAATGATAAGTGGAATAGCTGGGGTTTAATGGTAGATGAATCGAGACCTTTTCTTTTCATTACATAGTGTAACCAATCAAGAGTTTTTAATATTTAGTAGAAGGAATGTCAAAGATAGAACACCTTCAAGATCTACAACAGAGGAATTTCAGACAATGGCCTTACATCTTGACCAAGTGTGAATTATTTTCAGTCTTAGAGAAGAAAATGTGAGGTGGAGCAAAAGATTTCATCCCTTTTCTAGTGTGTATTATTGTAGAAGCCTAGTAAAAATCCTAATCATAATGTAGGTCTCAATGCATTTCATGTATATTATATCCTCTTGGTTTTTCTAAAAACTCTAAACAGTGGAACAGGCAGGGACTTAAATCCAGTATTTGGATGAAGAAGTGGTCATTCAGAATGCTTAATACAAAGGGAACAGTTGAGATCAGTCTTGAACCTGTACTTTCTGATATTAACTCCAGTGTTCTTTCTATAAACTCAGGCTTCAAGGTCTTCATAAAGGAGCTTTCAGATGGAATATGAGTGAAGCTTCACTTTGTGAAAATCATATATATTTTTAAGCAGTATGTAAGTTAATATCTAATTTTCATGTCAATCTTATATCAGGAATTATTCAAAATACTCATCTTCCCCCCTCCTTCTTTCTTAAAAAAAATTAGTAATAAACTTATTTATGAAAAAACAATTATACGCTAATGAACCACTTGACATTTTCTTAGACTAAACTTCTGCTGAAATTAGTGCCATTAAATTAAAATAGGTAATTAATATCAACTTGGGATTTATATCAAATATATATATTTTAAATGTGCGACATATTGAAAAAAATCTAATGGCTAAATCAGCATCCTTGTTACAGCATTATTGAGAAAGGTTTGTCAAGTACCTTCTATGAATAAGACCTTGTAGTACATCCCGGAAACAAAAAAATGTATAAGTTTATTAGATTGTAGGTTTCCTTGAGGAACGTGTTAGAACTAGCTACAGTGTCGTGCACATAGCGTGTGTCCAAATGTTTATCGAACTGACAAATAAATAAAGGAGGAAGAAAAGAAGAATATACTCATTCATTTGGGGACAAAGAAAGGCTTTCCTTCCTTTTCTAGTGTGTGTTGTTACAGTGGCCAGACAGACAAGATACCTAACTAGAAGCATGGGGACTTTTCCCCTCTCCTCTGCACCTAGCACTGTATATGGCATTCAGATTGTACTCAATGAATTGTTGCTGGATGAATGAATAAATGAATGAATACATATTTCTGTACCATTAAACATTCTCATTAGTCTCCTTCCTGACCAGGGTCCTTACTTTCAGAAGAGCTCTTTCATATTTTGTCATGTGTGATTGGTTAAAAGATTTTGAGATTATCCCTTCTGAAAGTGACTTTCTTCCAAAACGCTAATCTTGCTTTCACATGCTGCTTTGAGTCTTGCCTGCCTACCTCGACAAGGGAATTGGAAAGCAGATAGCATCGTATGGCAACACTAGTGTGTTGAAAGGATAGGAGTTCTTTTGCAGACTTGCCGATTCCTCACTCTTCCTCAACACTCTGCTCTCCCCACCCCATTCCCCCAAAAAAGCCCTTTTGTGCTTCCCTAATTAGTTATGGATAAGAAAAAGTAGATATGCCCCTTTTGTGGTCTTTAATGAATAAATCCCTCATGAAATCTCTTACTGTGGCATAAAAACAAAAGGTTGCAAGCTGATTACCACCTTTATTATTAGATTTCAGGCATGGAAAAATGGCTTCTTCTGGGATTTCTTTGCCTTCTTTGTCCAGGACTAAGTTTTAGAGCAGGTAACTGTTGGCATAGTAATATCTTTCAATTCTAAAGGAGATAATGAACAATACCAGGTGACTAGAAAAGAAACCACAGGTGATAAAGAGGAATTTAGTAGAAACTTTGATGACTTCCCCTAAATCTTCAGAGAAATGAGCTATTAAAATGTTGTGGGACATTTCAAGTACAATCAAGGATGCCTTAATTTGAGCTTGAAACCTGACAGAAGTAAATCATTGTGAATAAATACAGACTATTGTAAGATGAATGAATCACTAAGCAAAAGCAAAGGAGATCTTAGAAACCACAGATCTCAATCTCCTAAGTAACCCGCCAAGGCATACAATTAAGATACACCCATACACATGCCTTTATGTATATGTGATTATTATTCCTTACAATAATCATATGAGGTACTACCATATCTACCACATTTCATCAATTCTAATATGTATATCTTTTCATACTTTCCCATCTTTGAATTTGGAATGAATCTTAAAATGTCTTAAAATCTCTGTGGGCTATTAAGGTTCTTATAGAGAAATTTGCTTCCACTAATCATATGGGAGCATTATCAAGCTGAGCCTACTCCAAATTTTATGCTTGTGAGTGTTTTGCTTTTTGTTTTCTTTTTTAATTTTTCTTTTCTTTCTTTTTTTTTTTTTTGCTGGTGGGGATTGTAATGGTGGTATAAACCCAGAAGGCAAGGTGGCCTGAACAGTCGTGATCCAAGTTCTTAAGAGAGATCCCCACTCAACCACCAACACTGAGACATGCACACTTCCTGGATGTCTCTCATGATTTCCTTTGCATTAAGGGCACAGCCCTTTGGAATACTAGATGTATGTGGGGGTCTTCTGTCAGACTCCTGAGCTTGCACATATTTCTTTCTTAGTGAATCATAAAATAAGTGCATGACAGAGATTTGGGAAGAGCAGCATTATTATCCCACCCCCCTCTATATTCATGAGGAAATTGAGGCTTAGAGAAGTTAAAGTAACTTTTCCAGCATCACATTAAGGAGTAAAGTTGGGATTCAAACTCATTCCTTCCTGATTCAGTGTACTTTCTGGTATTGTGCTCTTTACCAAAAAACAACTCTGTGACATTGGAAAAACCATTTTCCTCTGTGGTCATGTTCTCATGTAAAAAAATAAGAATGAGTTGAGCAGAAGAATTTTAAAAAGAAGTAACATTTATTGCTTACATACGTCTAATATAGGTACCTATGCTTTTTCAGACACTTAGAAATCAAATTAACTCTAACAGGTAGGTTTCATTGAATCTGCTTTTACAGATGATGAAATTAAGACAGACAGGTGGAAATAGACCCAATGTCACATAGAGTTTTAGTGATATAACTGAGAGTTTAACCCCAGTAAGCATAACTTATGAGCCTTGCCGAGTCAGGCTTCTTTTCAGGACCTTGGTCCAACGTTCTTTCCTATGAGACTTTTCCCTTCAATGTTTGATTGCCACAGTAATGTTACTGAGTGGCACCCATGTGGCTCATCATCAATATTCATTGTCGTTTTTTTGCATGTGGCTTCTTGGCTATTCTTAGCTACCTTTGTCCTCCAGTATGTATTTGGTCACACAGGCAGAGCCTAGATGGAGAAACAGGAGAAACCGTAGGAAGATAGAGGGTAGAGCAGCTCTCATCAGTCTTTGCCCTCTCTGTTTTACCATAAATCCAGACCTCTACTGCTCAGGACCAGGATCTAAGGTCCTAAAGTTTATGAGCTTTTTGAGTTTTTGGTCTCTGTCTCTTACAGATGTTTTTAAGTCTGAGAACTACACTCCAGATTTCCTCTGTATCAGGAAATGTCTTTTTCTAAGACTTAGAAGATTCCATCTGTGCTGTCATTTCATAGCCTACTTAAGAAATAGCTCCTTCATGTGTCCATCCTTATTCAAAGATGTGCTCTCCTCTTGGCCAGGCCAAGTCCCAGGCATGACGTCACTGGAAATGAAGAGCTCAAAAGAGATGCCCCAAACTAGGGCACGGAGAGAGAAATTCAGAGAGTTATCTAGCTGAGTTAATTGTCTATGAAGGTGACTCCTCTCTGAGACAGATCCACATTTAACCAAACTCATGGAGATAGATGTATAAGATCAGAATACAAATACAGTAATCCACAATGGCAGATATAAGTACCAGAGATTTAAATCAGCATACATTAGTCTACAAACTCATCTCTTTTTGTGAACAACTCTAGAAAATAGTTAATAGAAGGATGGTTGGTGAAAGAGAACAGAACAAGACCATTAAAATGTGTGATCTTAAGTCATATTCTTTCCCGAAGCTCTCTATTCCACTATAGACAGTGGCTAAAAGTGGTTAAAACATGAATATTAGAGTTAGATCATTAGGAATTTAGCTCTACCACCTGTAGCCATGTCATCTTCCATAAATTCTTTATTCTCACTCATCCTCGGTTTTCCCACCTGTGAAATAATAATAGCATTATGTACCTCATAGAGTTCTGAGAATTTAAACAAGTGTCATAGGTAAAGAGCTTAGCACAGCTTTTGGCACACTATGTGCCCTTGATTCTTAAATATCACTGGTTGTAAGTTATTTTCAAAGTTAATAGCAACTTTTAAGCACACACAAAAAAGCAGAATTCTGTATGCACATTAATCATAAGATTTTTTAAAACAAAAAGCAATATAATTTATTGAATTAGGAAATAATGGTAATACACATTCAATATATGGCATCTTCATTTCTCTTATGGTAATTCCTATTTGCAAGTGAGGTGGCTATAGACAATGTCCTTTGGTTGAGACATCATCTTCCTTCATTTCACTGATATGAGCACTGCCCATCCCCACCTCATAACAGAGTTCCTGTCTTATCATGCTATATTCATGTCATAGACTGCTATTTATTCTGCTAAGAACCTACTCAAAAATTGCTTTAACATATGGGAACAGCTTCTCAATAAATGATCTATTCCCTGAAACATCCTAACTTTGGGATTGTTAGTAAAGCAACCTGTTTTCAGATTAACATTTGTTTTTGTTTTTGTTTTTGTTTTCTAGAGCCAGGCTTTGCATGGAAAATGTCCCTTCTGTGCTCTACTGTGAAATCTCCACTACCCACAGTCCATTAGGTGGTCTGGCTTGGAGAGGTGCTGACTGTTCATTTGCGCAGAACTGCAGATTCTGTGAGGAAGGCTGTAAACTAATCAGGAATATGCCTTTCATCCAATGTTCTCAAGGGAATTTCAAATATTAAGCTCTTCAAGATATTTGCACTTAAAAAGTGTATTTTAAAATTCATAAAATCAATATAATCTATTTCAGAAAGCTCACAATATAGAGAAGAGAAAAAATCTCCTATAATGCAAAGCCCATAAGGCAGGCACTGCTATTTTGATATAATTATATTATTTTTTCTCGGTATAACATAGTTTAAATTATAATATACATATTTTAAATTACTTTTAATTGTTATTTAATATACTATAAGCATTTTTCTACATTGTTGTATAAAAATTCCCTAGTACAACATGCAAAGCCCTTTGTGTTCAGCTTTCCTCTCTAGTCTCATGTCTCTCTACCCCAATATCATATTCTAGTTTCCTTCCATCCCGAACAACACACTGTTCTTGAGCATTACCCTCTTCCCAACCTACCTCTCACTCTGCTTTCAACTGGTATATTAGGCAGCTTGCCAGCAGGAAAAAAGAATCGACCCTAATCTTTCAAATGAATAGAATTTAATGTACGAAACACTTACTGAAGGTTAGGCAGATTTAAGGGAACAAGAAAAGTATGGTGAGGAAAAGAATAGTGAGATACTCAGGAACTAGAAAGATGGGAAGTTCTTATCACCCTAAGGCCAAATAGTCTGGGGCCAGCTGAAAACCAGAATCTGGGATGTCAGAATAGAGGCCACCTGGTAGGCGCTCTATTCAGGAAGGGAAACAACTGATTGAGATGTGATATCACAGCAGGAGAAAGAAATGTGATATCATAGCAGGGAAGGGAAAAGTAGGAATGCCTCATTTCTCTTCCCACTAGCCTTCTTATTTCCTGTTGGCATGCCCCATTGGCCAAGACCCAGCCAGAAGTCAGAGGGCAGGGAAACACCAGTGCTGCACTCTGCAGTTGTCATCTACTGGGGCACAGAGCCTCAGGCCGGAGAAGGACAGAGAAGAATCAGGGAAGAGAAAGCGAGAAAGCCAAAGAGAGAATAACTATCTCTGCTGCCTAATTCTGATTTATCCTCCAGGTTTCAGCTTACATGTTATTTTATCAAGGAAGTGAGAATGGGTGACTTTTCTCTCTTTATGCTCTAATTGCTTCCAGTGTTCACCTCAAGATAACACATTTCATACTTGATTAAAATTACTTACAAGCTGGCACCATATCTTGTTTAGTATTATTTAACCAGGAACAGAGTCTTACACATAATACACATTCAAAAATATTTGCATAATCACCATTTCCAAAGTCTTTATAATATTTGTTCTAGGAGCTGAACCATAATTTACTTAGGCTTTCTCCTATTGCATGTCATAATTTTTAACTGCATCTTGTTCATTATATCAGTGTTAGTGTTATTTCTCTAGTTGAATTGTACACTCTTTGAGGGCACAGGCTATATCAATTCATATCTCTGGATTTCTCTGCTTCTAGTACACACACACACACACACACACACACACACACACACACACACACACACACACACAAATACACATGCAGAAACATAACCAGTCAATCTATGGTAGACATGAGATCAGAAACCATCTAAAATGGTCAGGTCATTTTTTCCTAAAATGTCTCCATGTTCTCCTTAAAGCTCCTACCCCAATAACTCTCTGTTCACACGTAACAGAGGCCCTTCCTTTTACTTCACAGAAAAAAAGTAGAATAGACCAAAAACCCTAAAGCCTCGTGCCAAAAAGCCAACAAAAATTACCACGGCCCCACCTAGTGTAGGCTGCTCTCTTCCTGGTGCTAGGTAAGAGACTGTCCCCATCAGTGACCTACTCCCCCTGCTAATTCATTCTGTTTGACTAGTCCACAGTAATTCTTAATTAATGTGCTGGTGGATGGGAGATAAAAGAAACAAGGCATTGGGAGCCTGTACGTCTGGCATCTTGGTGCTCCTCCTCCACCGACTCCCTGAGAGACCCTGGACAAACACTGCCCCTCCCTGGGTAGTCCTCCTTCTCTTATGTGACACATGGTTTCTGTGGTCTTGATAAACTTTTTCCATAGATGAAGGGCTGGGTTCAAAATCTACCTTGTTCATATGTAAACTAGGTGTTCTTCATCATCACAGTTTCTCTCTTGACCTTCAGTTAGTTTCCTTGCCTTTAAATTTGTGTCATTAAATCAAGTTATCAGACTTGTGCTGGGATTATTAAAAACCGATGACAAACTAGCTGCTCAATAGAAATAGGGGTGAAGTGGTCATAGACATGGTTGATACAGTGTGATGGTTCTGTGGAGATATTGTGAGGATGGGCCTGAGAAATAACAGAGAAAGAAAAGAGAATGAGGAAGGGAAGAAAAAGTCAGGGGAGGAAAGAGAGGAAGGAGAGAAAGGAAGGGGAGAATAAAGGGACCAATGGACAGAGAGAGAGGAATTTGGAAAGAAAGATTATATATACATAAAAGATAGATATAGTTTAAGACAGTGCTTCCCAATTAAGAGGGCCACAATCCAATTTAGCTTCCTAAACTGTGAGGTAATGCAACTTCAACATTTAGTGAAAAGGTAAATTATAAATAGGCATGTAAATGGCTCAGCATGGGGGCTGAGGGTTGGAGACAGCTCTTGGCAGAGGTAATAATGAAGTGAATCCCATTAGTGATGGGAAGGCAATTAAGAAAAACCTCAATGAAGCTCCAGATCTGAGCATTCAGCTGAAAGATTGGGATTTGGGAGGAAAAAAAGGTTAAGCACCGGGAGGCTGTTTATAATGACTTTAATTAGATAGAAAATGAATTGTTTTGCTCTTTTTCCCCTCTCTTTAAGTTTGCTTTTTAGTTAACAGAGCATGTGTAACAACACTGAGGTGCACTTGTCAATTGCAGGTATCATGTGTAGGAGGTGTTTAGTGAATGATAGTTATTTCATAATATGGTTATGCTACCTGCAAGAACTTGAAGATTGCAGCCATTTCAGTCACCCAACCTCAGTGAATAGACTGTACAATTTGTTAATAAGGAGAATCTGTGTGCAACTTGACTGTATTATTAGGGCACTTCCTAGCAAGGCTGAGGCTGAAATCTGCCTTCAACTCTGCCACCCGCCGCCCCCCTCCCCTGCAAAAATGTAACACCACATGTATTTTGGCAACCCAAATGATTCTTAAACACTGTGATTTGAGTGACAAAGGAGCCCAAGTTGAATGTTGATATTTAGGAACATAGTAGAATGGAGGAAAGAAATTGCATAAATTACCTGTTATTCTAAAATTCTGTATCATCTTGGTTGTATCAACAGAGAAGAAACAGCTATTATTATTGTTATTGTCATAGATCTTACATTACTGTTATAGTTGAAATTTACAAAGTAACATGTCTTGTCTCATTCTATCGTCAAAAAAAGATTTTGATTGACGTATTATTGTTCCTAATGTACAGATAAGGAAACGGAATCTCCACCACGTTAAGTGATTTGCTCAATGTATCAACAGCTAATAAATGGCAGAGATAATACACAAACTAAATCTTTATAGGCGTATTGTCCACATTCCCTCCACTGTAACATTGCTGACTCAGAAATAATAGCTGGATGTACCTCTAGAGGTGATCCTATGTAGCAAATAAAAAGCAAATGTGCAGAGGCTTTTCTAGTGCCATTTAGTGTATTCCTAGAACTAGAACCCAACTAAAGAGTTCACTGAGTATACTGAATGGGTACATAAAGAGGATGAATGGGTCCTATTTATAGTATTTTTAATCTTTCTGTGGGTCATATAAAGATTTTATTCCAATGATTGAAAAGTATCAGTTATTTTTAGTTTTGAAAGTGACCCAGAGGTTGGACAACCCTCACTCAGCTGGTGGATAAATTTCCATGGCAACTGAGTATTAGGCAGAGATTGATTCCAGAGGCAGACAGTCTACAGAGTACTGATTTTCAGTCCTGGCTGCACATTATAGAATCATTGTGGATCATTTAAAAAAATACTGAGACCTGGGATTCACCCTAGTGATTCTGATTTAATTGATTCGGAATATAGTCATGGTATCAAGGTTTTTAGGTTATTCAAATGATTCTAATAAGCCACTTGGTTGAGAACTGCTGCTACAAAACATGATGTTTCAAGATTATACATGGTTTACGTGGTTTTATACCTTGGGAGAACTTCAAAGGGTTTCAGCTATTTCAGCTCCCTTCTCTTTTTTCTTTCCTCCCTCTCTCCCTTCTCTCTTTTGTTTTTCCCTTCCTCTTTCTCCTTTTTCCATAGATTTTTACCGAGCACTCATTTTGATATACCACTCAATGCTATACCACCCAGCGATGATAATTGTAGCTTAAACCTCATCATCTCCAGTCTAGAATATTTGCCAGCTTTCTATGTAGCCTCTCTGCCTCCACTTATGTTCCCTATAGCCCAGTCCCACATAGTTGCCAGCATATTTCTTCAAAACTGCTTCACTGCTTAAAACATTTCAGTAAATCCCTTTGGTGATCACATAGAAGATCAACATGAGATTTCATAGTATGGCAAACAAAGCTCTTGTAATCAGGTCCCTGTTTGCTTGTTCAACTTCATCTTCATTTTAACTTCCAAAATGAGGAAATGACAGAGTTTGGAGCCCGGCAGGAACAAAAGCCATGATCTCTTAACATCCAGGACAGTACATGCATCATTCTGCTCAGCATTTCACAAAACACTAGATTGAGTTTTGAGACTGGTAGTACTAAGAAATAAGCCAAAGATTTAAAATGCTTCTGATTGTACTGAAATTTAGTCATTAGAGGCAAATAAGTAACAGTCATTAATCTTTCTTTTAGCAGAGCTGTTTTTCTGAAGGAGTGAGGAGACTATTGGAACATTTGATCTTTTCTCTCACTAAAAGGTAAGGGCAATATCACCATTGACAATTCTCTGGAATCTGAATTTTTGGTCACTTTTTTTGGCCTTTCGATTTCTCTCTATGTCTCTTATTAGAAAATACTATAATAGGCTTCTCAGAAAGTAATGAAAACCTTTCAGATTGTGTTATATTTCTACATTTTAAAAGAGAAAATGTCAACATAATAAAATGCAATCTCGTTTTGGACAACAATGCTGATTACTAAAAATTATGCTATTTGAGCTGAATGTCGTCCAAGCTTCAGAGAGAAGCCTATGATGTGGTCAGTCTTGGAAGAAGGGTCCATGCATGATTTGGTGGGTTCAGGCTAAAGCACACTAGTCTGCATCCTGTGGAATTTGGCAATTTGTGTTTGGTCTGGACAAGCTTTGACATCCAAGAGAGACTGATTTATGGTGTAGGCTTTTAAAATTAATAAATAAATAAATAGCTAGCATCATTCTAAGTATCCTCTGACCTTTGCTGATCCTTTCAGTTTGAAGTTGACCACTTGGGACATAGGCCAAGCCTAAATAAAAAATTCTCACCCTAAAGAAAGGAATTAAAGCAAAAGTAAGAGATCAAGAAAAAAGCTCACTTATGTGTATGGTGTGAATAACAAAGCAGGAACTGGAAGAATGGATAGAGGAAGTATTCCCTAAACTCATCCTGGATTTTTGTATGGATCACAGGATAGAAAACTAATTCTAAATCCTATTTATTTGGGAGGCCTGAAGCTACTACCAACACACTTCACTTAGTGATTTATAGTGCTGGGCAAGTTCCGTGTGTGTGTGTATAATGGTGACCTCTTCTGTAAAACTGGATAGATGGTGTGATTGCTTTTCTTACAGACCGGGGTTTGGGAAAATGAGACCAGGTATTGTCATTGCTCCTGTCAGTGACCAGCGTGACCATACTGAATGACTCAGGGAAAATTGCCTCTATTTGTTGAAAGTGATTGTAAAATATTGCTTCAAAATGATACTACTATGTAACATATAGTACGTAGAAACATTAAACAGTATAAATTGAACGTGTGTAACATAAGTTTTCTTCCCACACGTTCCCCTTCTGATATGCCAAACCCACTATCGATCCTCAGTGATACTGGTATAATTTTATGATTTTGTGTTCTAAGAGTTGCTTCTTATTTAGCTTGTATGAGTGTCAAGTTGGGGCCTTATCTTTAGTTCTCCTTAGGTAGTTTTAGACCTCTTTACTCTTTTCAGCAACTTCCATCCTGAAAAGAAATGCAATCAAGTGAGACTAGACCTGCCACAAATGAACTACTATATATGGCCTATGAAGCTAATAGCCCAAGTGTGTTTAGAAGTAATTGTGATAACTAACTACATGGCCAACCCGAACAAACGTGCAAATAATAGTCCTATTAAACTCTGTGAGCTCTGACTCTTAAAAAACATATACTATAGATGTTTCTGAACTACCTTTGCAGATGAAGAGTATTCTCCTAAAATTCTCCTGGTTTACATTGCTTCTAGAGAAGATTGGAAAGCCTATAGGTGTCTGAATTATCCATTGGGATCTAGCTGGACTGACAGGTTTTAGCACCTTGAGAGACAGTGGTGAAATAAGAAAGAATATATGGGTACATTACAGAATATGTGGACTCTACATGTAAGTTTAGGGGTTAAGGATGGGGGGAAAGTTAAGGTCCACTAGGACAGGCATGTAAGAATCTCTAGGTGAGCATGAGTAGTCAGAAACCAAAGTGTGTTATGGACTATTGCACTGATTAGCTTTATGGCACAGTTTAATGCATATTTATAAAACATTACATGTGGGCATAATATTCTTTAGGTTCATAAAGAAGGAGCATTAGACAAGAAACACTAGAGTAAGTACTTCTCCAATGTTTGCCTGCAACCCTGTATACTAGGCCTTAGGCATGAGGCCAAGAGGGTGTGCAAAGAAACCAAGCTCAGAGTTGGCACAAATTATCTTCTTCATCTTACCCTGTTTTTGCGACCATGGTTCTCATAAGTTGGTGTGTAACAATCACTTGAAGGGCTTGATTAAACACAAGGATGAATCTCCACTCCCAGAAGTCATAACTGAGTAAGTCTGGAGTAGGTCCTGAGGATTTACATTTCTAACAGGCCTCCTAGGAGTTGCTGATGTTGGCCCCCTGATCTGGGATACAGGTTTTCTATTTCTCTTTCTCCTGACTTCTCTCTATCCAAAAAGGATAGATATGGGGTAGGTTAAGAAACCTTTCTGATAATCAACTTAAAAAAGTAAAATCCTGGCAGACTCATAACCAGTTTTTCACTTACATACAAATATCTGAATTCTAGCTGAAATCCCCAAATTATTATAGATATGACAACCTAGGCTGGTAGAGAAAAAGTGAATCATCTAAGTTCATAGTAGATGACAGAGGGAAGATTTAAACGCGCATCTCTTGACATCAAATTCAGGTCTGTTTCTAAAACACTTATTATTAGAGATTCTGGACTGAGTGACTCCTTACAACCAAGATTATAATGAAAACAAAAATTTACACTGGAACCCCATTCTAGTATAAACAGTAGGGAGTGAAATTAAGTTAGAGAAAGCTCTGAGCCCCTACTATCAGTGAGAACATTGAGAACTCTATTTCAGAGGCACTCAGTCAAAGCCTGGACAGGCTCATCTCTTCTTTTTGTCTTTATTTTACCTGGGCTATCTGGCTACATTCTGCTTTTCCAGGGACCTCTGGGTATTTTGAGTTGTTTTTTCTTTATTAAACAAGCAAACAAAAGCAGATTTCATTGATTAGGAAGATAAATTTGCAAAAATCATCAAAATCAGTCATAGTCAGGCTTACATTTTTAGAGCCATCAGTCTACTTGCGATCATGCAAAATACTAACTTTTCTCATGAACAACTGCTAAAATAAGCAGAGGAGTAAATGAAAGCAAGTATCTTTATCGGCTTTCCTTAAACTTCAACTTGGTTTATGCTTCCCCACAGACCCTTATATTCTCTAAGTTATTATTTTTAATCCAAGTATTTTTTCAAGATAATTTAATCCTAAGGGGAATTCTGGTGCCAGCTGTTCTAATAATAACATTTATTTCACTGCTACCACTTTGTACCTGGAAGAGCAGTGATGTGTAGTAAAAGGAACCCCAAGATTATGACCCGAAGACTTTGGTGTTGAGTTGGGGTCTTTTGCTAATTTCTTTCAAGATCTCATTTATTGGATTCTCAGTCTCTTCACCTTTAAGTTACAGTAATCACATTGACCCTGACCAGGACTGAAAGGAAAAGTTTTCACCTATATAAAATGATTTGTAAATTCTGTAAATGCTATAAAATGGAAGGCATTATTAGTTCTCAATAATGAATGAGTAAAATCCTTTTCCTCTCATTCACTCTTCCCTGCCTCCCATCTGGACAATTTTGGATTATTGCCCTCTCTTTCAAAGGAATTAGAAAAGCATTGCTGGTTTATTGCCCAGGAGCAGTTAACATTTCCCAGGGCAGGGAGCTGCTTAACATAGAGGAGCAGGCATCCACATGGAGTGTGCTGCTGACCTCCCACAGAGGCCCGACCGGAGGGTGATGACTCATCTTATTCTTTTCCAGAATGCTCATGTAGAAAAACATTAAGTATTTTCTGCTGACTGAATTGAAGGAAAATAGGGCGGGGTGGAGGGAGAGTTGATTTAGAAATTCTATACATATGAGTATCGACTTGGTGCTGCATTACTTTAACGGGTCATAAGTTATCAAGGCAAGTGTCAACCTAGCCAATAAATCAGCTTCTCTATTAGTGTCATGCAACCCACCAGGGAAAGGGAAGGAGCTTCATGTCCATTATTGACTTGAGTTATTGCGCAACCCTGCAAATTACATGTTGTTATTTTTACATCACCAACGCAAAAACTAGATTTTTGGTAAGAATAAACCGCCTGCCTATAGTCATAGGCTTTGCCCACAACTTTGGGATTCCCCTGAGAGGAAAGGCTTTGTAATAGAATGATTCCAAGTGTACACTATGGAAACAAATTGTGTGGGTTTCAGCCCTCGCTTTGCAACTTAAAAGTAATGTGCTTGTGTATATTATTTGATTAATCTGTGTGCCTTAGTTCTCTTTCTTATAATACAAAAGACATAGTAATATTTTATAGGGTTAATGGAAAGACTAAATGATTTAAACTTGTAAAATGCCCGGTACATACATATCCCCAATTCTAATTAACTGTTATTTAGCATGAATAGCAGAATTGTCCTCTAAATCTGAGTTCCTACAAAGTTAGCCATTTATTTGAGAAAACTTTATAGAGCATCTTCTGTTTGTCAGGTTCTGTGCTAGGAACTAGAGCTCCTCCCTCTTAGATGGTGATGTGACAATGACTAGGTGATATGATTTCACCTTTGGTTCCTTCATTATCAGAGTTTTGTGAGGGGTTAGATTCTATTACCATCAGTTAAATTCTCCAACAGAGGCATGATCATGGAGCATTGAAGAGGAGGATGAAGAGATTATACACTTGGAGTGAATCTGGTGAATCCCTACAGAAACGCTACTTTTTAATTAGAACTTTAAATATTCTTCAGTAGAACCTAGAGATTGAGAGTTGATATTACTGAGAGATTAACCGCATAAATGAAGCCATAAAGACGTACAACTACATGGCTTGTCTAGAGAATTTCCAAAAGGAGAAAAGTGATGATCAAAAGGAGAAATAAAAAAGGAAGATGAACTTGTTAGTTGAGACACATGGAAAGACATAGGAATTTGGAATTAATCCTACGAGCAGTGGGAAAACACTGAATTGTTTTAAGAGAAGTGTCAGCATTAGATTTCCATTTTTCTTTTTAATTTTTCTTCACTCTCTACCACATCTCTTCCCTCCTTTCTTTTACAAATAAGATTCAAGGCAATTTATTCAGTTTCTTAGACAATGGCATTAATAACAATGCAAAGAATAGATGTTGTGGAAGTGTCAGAGCAGTTGAAGGTGGGGAAACTACACAGGGAACTCTTAGCAGATGAGAAATTGAGTGAATGAATATTTATGAAGTCCTATTGTATACGAGGAATCAGTCTACAAGATGAGAATGCACTAGTTTAACAAAAACCCTGTAGGAACCTTAGATTCTCGTGTAAGGAGACATAAAATAAATAAGTAAAAAAAAAAAAAGTATATATACATATATATTACATTATATGATGGCATCCTATAGATAAAAAGAAATCAAGGAGAGCCAAGCGCTAGAGTTGCAATGTTAAATGGTGTAGGGAGTGAAGAAGGGTGGTCAGGCAGGTCTCATAAGAAGGTTCAGGTGTGCTTTAAGCCAAGACCTGAGGACATGAGAATTGAGCTGTGCTCATATTTGGGAGAATAACATTCCAGCATTCCAGGAAGGGGAGTTGCAAATCCCTGAACCACACTAAAAGAATAAGTGAACTGTAATCAACAAAGGTTAGAATAGTAGGAGATAAGGTCAAAGGTTAAATAGGCTGTGAGGTAAATGAGATCAAACTGTGTGGAATCCTATAAACTTCTGCGAGAGCTTTAGCTTTTACTTTAAATGGAAATGGAAGGCTATTGAAGGATGGCTTGTGAGAATTTTTTTTTAAAAATCCATACACATAAGAAAAGGCTGATTATTTTATAACCACTATAGTCACCAAAATTAGCTCTAATCTCCCTTAATGAATAAATGGTAGTTCTGTAGCCTTGGAATTACCAGAACCAGTTTTGAATCTGTTTAACTAATCAAAGGCAACACCTCATGGAATATCCTTTGAAAGTTTCTCACTTCTGAAAGTCACCCACTTGGAAAAAGAGTCAGTCCGTGAACACACTCCTGAGTGCAGACAAATCAAGTCTCACCCAAATGGTGATATTTTCCTAGCTTAGATCAACCTTTTCAGGTCTCTGAAAAGTCTTCCAGTCTCCAAAATTCGTACTTCTGCCAATCTCTTCAGAAAGACTATGCCGCACCGGCAAACTCTCTCTTACTTAAGTAAGCAATAAATTCAGCTTTGTGATATTGCTTGTTAATTAGTATTTTTGTTTCAGAGATTGGTAGTCTGTTCTTAAAATTCATGAGGGCAAAAATGCTACAAATCTGACATACAAACACGCCCCATTATGTATCTCCAGCCATATAGGAGTGGGCTGCTCTTTGCTTGACAAAAATCATGTCATGTGGGAAACATGATTGGGGTAAAGAAGTGTCACTAGAGAAGTGGTATTTGAAATGAGCTTATAAAATATTCAGATATTAGAGTCAGCAGAATTTTAAAATTAGTTGTATGAAGAGTGGGAAAGAAAATGCAAAAGGAAAAACAACTCCAATGTTTTCATATTGTTACAAATGGGTAGGTAGAGGGGAGTGTCAATAACTGAAATAAGGAGCCCAGGAAAAGATGCAAGTTTGAAATGTGAAGATATTCTTTACATATTGCATTTAATGTACATGTTATACATATAAAAAGATCTTGGAAATACGTTGTAAAGCATTTCACTTCAGACAAACTTGAACATCCAGGTCAATGTTTTACACGTTTACAAGTCACCGAACAAACATTTGCAATAATGAATGGAAGAGCAAATTACTCCTTGAATGAATAAAGATCTGAATAGGTGAATGATTATTTGAAAGAACTAATGGGGATACAATAGCTCGTCTCACCAAAAATTCTGACGCAGATTTGAGAGTTAGTTTGAATATTTGCAAAAGCCCGTATATCAGCAGAATAGTCGCAGCCTAACTAGAAATAGGGAAAAAAAAAAAAAAAACCCTGTAAACCCAGTTGTTTGTGAGACTTAACTGGTGGCTTTTGTTGAATATACCTTCACATACTAATCAGCAGCAATTCTGTAGCATGTCAGTTAGAATAGATCTGGACAGAGGACTCTAGAAAGATCCAGAACAGTTTCATCTCCATCAATCAAAATCAGCAAGGAAAGTATCGAAAATGAACCAGGTATATTTAAGGCTGGCCTCTACAGCTTTCTGACGACCTCTCTTGCATAGCATCCTCTCCCATTATCTTCCCCTTTTGTAAACCAATAAACATATACATGGACCTAAATATTCTCAACTAGAGGTCAGAAGACTGCAGTTCTTTTTTTTTTTTTTTTTTATTTTAAGGGTCTGACATTTTCATGAGCAAATAAAATAACCTCTATTGACCTCAGAGTTCTTATCATTTAAAAAAAAGGCAGGTTAAATAGTTCTGGACCCAGGATTTTGCAAATATATTAAAGGAATATTTGTTCATTCCTTCTTTAATTTTTTTCATTCGTTTAGCAAATTTTTATTGAAGACTACTAGTGCTAGGTATAGAGGACACAGAAGTAACAAAATCATGCTTCTAGTTTCATGATGGGTCCATGCTATTTGGCAATATTTAAAATAACTAGATGAATGTAGTATCTACGACATTCTCATTGACAACTCATTTGTTTTATTGTTTTCTGGCTAAAAGTATATTCACTCAGTAAATTTCACTCATTCAGTTAATCAATCTCATGGTATCTGTAGTTTAAAAACTCATGTTGCCTGAATGTATGCCTGTCTGGGGATGAGGGGATAGCGAAAGTGTCCATGATATACAATCTATTTTGAGGCCCTGGATTATATACGTAATTGCTAAGTGTGTGATTGTGCCTAGTGTTTAGTATCAGGATAGCATGGGTTTGAAAACTGGCTCCTCTACTTACTAGTTATTTGGCATTGAGCAATTCACTTATCCTCAGCAAGTAAACTAATTTTCATGTGCCATTTGGTGTGAACATCATACACAAGACTTTCATACTTCGTTCTCCCAAAACTCTGGGAGTAGGCATTATTATTCCTTATTATTCCCTTTGATGGGCAAGGAAACAGATTTGAAAGGCAAACACAATAGACTCAGAGCTTAAAACTGGTGGAGGTAGATAACTGGTAGGATGCAAACAGAGGATTTTGACTTCACGTCCCGCTTTCTACTTATTATCGTACATTCTTTGTACCCTTGGAATCTCAATTTCCTTTGCATCCCCTGCCATGCCTAGCACAATGGCAAGCACTAGGTGGTGCCAGTCCTCCCAACACTGGTAAGGAAGCATGTCCTCCTTAGTGAGGAAAAAGCTGACCCTTTGTCTAGCTCTGTGCGCGTCAGTTTCCCTATCACAGGTGTACTTCTGCAACACCAATTAATCTTGCCCTTCTCTGAGTTTCGAAACTGCCAAAGCCTCTCCTCATTGTCAGCAGATATCTTGGAAACCTAATTTTCAACATGTTCTCTAATAACAACAGCAATTATTCTTAATCATTATTTATACTAATTTGATGCTTCAGCAAGAGTATATATTATGCTTGTCCTTCCTAATTTTTTTGTTTTTTTTGTTGTTTTTTTTTAACTGTAAGCGAGAATCAATGTAAGGGATTGATGTCAAGCTTTAGGTAGCTATTAACATGACTAGGGTTATCTAACCTTATTACATTGATTGCAGTTTCTTTTCTGTATCTTTCAGCAAACCCTCAAATTGATTTTAAAATGCTGCTATTGACCTAAAGATTCTTAACAACAGGAGGTTTAAATGCCTTTCATTGTTATGCTTCCTGCCTATAATACCAATTACTGTTCAAAGTTTGTAGCCGGAAACGGAATTCCATTGTAGATTTCAGTACAGAGATAAGAGCTCAGTGTCTAGCCTAGAGACATAGATTAGGAAGAGGGGCCACTTGTCATTCAGCTCCATCTCTCACACCCAGAAGGAGTCCCTTGCTCACACTTGTGCTGGAGAGCCATTCAGTTTCTGATTGACTGATGTCTGGGAGCTGCTGACTCACAGAAGACTAGGAGAGAACTTGGGCTGAGAGTTCAGAGGACCTGAGTTTAAGCCCTTGTTCTGCCACCAACTAATTCTATGGCTTTAAATATAATGCCTGATCTGTTGAAGCCTCAGTCTCTCCATCTGTAAAATCAAGATATTAGACATAATCTCAGGAGGAGTAGTGTATATCTCAAGTAAGAGTCAATGCTTGAAAACAGTCAAAATCAAATGCATAATTCACAATTCTGTGGATCACTGTGTGCTTGTTTGTATGCATGGTATATGGAGGTTCATCTCAAGGACCCTAATCTTATATGTCAGCTTTATAGAACACATTCCCCAGGACTTCTAATAAATCACGCATCTCCGATCTTCAGTCCTTCAAGCTGTGTCTAAGAGCAAGTACCAAATACAGAAACTATGGCTTCTTTCCCTCCTCCTCCTCATCTCCTCCTTCTTCCATCATTTTTTATTTTTTATTTAAATTTATAATAAGTGTTCACTTATAGTAACTAGAACTCTTTGGTTGAATGAGGAATTAACCCGACTCAATCCAGCTTAAATGACGAAGAGAATTATTAGAATAGTGTAGATATACAGAGCAGCCACACTGCAGAAACTGGAAGAGGGCTAGATCAGCAGCATCATTTTCTCATTTTGTTTTTTTTTCCCCTGATAATTGGGTCAAATACTTTTTTTATGTTGCAGATTTACTTTCTTTGCATATTAGAAAATATGTGTTCCCAAGTTTTGCACATTTTGATCTGAATCACTGAGGACATTCTGCCTCCAAGTGGAATCTCAGTTAAAAGCACTAGTTCCCCAAAGAGGATCAGGTACCCAACCAGCTACTGCATTAAATAACGGCTGCTGCTATAGTCACCACGTTTATGTAGGGGGTGGGAGTTTTCCAAAAAAAAAAAAGGTGATAGGCAAAAACTCCAGAAAGGGACAGAAAAGGAATGTTAGACTCAATGCCAAAGTGTGTGTGTGTGTGTGTGTGTGTGTGTGTGTGTGTGTGTGTGTAGAGGGGTACCTCCCACACCAGCAAACAAGTCTCAGACACCAGCAGGGAATCTAAGAGTTCAACTCAATTCCTACACTATCTACCCAGAGATAGCATCAGATACCACAGGTGAGGGTTCGGTCCCACAAACTGCCACTACACAGATACACATACACAGATACACACACACATACACACATACCCCAGATGACAGCCACAAGCCCCTCAGGCTCTTACCTGTGCTTCTGACCAACCAGCTATATTGGAAATTCCAAAGATTCCCTCTTTGGTTTCAATTCATGGAAGCATTCTAGTTCCTCAACATAGAAACCCTCAGAAGAAAAAAAAAAAGATTGGCAAGCTATCCTCCCAGATTGTTCTAGAGGCTTTCTTACATAGACTAAGTCACTGGCCATTGACAAGTGAACTCAATCTCCAGTTTCTCTCCTTTCCTGGAGGTCTAGGGATGGTACTGAAAGTCTCAAACCTCTAACACTTGACTGGTTCCCATTAACCAGCTCCCACCCCAATGAGCAGTCCAAAAGTCATCTTCATTAACATAACAAAAGGCATCTGTTTTGCTCTCTTCAGTTAGGAAATTCCAAGGGTTTTGAGCTGTAAATGAAGTATACCTTAAAAATCACAGTATTGCAGGGATACTATATAACTAAATGGATATAAATGTTTTTATACTAAATTTCAATATACCTTCTTTAAAAAACCCACTCCATCAAATCTGATTTTGTTTTGTTTTCTAATTATGTTATACACAATATGTCTCATTCCTCTTCAGAAATGAGCCTCTTAAAATCTATTTATTTTTAGACTCTGATATTTTCCAAACACAAATACAACCTGTACTGTAATTGTGGTACAGATCGAGTTATTAGGTAGTGAGATTCCATGTTAGCTTCTTAAAAATGATTCTGGCATTGGGTCCTCCTGCCTGCATTCTTCTGTCTTTTGCTCAAGCACCCTCATTAGAGTGTCCTCTGCTCAGAGACTTGCATTGCTCAGAGTTGCTCAGGTCCATCTATCTGCCTGCCTACTTTCAAAAACCAGCTAAGTTATCTTGGGGGTTCTTTTCCACCATCCTTCATACTCAATGTGGTCATTGAAAGAGTTAGAAGACATAGTCCACAAATATCTGTGTGACTCTGTGTAAGTTAAGTGACCAATCTGTGGCTAGTTCTCTCATCTTCAAAATGAAAAGAGAAAATGAGTAGACATATATGTAAACTGTCCCATTTTTGCCAGGCGTAATAAATGTTAATCTCATTCTAATTCAAAATATAGATTACATGTTATCAAAATTACTGAAGTTTAGAAATGAAGGAAACGCCAGCTACAGAGTGGAAAGAGTTCTAAGCTTCAATCAGAAGGACTAGATTCAAATTCCAGTTCTTCTTCTTATCAGTGCAAACTGGAACAATTACTTTGTTTCTCTAAATTCAATTTGTTTTCTGTAAAATGAATATAAGCAGACCTTCCTTTCAAGGTTTGCGAAATTAAAAATAACATGTTAGGAACCCGACACTGTGTTATATAGTGGATTCTTAACAAATAGCTGTGTTAGTATGTATGTATGTTTATTAATTCAAAAGACTAATAGTTACTAAGATACTAAAACTGTCTCCTACTAACCCTGGGACAGCCCTACAGAGTTGCCTAAGGATTTAATTACAAAATCAACACATGTACTAATTCATAACATTTGACTTTGTAACTTCTCTTATGCAGCTCTTACTTGAAATGACTATTATTTTTCTCTATCTATAAATAGATAGATATGTATGGCATATCTATCCAAATCAGCAGTAATACAGCCCGTCACTATATTTTAGTTACAGTTGTTGTGGAATATGAGTGCCTTTTATGCAGAGTTCCTCATATATCCTTTTATGAAGACTGTCTTTTATAGGGAGTCCTAATTTTTGAAGAACCAAAATTGAGCTTTAGATTTATGTTATAGCTGTCCTACAAACCATGTAAAACCAAAAGTATGTCCTAAATTTGGTGAAAATGTATCTAGGCATATTCTCTTGACGCAGTGACTGATGGCTATTGTTCTCAGTTTACGTAGACTTTTCTAATCCATTTAGTCATTAATTAATTTAATAATTTAATTTTCAAATTCTGAAATAAAAATCGTAAAGGGACATATTTAAAAGTATTCAATTTTATAATATTAATTGAGCAGTCAACAAGTATGTATCATACTACATGAGTCTTTCCTTGATACTTTACATATATTTTTGCCTTTAATCTACAATAGAATCTCTGCTATAGATGGTTCTGCTGATAAAATGTTAGAAAGATTAAGTTTATTTATTTTTTTCTTGGAAATTTTTATTTCAGATTTTATGAAATGAATTGTGTTTTTATAAAAAACAATCTTAAATTCAGCCCCAACTTCAAAAACTATAGTTCAACCTAGTTAACTCTATCTTCTCTGTGAAGTTCAATTATTCGAGTAAGTTCTAGAAAGATTAAGTTTAGAATATTTAGAAAAATTAAGAAGCTTGCCCAAGTTTAGAAAAATAGTAAGTGGTAGAGCGACTTTCTCTGGTCTCTCTGGATCTAGAACTCTTAACCACCATGTTACATTGTCTTCTAGTGCACTAATCCTGTAATAAATTGTATCAGGTCCTGACGCTATAATACCTAAAAAAGCAATTTTTATCCTCAAGGACTTTAGGACCTAGAACTGCACTGTCCAAAATATTAGCATATTGAGCAACTGAAATGCTGCTAGTACAAATTGAGACATCTTGTAAGCGTAAAAGACATATTAGATTTCAGAGACTTTGGGTTAAAAAGGAATGCAACATATCTCATCAATTTTTATATTGATTGCCTGTTGAAATGATAATATTGTTTAAATAAAATATATTACTAAAATTCCATTTATTTCTTTTTCCTTTTTTAAGTGGCTATTGGAAAAAAAATAAATTACGTGTGTGCCTTGCATTATCTTTATATTTGACAGGGTTGGCCAAGAAGTCAAAGTAAATAGATATTTTTATTGCAGTTTGAGTAGAGTTTCAAAAGATAGAAGCACATAGGAAGAGCCTGAAGAATCATGAAAGTTTCCTGAAAGAGGCGTGGGCTAGAAATGAGCAGTTATTATAAAGATAAAAAGTTGCAAAAGATATTTCAGGAAGAGAAAATAAAACGTTTCATTCCAGAAGTAAGAAATAGCCCAGAACATTTAAGGAACATCAAAACATTCCATAAAATGCAAAGAGTAGGAAGATAGAAGTGGCAAATGCCTCTAAGATTATAAAAAAGAATTTTCATTATGAAAGCCTGGGAGCTACTCAGTACTGGGGATCTTGAATATGACAAATTCCACATGTATCTGCATAAAGAAACTTTATTCATCAAGCAGATACTGGCCTTTTGGTCTCAGCCAACCATGACCTCAGTAGAGAACATTAAGCAAAGCCACTGGTGGTGTTACTGATTGGAATTTTTAGCTTATACAAATCATATCCTTTGCCTTTTACCAAAGACATTTCTTGGGCCTTGTTTTCTTAAAACTATCTATAAGTGACCCAAGAAAAAGTACTCTTTTAAATCAGGCCAAACAAAACAAAGAAACAAAAGATATTAGAATTGAGATGTTTATAATGTTGGGATGGATATTGTATGTAATTCTGTATGCTTCTCTCTTGTCTTCCATTTGAGTGGTCTGGTTCCAAACTACTTATGGTCTGAGCACACCCATTTTATTCCAGAGGGTAGGCATGCAAATACTCTTCTAAACCTGGTTTGGACAGAACAAGCCCATTATTCTCCACAAAAAATCAGGAAAGAGTCTGCTCCTGGAATGTCCTGCAACAAGATGAGCCTAATTAGAGAATCAGAAGGCTTTATGGAGAGGAGTCTCACTAGGAAGGAAAAGGGCACAAAGGTCAGAGAAAACAGCAAACGCAAAGACACATTTTCTAAAGTCTCCCAAAAGAGTAAGTTGTTCTCCTTCGGGTATCCCAAAAGCACTTAATCCTTGCTTCTAGCTTATTCACTCCTGTCACTATGCAGCAATTCTTTATGTATCCATGCTCTTTCATCACCGGACTGTGGGGTCCTTAAGAGCCAGGATCTTTCTGTAACCTCTAAGTCCCCAGTGGTCCATAGATGTTTAGATGAGTGCAAAAAAAAGAGAATAAATTAAGTAATCGGTCAACGAACACATTAAAATCCTAGCGCTATCATGAACTGGCTAAGTGTCTTTTGGCAAGTAATTTAATTTTTCTGGACTTTTTAAATTTGTTCGTGAGCTATATGGCCTCAGAATTTCCTAGGCTTAATATTCTATGATTCCATGTACTTAGGAGTATAAACTTTTAGGAGTCTCTCTCCTCTCTCCTATAGCTCAATAATTAGGAAAAAAACCAAAAGAATAGCCATAGCAGCAATACATCTATATATCAATTTTAAAATCTATTCAATTACACAGATATACCAAGGATTTTTCTCTTTGTTTTAATTAGAAGCTCATCTTTTCATGAGCAAATAAACAGTTTATTCACTTGTTTTTTAGTTTGTAAAAATATTCTTTAAGTACATGTTCTCGAAGATATTTTATTTTAAAAAAGAACGGAACCATGAAGTCACAAAAAATTATCAAGTTGTTCTATCACATTTTATTTCAAAAGTGCTCAAGAATTTTCACAAACTGTATATGCATATGTCACTTCTATTCATGTTTTAAATATTGCCTGGAACACAAACACTTGATGAATACTATCTGGTAATACATGAAAAGAAATAGGTATACTTGAAATAACTGAGAGAGATTTCCCTAGGCTGTATGCTGCTTTCAACATTAGTGTATTTGTGGAGTCTCAGTGAAAGCATTTTCTATTTTCATTTATTCTTTCTCAAAGTTCCTTGGGATAATTCTAACTAGCATTTATTCAAGATCAATTTTAGAAGAAATAAGTTACTTTCTAGAAGACATAGACTAGTGAAAAACATCTTAAATCACTCTCTATATTGACTGCTTCCAAATTCAGACCTAAAGTTATTTTATACACTGCAATTAAGTTAAAATGGTGATATAGTGGTTTATTACCTTTTATGAAATTGCCATACTTCTGACCTACCACATATTTTCATGTTCTGAAAAACTCTAGTCCTGTAAATTACTCTGGGAATCACACAGCACCTTTTATTTTATTTTATTTTTTTTTTTGCAGAGTGGAAATTTTCATCAAATTTATTTATTCATTTAATGCACATTTACTGATCAACTAGATTGTGTCTAGGTGCTTTAGCATAAAGATAAATACCAGAGTGCCAGCCTTCAAGATTGCAGATTCATTGGAGACACACACACACACACACACACACACACACACACACACACACACACATACACACATACACACGCACACACACAGAGAATATTAAAATATAGTTTTTAGGAAAATTGATAGAAATTGGTAGGATACAAGACAGTGTTCAACATGTGAGAGATTTATTTGGAGAGAGATAGGAAAAGACTGGGATAAGACTTTAGATCAGGAAGCAGATGTAACATTTATGGAAGGAAAGGGAAGAAAGGGTAAGAAGAACTCAGATTATATCATAATTCCAAAAAGTTCAGCCAGGGCCATGGGAAATCTTCAAGGCAAAGTCGTTTCAGTGGAAGAGCCCTACTTCTTATTATAGTGGGCCTGGCTTTGTACCCTGGATGTGCTGTGTCTTTGCCTGGGAGCAAACAAAGCTTGACCTTGACAGAATGCACTAGTGAATCCAAAGGGGCAGAAACTATTGCCATCAGTCAAGCAAGATCCTCAGAGCAGGAGATATGAATAATCCATTTTCATGGTTGCCCCAGACGCTTAGACTATTATGAGAAATTAGGAATATCTGCCTAAAAGAGATATAATATCTGATCTAAGACTTAAGAGTAGGGTACAGAAATGGTCAGATGAAGGCAAAGTGTCAAGTTATTCCAACAAAGAGATACAGCTTAACTTAAGTCATAGAGGAATACAAGAGTTAGTTATGGAGGCAGTATTTTCATGGTTGCCCCAGACGCTTAGACTATTATGAGAAATTAGGAATATCTGCCTAAAAGAGATATAGTATCTGATCTAAGACTTAAGAGTAGGGTACAGAGATGGTCAGATGAAGGCAAAGTGTCAAGTTATTCCAACAAAGAGATACAGCTTAACTTAAGTCATAGAGGAATACAAGAGTTAGTTATGGAGGTATAGAGCTAATAGCAGCTCTAGCATAAAAGTATGCTAGAGCTGCTATTAGCAGTGTGATATTGGTGGAGCATAAAAAGTAAATAAAGCAAGAAGTGGTAAAAGAATAAATTTATGTTGCAGTATAATTATCCAGTGGGAAATAGGGAGCCATTGAAAGGATTTAATCAAGGAGCGTCATGATAATATATGAAATTTAGTAAATTGCTATGGTAGCTACTGAAAAGAATAGATAAGAAGAGAGAAAGCTAGATTCATTAGGAAACTGTTTTTAGTAAGATAGGACTTATATTAAAACAACGGTCAAATGAATGAAAAAGAGAGAGTACATGATATATTTAGGATGAAAGTAAGATATGCTTGTGGGATATGAATTAGAAAGATTCATTGATGATTTGCAATGGTGTGTCTTAGTTGCCTGAGCAGATAATGGTATTATTAACCAAAATGAAATAGGAACATAGGAGTGGTATCAAAGAGTATATACAATGTGAGATCAGTTGTCTGAGCATAGAATTTTGGTAACACCAATTTTCTTAGATGGAGAGAAGAGAAAAACTCACAGAGAACAGAAAAGATGTCATTAGGTAAATCTGAGGAGATTTTAGACAAGATAGTTATAGCATGTATAGATCCATCAGGTTTCAAGAAAAAGGGAGTTCATAAAAGTATGCTAGAGCTGCTAGTACTGGCTTGTGATAACTGATTATTACATTTTTAGAATTTTACAAGCCAGTCATTATGTGTAGCCATTATGAAAAATTAAATGATATAAACTTAAAATAAGTAATTTAAAAAGAGGTAAAAAATACTCAAATTTTATCACTTCCTAATAGTTTTACTATATTTTGCTATCATCTATGATCTTGAGGTTATTTACATCTCTTATATCTGTACAGTGGGAACACTATAATTGTGTGCTATTGCATATATCTGCCCAACTCCATGTTCAGTGACATTATATTAGGAGCTTGAAATCAGTCATGGTGGGAGTATTTTTATCATGAGAATTGGCAAATACTACAAATAAAGGTTTTTTTCCTTTGCCATTCATTGATGGGGTTCTGGTTGTGGGTAACTTGAAAAGTAGCTTCAACCTAGATACATGGGAGCAAAGTTATTTCATTAGATACATTTAATGCCTTAGGGCATTGGTCTCCAACCCTTTTGTCACCAGAGATCAGTGCTCCTATGAGAATCTAATGCCTGATGATCTGAGGTGGAGCTGAGGTGGTGGTGCTAGCACTGGGGAGTGGCTGCAAATACAGATGAAGCTTCACTTGCTCACCTACCACTCACTTGCTGTGTGGCCTGGTTCCTAACAGGCCATAGACCAGTACTCATCCACGTCCCAGAGGTTGGGTACCCCTGTCTTAGAGCATTGGGTTTTATTCTTTCAGGAATAGATTGAAACCAGATATAAGAGATTTGAGTTTGTTATAGGCTCAGGCAAGTGAGTCAATAGGAAAGGAGAAATTAAAACTATCCTAGAGCTGTGGAATAATTGAAATATCCGGATCCTTCCATACAGAGTATGAGGGAGCCCAGATGAATGAGCTATCCTTATGCAGAATAATTACTTTCTCTCTGGGCTTGGAATAGATATCACAAAGTATGGATATAGATAGTGGGGTAGGAGTAAGAGATTAGTAGTGAACAAAAATAAAGGAGTTATAGGGTCCCAGACATCACTCATCAAGTAGGAGACTCAAGTCATTTTCTAGGACTATGTTAAATTGGATTAGAATAAAAGTAGGTGTTGATAAGCACAAGGAAAAGGACAGATAGACATTGCCAAGGACTCAAGTGATACTGGGAATGTTACATGTGCATTGATGCTTGTTTGAACATCTGAACTCAGATGCTGAGTTGCAGGCATGAAGAAGGTGGTTGATGGCACTCTCTAAGATTGTGATGTTATAAATGGTTAACAGCAGAATAACAGGGATAGAAGAGTTTTGAAGGTGGAGTGAAAATAGTTTACATTTAGATGATCAACATAGACTAAAGAAGAAAGACCAGAAGGAGATTAAGAGCCCCACAGGGAAGAGATGGTATTTGACCAAAAATTCGCTAAGAGGCCGTGAAGGTTCTGGTCTGAACAAGAACAGCCACCTAGATTGCAGGCCCCCAGGATGAACCTGATTGTTCAGAGCAGTGAGAACTCTAGTTAAGATAGATGCTCCTCCTTTTTCTGTGGAAGGCAATTCAGGGCCCAATTTCAGTTTGGGGCCTGTTTTACAGAATAGATTAAAATACAGGCAAAGAAGTTCTGGTAAGAGAAGAGAGGAAGACTCTCAGGTCAGATCATCATGTAGCTATCTTCCTGGTACGTCAGATATTGGCCCCAAAATTAAAGGGAGCATTGGTGGATGGATTAATGGTCTTTGTACTCTAAACCTTGATGTGACCTGTGACTAAAAAAATAATCTTTAATCTAGAGAAATAGTATATAAGTGCTGAATTCTAAAATCAAGTAAGTGAAAATATAGACGCAAACACATTTTTTTATTTTTTATTTTTTCAATAACTGGGTGACCATACATCAGTTCAGAATCTAGTGGTCTGGACCTAGAATGGAGAATCAGTAGAATCAACATCAACAGCCTCTTTTGAAGCTGATTGCTCCTTTACTCAGAAATCCATCTGGTAGCATAGAAAATTTATATGTGTATGTCTGGTTTGAGTCTGTCATTAATTAGAGTTTAAATAAATTGCTTTTTTAGAACTGTTTATTTTCTGAAAATAAGGAATTTGAAGGACATGACTGTCTTAGCTAGGAGATCCTATGAGATTAAAAAAAAAAAAACTCACTCAAATAATCTCAAGCAAAACAGGTTTATTTGAAAAGTACAAGGGAAGCTTGTGGACCCCAATATCAGGCAACGTAGTTGGATCTCACATTGTAAACGTGTGTGTGTGTGTGTGTGTGTGTGTGTGTGTGTGTGTGTGTGTGTGTGTTTGAGACCACTTGCTGTGTCTCTCTGCCATTCTGTCTCTGCTTCATTTGCACCTTCCTTCTGCAACCCGATTTTCTCCACATAGTTATTGGTGGCAGATATTGGCTATCACCTCTAAATCTGTCATGGCCTTATGGCTCCACTTCTCTAAATCTTTTCTTTAAAGCCTTTTGTGTTTCGATTCTGTTACTGAGGAGGGAAAGAATCTAACTGGCTTATGTGGATCAGGTGATCATGAAGATATAGTGTAGTGGCCAAAAATAAAAAATTGCTGGACACAAACCTTCCATGAATGGAACCATGGGACATGGGTTTGGGCATACTTCTTAAACATTTCACATGATAACCTTTAAGGCTACCTCATTTTTTGAACATATACAAATTTTTGACTCTTTAAGCCTCTCTATAGTTTTATGCTGTTTCTACTATACAGGTATTTCTAGGTGTGTTATTCTGTAAAGCCCATGAATATATTGTCTTTCCCTGTAACAGCTTTTGTCTCAATGGCTTTATGAGTTTCCTTTGTTAATATCCTGTGTCCAGCACGGGGTTTGACTGGCACACAGTTTGTGTAATGTGAATGTTAATTGCTGGCTCCATGAGTCCTTCCTTCACGCGCAGTCTCTAGAGAGCCCTCAGCCCCAACACGTCCACTGCCCTTGATTTCAAAATACTCAGCTGGGTAACTATATTCATATAAACATAACTGCAAACACATATAAATTGTATGTGAAGACTGGGTGTGTGTCAAGAAATAGCCAAAAACAACAGAACATGAGCACAGAGAAAGCTGGTGAGAAAGCCGCAGAGAAAAAGCACATGGGAGAGTTAGAGGCTTTGCATTTGAATTATATTCCAACCTGTACCACTGTCCTTAGAGAACATTACCTTTTTCTCTTCTTTCCTCTTTTATCCCGTCAGACTGGCTGCAGACCAAGAGTGTAAACAGTACTATTGTAGAAGGAATTAGAGGGTGACCTGAAAGTTCAGGAAAAAGATCCCTAAACCAGCTTGAGGTAAACAGGGACATCAGGGAAAGGAACCCAGAGGAAGGGGCCAGAAATCTCTTTATTTATTATGGCATATAAAATGAGCCTTTGCTACTGAAGCTGGAGACAGAAATCACAGAAGCTGGGCATATTTTTTATTTTATTTTTTTCTGGCTTTATTAAACTATAATAGACAATTAGTTGCTCATATTTATTTTAGACATGTTTTCCCTCTGCTAGATTCTATAGCACATAGAGTCACCTCTCCCTGTCTTCCCCCTCATCCCTCCTTACCCGTGGACCTCCCTCACTCCTGGCAGGCTATTTACATCAAATCCTGTTCTAGATGAAGAGGGGCAATCTCCCAATTACCCAGACTCCCCATGGGCAAATCCGGTACATGTTCAGCCTTGCTTCTTGTTCTTTACTTGATAAATTCTGACAGCATGTCAGCTCTGTCCTCTCTTCAATAGCCATCAAATATTGATGGGTGGAGCAGGTGTACTTCCTGGGGTGTAAATAAAATGATGGTCTGAACTCCAAGTCCCTTTCAAGAGCATAATGCCCCTGTTATCTGAATGGAAATCTGGAGCTGTCTCTCTCATGTCCCATTATAGTTCAGGTGTGCTGGTTCCTAACAGACCTCCTGGCTAACCAAAGCTGGAACCAAAAATGCTGGCAAAATCTTCCTTTAAGGCCCCTACAAATCATCTGTTGAAGCGGGAGTGGAAATACTTCCTCTAGTGGATCTCAGCCAGGGGAATGATTGCTGTGTCCAAGGCAATGCTTAGAAATGCATGGGGCACTTTGGGGTGCCTTAATGAGGAAAAAAGATTGCTACTGGCATTTAGTGCCTGGAGGCCAGGGACACATAGCACTGTTTCTCTCAATGAAAAATTGCACTGGAGAAAATGCCGATTTGGCTTTGTAGCTAAACCGGGTTTGATCTCCTGGGGTGTGCACAGCAGCGCTCAAGACTCCCTCGTCTCTACCCCAGATCCTGAATAGGTCCCCAAGCCCTCTGTGAATCTTTCATTTAAATCAGTGTCGTTAAACCATTTGGTTCACACACCCTATGAGAGAATTAAGAAAAATAGCTATATATCCCCTCACACATTTTTTAGTTGGCATCTACAATTTTTTATTATAAATGTAAATAGTTGCAGAGCATATAATTTATAGCACATTGTAAAAACTAACATTTAAGTGTAAAACTGTTACCTCACTCTTCTAAATGCATCCAATTGACTAAATTCCAGGGTGATTGTAATACTCATTGTCATCCATTTTAAAAAGACAAGAATAAGCTCTTCTTTAACAATAAGAAGTCTTACTTTGTTACTTTTTTTCCTTGAACTTATAATTCCAATCAACTTCCCCTACAGAATTTTGTCCTAATATAATATGTTATGCTTGAAAGTCTTTTATTGAAAAACCTATCCAACTTCTCTGAAACAAAATATATATGTAAATTAGATTGTTTAGAAATTCCCATTTGCTGGGACATGAAATTCTAAACATTAATATTTCTTCTAAATTGAGTTATTATTACAGTTATTATCCATGCATTGATCAAAACTACATACACATACTTTTAACATTAGCAAATAATTATTACAGATAAAAGCAAAATTTTGTTGGAAGTGCACCTCAATCAGATAAGTGATTTATTTCAATTAGTGCATGTATACATGGAAAAATATTACTTATGGATGCAATAAAATTGGACTCAACATCAATTTTATTTTTATTTTTCTATTTGTTTATTAGATATAAGCACTGAGAAAACTTGTTTATATATATAAGTAGATGAGAACTGACAAATTTTATTATCACATCTTTCCTGATTTTATTTTTCTGAATAATATACTAAAGATTATTTTGAGATATTTCATCAAAAAATATTTCTAATGATACATCAGTTGTCGCTTTTATTAGGTCTCCTTCAATGTCATTGGAAGCAAAAGTTAGGTAACTCCATTGCCAAAGTATTTATTGTGTTGGCTCAGGTCTTTCACATTTGTAGCTTTTCACCAGTCTGAGTACTTCTTTGCTTGGCAGCCCTCAAGTTTTTCCTATTGGAACGATGCACCCTAGGGAGGCCAGGGTGGGGCAGAAGTTTCTATTTCTTTTGTAGAAAAAGGTGTTTTTTTCAAGAAAAAGTAAAATAAGAGAACCTACTTAATATCTTCCTTAACCCTAGGAGTTTGCTTAGGCAGTTGGGGGTTAGGTAAAATCTGCAGGAAAATTGCGACAAAAACATCTGTATACCTTAGTGCCTCTGAAAGAATTTTTTGGCCACCCAACTATAAATCCTAGTTTAAAGTTCACCACTGTAGAAGGTAAAATAACCCACTCTCTCTACTTCATCCTCATGTCTTTTGTTCTGCCTAGATCTCTGTCATCTCTCATCTACACCAGGAGTTTTTTAAATACATGTGAGAAATTTAATGCAGATCATATACGTAAGTTTAAATTTTCTAGCAGCCACATTTAAAAAGTAAAACAAACAAACAAACAAACAAAAACAAATAAAAAACACTGGCACTATTAATAATATACCATTTATTTAACCCACTATGTGAAAAATATCTTATATTCAAATTAATGGTAATACAGTTTATGTTTTTGTGTGTATTCCTTGGTCTTTACATCTTTGAAATCCAGTGTATAGTTCACATTTATGACACAACTCAGTTTGAACTAGCCACATTTTAAGTGCTTAATAGCATATGTGGTTGCAGCCTACCATATTCCATAGTGCTATTGATCATTTAAAAATACCTAGTTTGCACTTCAATTTTGAATGACTCTTCATTTTTTTCAACAAGAAGTCCAAACTCCTTAAGGCCGTGGCCTGTATTCGTTAATAATCCGGTCCTAGCTTATACCTCTAGTCTCATTGCTTACCACTTCTTCAAGTTCTAAAGCACCAGAATAATAAGTTCACCATTCCCATTTCTCTTTCATACTTAATGTTCTCTTCACAGATCCTGTTCCACTATGCTCTTTTTACTTTTGCCTCCATTCTTGGAGGTTTAGTGGTTATTAAAAGGACTGGCACAGAAGCTGGACTGAATAAATACATTATTTAATGAGTAAGTTACTTAATGTAATTAATAAATAAGTCTACCCTACAAAGTTTGTGGGAGCAGCCAGCAGTTACATTTGCAGAAAGGGATGGGAGAGCTTGTAAGAGGACGTATGTAGTTTATCATTTTGCTTAGATAGCAGAGATGGAATGCTTTTTTCCAGGATATAGAGGAGAAGAGGAACTTGGCTGAGCAATTGTATCTGCTTGCTATATCAGATCAGAAAGGGGCCTGTGAAATAAAAATGAGAAGGTACAGGAGGATGGCACTCCATCTATATGAGCAAAACACCTTGCCAAGCCCAGCTCTCACAAAATGCTGCTCAAAGCAGTTTGCAGACTATCTTTAAAGCAAGTAGTTAACACAAAGGGATGAGTCAAAAAATGCAAGTTCCAAAAACAATTTTTTTAATAAAAAATAAATTAAAAAACTGCAAGTTCTTTTGTCTGTGCTGATATTTGCAGAAATGAGACATATCTCTTCCTCATGGATTTTCAAATGTAAGACATAATCGATAGCCTCGATATTGGAAATGGATAATGAAGGTTGTGTGGTAATCTCCCCCAAGTCTAGCTAATGATATTACAGAGATTTTAGTCCAGAATTAAGTAATGTTATCATACTACAGAACTGGCTATATCAGAGTCCCAGCTCCTTAGATAATTAAAACATACATTTTCATGGCCTTGAATGTTTGCAGGAGCCCTAAGATTTCAGAAAGTTGTTTTTGCTACCTGAACTTTCTTCCTAGCAGTACAGTTTGAAGTCAAGATAGTTTTTAAATTCACCTTTGTTTCCCATCTCATAGCACACAGATGGGGGAATAAGGGAATGATAGCACATATGTTTTCACTTATTTAAACAAAATATTGAGTATTGGTATGTATGTACGAAGCACTGTGCTAGCATTCTGGGATATAATGAATGATAAATTAGATCACCTCTTTATGCTGAGGATTTTAAAATCTAATGAGCGAGACATAGTTCAGTACCTGACATCAGAGAAACATATGTAGTATTTGTTAGAAAGTAAAGTAATTCTGAGATTTAGGAGCTGGAGTCCAGGATTATTATATCCCCAACAGCCAGTGAATGATCAGCACCAAGCAGGTGAACAATGAATGTTGGCTGAATGGATGATTGAGGTTGTTACCTTTTTTCTCTTCTTTCCATAATACCAAATCATAGTTCTTCTCTTTTCTCTAAAGATTCAAGAAAAGGGGAGTGAGAGAGGAAAGGAGATTTTCTGCTTTATCAGCCCAGCAATCCAGCAAGTCCCCTCCCTCCAGGATTTTCCATTGAAAAGTTTGGCTTAAATTTTTCCTGGCAACATGCCAGATACCTCCCACCAGAGGAGCTGTAGGAACTTTTTGGGTTCTAAAATATTTCTTGGGGAATCTGAAAATATCTGTTTGAAGAGAACACTTTAGTGAACCTCTGCTACATGAGGGGCTTAAGTGGGTCAGTGGACCCAGCTGACCAGCTAGAAGGTTCTCACTCAGACATTGGGTTGATTATGACTTTGTTATTTTAGAAACTCAGCACATAGGTAATTTGCATGCAACTTTACGTTTGCCTAGAAGACCATGTTCACATATGGTGAACAAGGAAAATATAATATTTCACTAAATTCACTATTAAATTTGTTTCCCATCATTATTAATTGTCCTGGTATTTGTGAGCAAACAGAAGTTTTGTCTCTCTTACTTAATTGAAATTTCATTATAAGCAAACAGAAGTGTTATAAATGACCATGTATGTATGCACATACACATCTACAGGCTTTCAAATAATTTATTCATTTAAGAAAGGTGATTGAATTTCTCCTAAGTAGAATGTACTGTGACTGGTGCTGAGGAAAGGGAGCCTGCACAAGCTCTAGTTGAGACCCTACTGCGGGTTTGGTTTTTTGCATACATATACAACCCTATTAAATCCTTATGATTACTAATGGGTTTTATATTATTATCCATATTTAAAAGTAAGGAATTAAAGACTCACAGAGGTTAAAGAATTTACCCAAGGTCACATAGTAAGTGGTAGAGCTGGAATTTACACCTGTTTGCACAATTTGAAAACGTGATTTTTAACCAAAATCCTTGCTCTGCCAAAATGATACATAAAGATAAGTAATATTTCTTGTCTACTTTCAGTTTCCTCTTAATCTAAATCAGTGATTCTCAACAGGAGGCAATTGTGTCCCCCTAAGGGACATTTTTCGTTTATAAGGAGACATATGTGTGGAGACATTTTTCATCGTTATGGCTGGGGATTGTTAATGGCATTTAGTGGGTGGAAGCCAGGGATGCTGCTTAATCTCCTGCAATGCACAGGGCAGCCCCGTGTAACAAAGTACGGTCCAAAATGTCAGTAGTGCTGAGGGAGAAACTTGGATGTAAATGACAGTAGAAGAGGTCATATTAGCTAAAGTTCTTCTAGTTGCTAGAAATAAAAACAAAATCAATTTACATTTTTAAAAAATCATTTATTGACAGGTTATTAAAATATCCTGTGTCATTAAAGGAGGAGTTAACTCAAGACTCTAAAGGTTGTTCAGGGGTCATAGTGCCAGGAATTCCTGGACTCTCTAAAACACTGCAATAAACATATCTCGCTCCGCTTCTAGAGCATTCAGTCTCTCACTCTAGGAGAAAAAAGAGTCAGATGAGCACATTTGCGTTCAGGTGATTGTCTTCATGTACTTTAGCATCATGTGACCCACCCAGATCATTTCCAGAAAAGACAGCTTTCCCAAGATAGGTCCACCACCAACATATATTAACTTTGTTCTGACATGAGTCAGTAAGCAATGTCACTTGAAGACATAGATGATATATGTTATGTGAATTCAAAGTGAGAGATCATATGAATCTTCTTTAGCCTCTCAGTGCAAAAGATTAAGTATGTAACTTATTATATTTAAAACCCTTGGTGTTGTTTTGGATTCCAGCTAGATGATCTCTCAAGTCCTCATTGTAGTTGGGACTTTACTATTAGATCTGAAACTATAATTTAGCTGCTAACAAGTGTAGATCTACTCAGCTTAGCTCTTTAGGAAATTGGGCCTTTGCTCATGTTTCTCACCTTGCCTGCAAAGCTGTCAACCCAATTCTCTCATCCCAGTGACAATAAGGCACTACAATTTTAATGTTTTTATTTGGCAAATGTTTATAAAACATTCATTATGTTCTAATTACTTAATGTTAAAGCCTTCTATTATGTCACAGTAACCATTGTAGAGAGTAAGATTCAGATAGATGAAGTAATTTGCCTAATTTCACATAGTGAGTAAAGGAGCCAAGACCCATCCGTAGGTACGCTGGTTATTCTCTGTCACCACCTCCATCCTCCATCTGTTTTCAGCCCTGGCCTGTTTTGCAACATGGAGGCTGGCCCTCCTGACATTTTCAAGAGTTCTTTGATCTCTGGTCTCTGGTTGGGTTCAGTTGATAAGAGGCAGCCACAGGAGTAAGGCTGTTAAAAGGAAAGAGAGGTTAAAGTATTTATCTCCCCTTCCTCACTGACTCTGAGACCTGGTTTTCAGCAGTAGCTTTATCCTCTGTTACTACAGCTGCTGGTAAGTGAGCCCCTCTTCCTGGCCTCTGCTTCACAGGTCCCAGGATTCTCTCTCCTTTACCTCTTAGACATAGTCATGGAAAATATCCTTAATGTTGCTTGTTCTTTCCTAGACACCTCAACATTTTTTTTTTTATTTTTTACTTAACATTGACGACTTTTGTGAAGATTGTCTCTCCATTTAATTCTCTTGACTTAAGCTCTTCAGAGTAGAATTCTAGCTGATATATTCTAGCACTTTGTCTGATATGTTCTAGTCCCTTCAAAGCTAAAGATAAGATGTTCCCCAGAATGGGCCACCTCTCACTGGGACTTCAAATGGGAGCCCTATCCAAGTATCTCATTTAAAGTTAGACTGGCACCACAGCTTGGGAAATATAACTTACTGTTAATAGATTCTTGGAATATAATTTCTAAAACATTATCTTATATTTTTTAGGAATAGCAATGGTCCCTAAATTATACACACACACACACACACACACACACACACACACACACACACACACACATTCATGAAATACAAATTGCTTATTTTGGCTGCTAGAAAGCCAAGAAAATTTTAATAGATTATCTAAATTACACACACACACACACACACACACACACACACACACACACACACATTCATGAAATCCAAATTGCTTATTTTGGCTGCTAGAAAGCCAAGAAAATTTAATAATAGATTACATTAATTTTGGTTGTTTAATTTTAGAACATTTTTATTACTTTCATTGCAATTTTACTGCCATTTTAGTATGTTTTTGATATTTAATACTTTTCATGTGCTTTTTGAGGAAAGATGGCTTATATGCTGTTTAAATAGGAAGACAATTTGGTGCAGGGGAAAAATTCCGGAATTGAAATAGAGACTTTGTTTCAACATGAAATTACAGAGCCTCTTTAAAGTTAAGTTTTCTCATCTGTGAAGTGGAATTAATGTCTGCTTTCCCCTAATCTGTGTAATATCACTTATATTTGAAATAGATTCATAAGTACATTTTTTATTATAATTTTACTACATTTTGAATGATGTCAATGAGGTTAACATTGTTGATAATATTCTACTCCTAACTAGGTAGTAGACTAGGTATGTTTTGAGAGATGGAAGTCAAAACCTTTCAACAATCCCTGCAGGACTGAAGGCTAACTAAGGGAAGCAAGGCAGAAGGGGTACCCAGGAACATCTACTGGGGCAGCGTGAAGATAGAAACAGAATATTATGGTACCAGTGTAGTACGGTACAGTATATTTTATGTGCTCCATAAATGTGTACTGAATTAATGAGTGAATAAATGAATGATAGATACTGAGAATTCTATAAAAAAATAGTGGAGAGCCTTCTGTATTTATATCTGGTAGAGGTTACTGCTAGTCATTGCCATCATATTCAATGATTTTCATGCAACTTAAACTCAGAATTCAAGAGTCTCAGTAAGCTTTGGGACTGAAGAGATCTGACTGTGCTTCCTGGGTGGCCAGGTTGGGGAGAAGGAAGGGGATTTAGAAGGTAGTAAAGAAGATTTGGAGAAAGCCCAGCTGTTAGTTTAGGATTCAAGCTCAGAATTCTTTCTATGCCTCTAAGATTGGCAATAGCAGTGGATATCAGGCCAGGATAGCAAAATGCAGACCAGATAGATATATGCATGTGTGAGTATGCGTCTGTGTTTATATTTCTTACTGGCTTTTCTACTTACTAGCCTTGTGAACTTGGGAAGTTATAAGCCTTTCTAAGGGGTAGATATTGTTTTTGTTTTGATGTCTAATCTGAAAATGGAAATAATAATAACATTCATAGAGTTGCTGTGAGGATTACACGTGAAAATGCCTGCGATGTGTGCTTAGCTATCTAAAAACTACTGTAGTTTTATGGTGGTTCTTAATAATAAGAATGTAGTTCTAGGCCAGAATTGTACAAGATATAAGTCTAACATGATGCTAAGTCCTTGGAGTTGTCCCTGACTTAAGGACTTCTAATAAAAGAAATAAGGGGCAGAGTCATTGTGATAGAGCTGAGACAGCCATGATGCAGCTTGAGCCAGAGCCTGAAGGAATACTGACAAGATAAGATAGAGGCTGATGCTGAGGACTTCTCAGGTAACATCCTGTGTTATAAGAGCAGCCAGAAGCCACTGGAACCAAAGCCACAAGAAGGACCCTGTTGATGTTGGAGGGAGTAACTGTTTCACAGAGAAAAGTGAGCTGCATAAACCTGTGGAGGCAGGTTTATGAATCTGTAAGAAAATAAGGTAACTATTTCTCTGGAGTCGTCCGACACAGGTATTGTGAGAATTAAAGGATAGAACTTTGGAAAACTCCACATACCTAGTCGATAGTAGGTGCCAAATTAATGTCAATTTTCTCTCCTTCCTTCCTACCTCTTTGTACATTGTTATAAAACCAACGGGAAACCAGTGATAGCTCCCTTGTGTGTTTCTTTTTCAGCAGCAAATCCTCAGTTCAACTTTATTGTGTTCCACAGCTCAGTAGGTGAGCACTGGGTACAACAAAAAAATTATGAAATGCAATCTGTCTCTTTAATAAAAACAGGGAAATTACAAACATAAAATTCATTCATAAAATGCAGAAATAATTAGTTCACCGCACTGTTCACAATATCCTGTTTCTAAAGTGCCGTAAACCAGGATATTCCACTAAAACTCATGACATTTATTGATCTAACTTATAGCTTTTTGTTGTTTGCAAGAACCATAGATTATCAAGACTAGACAACATTAGCCCAGGAAATCAGAATTCATCTAATAGAAATACAAATTCCATTTATTTTCCACACATTATAGTTAAGCACTCCGTTTTCTTTCAAGTTCAAATCAAGGTACTGCAGAAATTTACAAGTTGGCACTTATAAATGCATGCAGTAAATAGATGAAGTAAATACTACCTTGTTACTTTATAAAAAAAATTCTAAATGAAGCTGGAAAGAGGTGAATAGAGGGTAGTTAAATGAATGTGCTACTTCACCTACTAGGTTATAAAATTAAGGAGCTCGTTAATCCCAGCAATGTCATATGTTAAAAGAATAAGAAAGAGGAGACAGTGCAATGTGCTGGAAAGAATCAAGCACACCTGGGTTTCAATTCCAGCTCCACCACATAAATATTGCTGAAGTGCATAATCTGTAGTTTCTTTGATTAAGAAAATGGAATAATAATACTCACCTTACAGGGTTGTTTTTAAGACGGAACAGATGTCTGCAAAATGCCAACCACAGTGCTTACACATGGAATATGTTTCATAAATGATGCTTTCCTTTCTTTTGAGTAGATTTTAATACTATAAAGGACGACATAACATCAGTATCTTGTTTTCCAACTTTTTTAAAAGCCATAAGATTCTAGTCTGTGTTTTTGCCAAATAAAACCATAGGCAGCAGCTTATAACATGAAGATTTCTGCCAGACAAAAGTTCGTACATGTGTATGTATATGTACACACACACACACACACACACACACATTTGTTTAACCATTGTTGACTGATGAAGAGTGAGAATATTAATGAGAAATAACTTTGAAATGTGGGGAATTGCAATTGAGCTTATCACAGTAGCAGGATTGGCCCTGGCCTCTCCAGAAGCAGAGTGATGGGGTATAGTCAGGTGGGAGAGGTGCAGGGTTGGAGGGGAGGGTACAAATCCTGTTCCCTGACTAAGGAGGCACTTGACTGTGAGTCTCAGTTTAATCACCTGAGAACTGAACAGACACCCTGAGATTCTCATTTGCTTATGCTATTATGTAAAGGAAAGTATATTTTCATTAACTATCAAAGCCTTATATTTTTAGCATATAAAAGACTTTCTTAAACTGCTTCTCTCCTCCTTTTTGTTCCTAGGCTAGTGAAATTTCTAACTGTGGTCTTTTATTAAGGATCTGATATTACACACAAGTACCCAGTCCTCAATAAAATTATTGTTTATAAGAAATTGTATTTGCTTGATTCCATTAGTATTTATATAATCTTTATCAAGAATGTCAGAGTATAGTCTTTTAATATTTTGCCAGCTAATGAAATATATTATACTATATATACTGTAGTCTGCTTACCTGTCACATGTCACCATGGGTAAGGCAGACAAGAGTGATGAACTGATAAGATTAAGGAGAAAAGTCAGAGCACTTTGAAATATGCCTCTTTCTCTCACACACATATATACATGTCTCTTTCATTCTCACTTCATTCTCTCTCATTTAAAACTGTGTGTGCGTGTGTAGTAGAAGAGAAAGATGTATTAATAAAGAATATCACAGAGCCATACTTTTTTTTTGAAAACAGTGAGGTTCTCTCTCTCTCTCTTTTTCTTTCTTTCTCTCTCTCCCCCTCATCCCCTCCCTCCCTCACTTCCTAAATAAATGTTATACAAGGGGATAAGTGTTGTTGAGAATATTTTTAAAAAACATTTTAAAACTGAGACTTTCAGAAAACAAATATACAGAAGAAAGGAAACAGTATAACCTACTTCATATTCTAATGGAGATGAGCTGGCTTTGAATTTTAGCCTATCTGGAGCTGAAGACTAGAGAAATCATGGCTGGAAACTAGCTACGCTCAATATTTATTACAATCTTACATGTATAGCACTAGAAGTGCCATTTGAATTGCAAAGTAAATGTTCTCTATAGTTTTGCTGATTTCCTAAACTGTGTAGTGGCTAGAATCATCTGCCTTTTCATTTTCCAAGTCATCTATAGCCAAACCTGTTTCAAATGACTAAGAAACAAAGTCTTCTTGAGACAAAATGGAAAAAGCAAAAGTAGATAGTATAATAATTAATAATAATAATAATAATAATAATAACAGCAACAACAGCAGCACTGCTAATTTTAAAAGTGACAGAGCTCTTCAAGAAGTAGCATGATGGATTCTGGACCTTGGAGTTATACAGATCTGGGTTTGAATCCTGTGTGGCCTTGGGCAAGTTATTTAATATTAGTTTCCTTTTACATAAAATATTATTTACCTAATAAGGTTGTTCTTATAATTAAATATAATAATATGTATACTTTGGTATTAGACACTCTCTACCTTATTTTTGCATGTTATGAAGATCTAAATTACAGGTGAGGAAACTGAGATATAGATTTTGAGTTATAAAGTTAATATGAGAATCAGAATGTGAATTTCAGATTTTTTGTTTCATCTCATTCTCATTCTTTCTATACCATCACAGGTATCACTATAATGTAGTCTCTCTATCCAGTGAAAGTTCATCAATAATTGCTTTTAGTGACACTTGTACTATAGGACAAATTTGACTGCACTTCTTCATAACTCTTAGTACATTCAGAAACATATGTTAAACACAGTAAAACCTTACCAGAGTGTTATAACTTAGATCCAAAATTTTAACTCCAGAAAATACAGTATTTCAGTATTGCAAAGTTAGAATGACCAGCTTTAGGCAGCTCCTGAGGGTGTGAGTGAATGGACAACTGACTTGTCTGGATTTTAATTATGTGTGACACATTATTGCAAGATTTTACTATAATCACTTCATTTGATTAAAAGTTAAACAATAATACTTATGTGGTATAACTCTTAAGAGTGATGATAATAGTAACTATGGCAGGGAGAATGCTGTTCTAAGCACTGATTAACACTGGTTTACTACATGACCTCATTTCTGGAACACAAACAAGAAGACTACATTACCTAGCATCCCTTGCATGTGGCTATATGAAATCTGGTAGATAGGATGTAGTAGGTAAAATTGATCAAAAAACTTCTGGATCAGGTCTTAGAAAAATCCCATATAATTCTTGATCCCTCTTTTTTATTTTCTGTGATGATCTTGGAAGGCACAATAGAGATGGTATATTGATAGGATTGGAGCAGCCAGTGTGCTTGAGTCATCACTCAGAGAACTGTTGAAAAGAGCCTCTGAACTCACACCAACTGTACTTTTACTAACAAACAACCTTATGTTGGGTTAAATGTCTAAAATTTGAGAGGTTCTATGTTTCCACAGCCTAGTTTCCTCTATCCTGGCTAATACAGCACCTAGCATCGAGTACTGTCTTTGTACCAGGCACTATACCGAGCACTCTGTCTATCTAAGTTAATCTTTAAAACAGAAATATAAAATAGCATTAATATTACAGCCATTTTCAGATGATAAAAATGAAATTGAGGACAGTTAAGTAATATGCCTATGATCAAAGAAGCTGAAAATGGCTGAACTGAGATTTGATTTTATAACTATGTGTCTCTAGAGCCTGCCAGCTTGATAAATAGGCGGTCTTTCTATATATTCAGCAAATAAATTATTTGTTTATAAATAATAAATCTCACTAGGCCAGTCTGCTAATCTGCTGATCATAAGGGCCTGGACTGTCAGCTGCTTCTGAGGAGAAAGACATGGGTCACAGGCTGCTCAGAGGCCTCCAGGGTAGACTTCAATATATATATGCAGGAGGCTATTTTCAGAGAAAACACTGTCTTCAATGATGGGGCAGGAAAGTTGCTATTTGATCAATTTATGAAACATTATGGGAGTGGGGAGAATTTCTTATACTAAGTAATTAAAGGAAGTAAGAATTGAACTTGTTAAATAATGCCCTGAGTGTCTTCTTTTATATTTTTAATGAATATAAAAGTTTATGTTTGTTAGGGAGGAATAATAAAACACATTCATTCCCTTGTCATCACTATGCCACATTTCGTGTGACTACTGCCAATTTAATGGTAATAATTCCTTGTGACTGTGTGAGTTGCCTGGTGAGACTTTTTCTAGACCAAGATAACTAGGGAAACCCAAAATATAAATTATAGCTTTAAGTTTTTAGAATTTTTTGGTTTTTGTTTAGTTTGGGATAATGTCTTTTTATTGGTATGTATGTTAGAGGGGAGGTACACCAGAGTATGAATCATACTTTTGTATTGAAAACAAATTATATCTAATGTATATGAAATATATAATGCACACATAAATATATATAATATATGTGTACATACATAAATGTGTATGTGCCTGAGTCTATGTAGTAGCTAACATAATCTTAAAAATACATTATCTCTAATGTGAGGAATGAATTTAAAAGGCTTTCAGGGACAGATGCCTCTTACAATCTACAAACATAGGTGCATAGCTTAGGGCACTAAATGAAAAGTTCTAAGAGACATCTGTGAAATTAGACACTGTTTGAGTGAATAATTTTACTAATTTTCACAATAAATAGTTCTTTGAGCATTTACTAATTACTTATGACTTGATACATTAGAACAAGGTTTTAAAAATATTAGCTCTCAAATATATGTCTAATCTCTTATAACACTAACCTTCAATTTTCATTCAATTTTGTTAGAAATAAACAAACATATATTAAATGCCTTCCATATGCCTGAGCATTCTGCCATTAGGGAAATTTGAAAATGAATTGTATAGCACTCCTGCCCAAAACAAATTTACAAGCTAGTGGGAAGACTAACTGCCATCGGTGTTTCATCTGCTTCTGTTTTCCCTCTTTCTGTTTAGTGGAGAAATGTTAGTTTCCCATCATGGTGCCTTGTGTGACGCTTTGCACCATGCATCCCAGCAATTTACGATCAGGGACCTCTTTATATCAGGCTCCAAGCCTCTAAAGAATGGGAAATCAACTGTGTCTGGCTTTTAACACCTCAGAAAGAAGGTGCTAATTCACTTTCTTAAGATTGCTAATTGGATGTGGAATACTCTACTTCATCTTTTTATTGCAAAGGAGAGCTGGCTCACTGCATTATTTCAAGAAATATTTTAAGAAATTTCTCTGTGTAGTCATTGTTGTTGCATCTTTTATCTTCCAGATCTGAAACATAAAGTTTGAAGAAGGTATCACTGTGGGTGACTTCCTTATGTTTCAAGGTTAGGCTCTGAGTCAGGGAAACTGGTAAATTTTGGCTCATAGCTTCCCCACTCTGGATAGAGTGCAAGTGATTTATGCCTGCCCTCTCATCTGGAGTTAAATCACAAGTAAACTGTAGGATTAAATTGCATAATATATAGAAAGCAATAAACAATAATTATTAACATTCTTACTATCATTTATTATTTATGTATCACTGAGACTAATTCCTTTTGCCCCTAGAAATACTTAAATCTTGTCTCAATGTTTTCTGAATGATTTAAAATTATCAGATGTGAACTCCATATTGATTAGATTTAAAGTACAGTTTGGTTTATAGGTAAAATGGGGAACAACTTATATTACAAATGTGCTATCTTGTAGAATATCATAACATCTTACTCACTTTAAATCTTTGAAGTATCTTCATAAAATTTGGTTTTAATTGTTTCAAAGATTATATATAAAATATATTAGTTGTCTTCTGATTTATACTTCTGGCATTTAATGATCCTTTAAAATATCACTTATTTTTTCCCCTTTCAAGTTTTTAAAACATTTTTAAAAAATATTTGTAGACAGAGATATACAGGATGTGTTGTGCTTTACACTAAGGTAGAACATGTCAAAGTGTGGTCCTGAGGCCCATGAGGAATTCTGGGACCTGAAGCATCATGAGATCAAGATAATTTTCATAATAGTACTAAGAAATAGTACCAGTCCTAAGAAGTCATTTGCCTTTTAGACTGTGTTGGCATTTGTATTGATAGTAGAAAAGCAGTGGTGCTTATAATCTCTGACCTGTAGCATGAAGCAAGGCAATGACACCAAACTACACAACTATCATTGCATTCTTCAGCACCGCTTTTTTTTTAAAAGCCAATTTCAATTAAAAATATCCTTGATGAAATAGTAAAAATTATTTTATTAAATTATGAACCTAGAGGACACATTTTTTTAATACTTATATACGATAAAATAGATACTCAAGTAAAGTCATCTTGTTGCATATTGAAATATCATAGTTGACTCAATAATAAAAGTTTTGTTATGATTGTTTCAGTTATGAGCCGAGCTAGCCACTTGTTCAAGGGACATTATTTTTACTCAAAAGAACAACGGGCAAACAAGACTATAGTTATTTAGATCTGGTTATTCAGTAGATATTTTCCTGAGAGTAAAGGAAGTGAACCTATTACTTTAAGGAAAACAGCTGACAGTATTTATTTCCAATGATAAAATTCAAGCTGCCAAGTAAAGGTTAAAATTTGGGAAACTTACATTTACTGACATAAACTTGACAAATTCCCAATACTAAAAGGCTTTTCTGTTGAGATCAGAGTGGTACTAGCAAATTCAGTCTTTGGTATTGTATAATGAAATGTGTCAACATTTGGGATATCTGCATAACTCAATGAATCAGTATTTTTTTCTAAATGCCTAATGCATGATAAAAAATTATGTATGGGTTAAAGCTCCATCAAAGTGCAAAATAGACCAATAGATTTTAATGTAACACAAAAAGTTCATTGACATGCTTTCAGATGCCACACTGCAAATAACCCTAAAACTTGTCAAGTTTTGGTGCATAATCAATTATCTGAAAAAGCTATTAAAATAGTCTTCAATTTTCCAACTACATATATTTGTGAGGCTGGATTTTTTTCATATAGTTCAATGAAAACATTTCAAAACAGATTGAATGCAGAAGCAGATATGAGAACTCAACTGTCAGACATTTTAAAAAAAGATGCAAAAAATGTTAAACAAGGCCACTCCATCCAGTCTTTTTTGTTTTGTAAAACATAGTTATGTTTCATAAAATTTCATTAGCCATGTTGACATAATAGGCTTATTATTTTAAAATGTATTGACAAATTATTTTAAATTTTCAGTTTTAATTTCTAACATTATAAATATTGATAGATATAGGCTACCTAAACAAAAGTTTTTTGGCATTCTCAATAATTTTTAAGAAGGTAAAAGCATCCTGAGACCACAAAGTTTGAGAACTGCTGCTGTAGAGAACTTTGAAAAAAAGATGCAGACAAAAAGGTTGAAGCCTATCTGTAATAGCTCTACTATTTATGACTGAATGACTTTTGCTGACTTAGTATGTCTCAATGCCCTTGTCAATAAAATGGTTATAAATACACTAAATATTCATATGGTCATTTTGCCACCTACAAGATTTATTGGCATATAAATGTAGCTATTATTATTATGGGCAAAAACAGGAATAGCAAAAACATAGACCCAGATAAATTACACTGATGGAAATTTCTAATATTGTCTGTTTAAATCATTTCAACCAAAATGATGATTACCTCTAACCCTGAGCATGTTATAAGTACCTAGTATACATTTTTCATAATCTTTTTGCTCCTTTTATTTCCAAAATCAGCTTAGTCTTAAGGAATAAATTTTTCCTAGAGCCTTCACTTTAATGGCAAAGAGTGAATCTCTTCTCTTATGTCGATATTATCTAATTGCATTTCTTCCTATTAATCTAGAGGTAAGCAGTATGTGTACTTTGCGGGCAAAGACAATGTGCCTCACGTTGTGTTCTAACACGTTTTATCACAGTGTCTTAGTCCATTCAGGCTGCTGTAACATTTACTAAGTGGCTAAAACAACAGAAATTAATTTCTTAGAGTTCTAGAGGGGAGGTCTACAATCCAGGAACCAAAAGATTCCATATCCGGTGAAAATATTCTTCCTAATTCATAGATGGAATATTCTTGCTGTGTCCTCACATGCAGAAACAAGGAGAATTCCGGAGCCTCAGATATAAGGGCACTAATCCCATTCATGAGGGTTCTACCTTCATGACCTCATCACTTCTCAAAGGCCTCACTTGCAAATACCAATACTTTGGGGAATAGATTTCAACATATGAATTTTAAGGAGACATAAACATTTAGTCTATAATACATGGTATAAGTACTCAGTCAGTACTCTGGAGTTTGAAATAACTGATGATATTAATTATTTCAACAGAGCTATGATTGGATAAAAAGGTCCTTATTAAAACTATAGAGATAAAAGAGGAGCTTTGCGTTCTTCCCTCTTTTCCTCCCTTTCTCTCATCTACCCATTCAGTAACCTGCCCATCTATTCCACATTTGCTCAACATTAATAGGTAAAACTTCATTTATTTAATTCTAAGATGCCAATGATTATAAAATATGCCATTAATTTAACTACAACTCAGAGGAGAGGGATAGGGAAAAATATTAAATGTGAAATAAATGTTATTCTTATAAAAATGAACCAGTAGTAGTATACATTTAACTACATGGTTACAAGTAATACTTTTCTTAAGTATGACCTCAAAGTTTTAGTCCTAACCTTCTTTACATTGATTCTAAAAAGTTTTATGCATGAATCACTTTTAGCTACCAACTAATATGCATGATATCACAGTGACAACATTCTGCCTTCCATAACCAATACGTGTCATCCAGACCATTTTGTTCTATTTCAGATTTATAAAATGATTCTGTGCAAAAAAAAAAAAAAACCTGGATTTTTTTACATTTGGATGAAATTGGCATTTTGAAATTCCTATAACTAGATTACATATCATGGAAAGTGAAACAGCTTCGTTTGCAAGTCAGCCAAAGGCTTTTGACAGATAGATGCTACGTTTCTAAGTGGTAGTCCTTCATGATGCATAAATTGGTCACACTAAACTCTCCTAGGGTTGAAGATACCATTATCTATTCCAAGAGATTTGACAGCATCTACTGACTCTAATTGCAGTGCCTGCTATATGATAGACAGTCATTGACATACACAATAACTTTTCATTTCAATAGAATTTCATAGTACTGTATAATCTTTTTTGAAGACATTTTAAATGACAATTAGGTATCCAAATTTAAGTCAAAATTTAACTCTGTGTAATGTTAACAATCAAAGTAATTCAACTCAAGCAACAATAGTATGAATGTAGCTAACTATGTGCCCAGGCAAAGACAAGAGTATCTCCACATACTCTTTCTTTATGGCTGCATTTTCCTTTCTCAAAAAAGTTATAAAGTATATTCCAATTTTAAATGTAAATTTAAAAAAAAATTAAAATGTAAAAAATATGTATCTTCAAATCAAGGAAATATGATATATATGATATCATATGTATGTAAATATATACACAGTGTATCTGTAGCCGATATAGTCTATATGTACATAGCATGTCTTTAAATTGATCATATGAGTTTTAGTTGTATATAATTAATATCATTGTACTGTTATTATGGAATATTACCTAAAATGTAGCAAAATTGTAATAACATACTGAATGAGTAGAGATACTTTATTTTTTTCCTAAAAATATGTATGTTGCTTTTTTTTGAAAAAAAAAAAACTGATAAGCCTCTCTTGGGGATAAACAGCACTTAAGAACATGGACTTGTTTAAAAATATATTTTGGCATTATAAAATGATAGAACACTTTATTCAGGATTGTTGCAATAGATATAAAAACCATTGTGATGGCATTTTTCAGTGTGGTAAAAAGATTGGGCTCAACTCTGAATACAAGGAAAAGTGGGGACTTTTTGCCAGGAAATGGAGGGATGAGGCTGGAGAATGGAAAATTATTGAGGCCACATGTTAGGCCAACAGAAGTCAAGATTTGAGATACAAGCAGGGCTCCACTGGCCCTTGTGAAAATTCTAGTCTTTACCCAAAGTCAAATGGAAAGTTATTGAAATGTTTGATTATGTTTAATGTGATCTACTTTGTATTTTAAAAAAGGTCAAAGGCTAGCCAAGAAAAACTTGAAGGAAAATAAAGCTTAAGGATTTACATTGCTAGATATGAGACCTACTATAAAGCTAGAATAATTAAGAGTATGATATTATTGCAAAGATAGAAAAATAAATCAATGAAACAGACTAGAAAGCTCACTATCAGATTCACACATTTAAAATCACTTGATTTATGACAAAAATAACATTGTAGTACAATGAGATAAGGATGATATTTTTTAAAATGTTAAATAGTGTTATAAATTTGATATACATACAGAAAAAAGAATCATGACTCCCTACCTCTCACCACTAAATTGCAACTCTAGATAGACTTGAGATCTAAATGTGAATGGGAAAACAATGACAACAAAGAAGCAACCAGAAAGAAAGAAAGAAAGAAAGAAAGAAAGAAAGAAAGAAAGAAAGAAAGAAACACACACACACACGCACGCACGCACTGATCTCCATAACCTTGGAGTAGCCAAAACGTGATTTAAAATGGAATATTAGATGTCTGAGTTTATAAAGTCCATGTACATACCTGCCTCTGGACCTTTCTTACCAGTTTTTCCCTAGGCTTCAGTCTCTCATGGCTTTGCTCATTGTTTCCATCTAAATCTTACTTTTCTTTCCATTTCTTACACCCCTTCACCTCTGTGGGGCTAAAATGCACTTGTGTAATTGCACTTGTCCTCATACCTCTGCCATTGCTGTGACAAGAAAATGTTTCAGATAACCTGTTAGTTAAAAAAGATTGAGAGACAACAGAAAAGTCACCCAGCAGCTAACAAACACATGGCTCAAGGCAGAATGACTCACCTGAGTTAATGATGGAGCTGATGTCTTCCTCTCTGAGGTACCATTTTTATTAGTTACCTTGACTAAGTCAAGCATTCCATTCTCCCCATGGTTTTAGCTCAGTCCTACTACCCTACGCTTAGTTAGAGAAGACACTACCATAAGCAAAGAAGTATTGTATGCCTAGAAAATATGCATCAAATTCTCTCCTGAATAGCCAAGTCACCTCTAACCAACCCAGCTTCCCAAGTTTCCACAGGATTGAGTCCAGGGTATTATAAAGAAAAGATTACAAGTTTGGAGTCAGATAATTATGTAAAATTCTATGGTGCATTACTTATCAACTGACCTTGAGCAAATCTCATCACTGTTCTGAACCTCAGGGTCCCTACATTCAAAATGGACACAATATCATCTGATTTGGAAGATGTTAATTATCCACATGATACAGGCATTTTTTGCCCTTTATTCAAATAATGATGAAAACGCCTTCCACTATTATCTCCATAGTCAAATTATTTCCTTAAAATAACCCTGTGAGATAGATGCTATTATCTCTATTTTATGAAAGAAGAAACTTAGAACAACATATTTAGACTTTATTTGTAAGGCATTTGGAAACTGCAGCATGGGCAGAAATAGGGAGGATAATACCTGTATTTGCCAAAGTAGGAGAAAATTGTGACATACACTAGAGAACTGGACCAGGTGAACAAATTCCAAAAGTATTTGGAATATAAAATTGACCTAATGTGATGATTGATTGGACATCAGTGTGGTAAAAAGAATAAAAAAGGAGATTGTGACTTGGTTCCCTTGGTGATTGGAGGTACTTGTCACTGAAACTGAACACCCAGGGGGAAGAACCAGTTAAGGGGGTGGTACAAGTTCATTTTTGGAAAGATCAACTGAGAATTGTGGCATGTCCAGATGGAGATATTTGAGAGGCAATTGGTAAGATCTCAGTCTGAGACATCTGAGCTAGCTCTATAGAGTTGGAAGTTATTCTTATTTAGTTGATATAGCTACTACAGAAAACACACCATGAACTTCACTTTACTTGTATGTGTTTCAGTAAAGCATTTAACTTTCTCAACACTAATTTCCTAATTTTTTAAATGAGGAAAAAACATGACTTTCCTTGCCAAGTAAATTCTAATAAGAACCTCATTACATAATGGGTATTTAAGTAATTTTCAAATTTTAAAACACTACTTAAATGAAAGAATTATTAGTCCCATTGTCATTCGCAGCTGGTTAGAAATAACTTTCTAAGTGCCTGCTGAAGTCTCAGGATCTCGCTGAGAATTGCTGGATGTTTTTAAAAATAATATTATTTTGGGATACTCTAACATTTTTAACAGCCAAACCAGGACAAAATAGATAAAAGTTAAAGATATGTAATTAAAAACTTGTACCGTTATCTAAGTAAAAGCAAACATTGCAGGCACATCTGGAAAGTTTTATTTTTAAACACACTACAATCTCAAGTTCATGAGACAAGAAAACTAATATTTGCCTTCTTTCCATCAATAAAGGTTAGTAATTGAACAAAAAATATTCTCTTTCTTGGACAGCTTCATTATAAAATATAGTCCTAGATAACTAAGGGAGTTGATTTGTTTTTAAATAATTTCAAAGAAAGGTGTGACAAAACACATCTGTTTTACTTGGCCTGTAATTATCAGCTGCCATTTCAGAACGTCATTATTATAGGTCCTCAATCTCACTAGGACCTGAAGATACAGATTCTGTCTCCATACACTGGCTCTATTTGTGCATTTTAGACCATAGTCTGTTCATATATGCAAAGGCAAAGGGCTTCGGAAGTCAATCATTTTCTGAATTTAATTCAGTTCTACCGACATGCATCAATTTCCTTTTTGTGCCAGGACCTAAACTACTATGAAAAGCTAATATGGTAAAAATCTCAACTAACAGGGATGCTTGATAGATAGAAACAGATACGCAAAAAGGATACTTGGAGACCAGAGGTCATGCAGAAGCCCCAACTGGAGAGTCCTGGGAAATGACTAGACAGGTAGGTGAGAAGAAGGGAGGAGAGTATTAAGAATGTGAGAAAGGCCTAGATTTAAATGCTGGGAAAACTCTTACTAGTTACATGGTCTTGATTATAGTTATTTATTTCTCATAAGCTCTAATTTCCTAATTTATAAAATGTCCATCATCACCATCAGCATCATCATCATTAGTATTGTTCATGTAGTGATTGCCATCATCAGTACATCACAAGATATTTACAAATTCAGTGAAAGAATATAAGTACAGTATAAGCTTGACGGCTACAACACAGAAGGCTTGCTAGCTCCCTTGCCTTCATCTTGAAGGCCAGAATGAGTGATTTCATCTATAATATGCTTGCAAGTTTCTATAGAATGTTTATAGGTGAAGGGAAGTATGTAGAAATTTTTTAAAAAATAGAAATTTTTTTACAGCTCCACATGGTGATCAAAGTGCCACATAAGAAATTAATCGGCCAGCTCCATTAAGACCCCATTAGGAGTAGCAAAAGCTGACATTAATCTTAGACACTGTGCTGGGGATCTTGTGGTGCTCTTTACATGAGTATTTTTGTTGCTATTGTTAGTTTTTTAAAAGAAATTAAACAAATGTATTTTTTTAAAGAAGTAACTCATAAAACATATTTGGGTTACCTTGTGCAAGACCTAGTGATCAGATTGAAAGCTACTCCTTGCTTCGGGCACCTTCCACAGTGAGTTGTCTTTCTGGATCTGTCAGTAAGTGTCACTGAAGCTGGTTTCATCTGAAGTAGAGACAGATCTGAGTTCCACCTGCCATGGGTTGAAATCACCTTTATTATCTGAGCTGTCCATCTAGTGAGTGTGTTGTGTATTTGTGTGTATGTTTTCCTTTCTATCTCCCCCAGTCCATTTCCAATACTGAAGGTGATGTAGGAACTGATAATGGAATGACCTTGAGGCCAAAAACATGCGAAGTGAGTAACGTTCAATAAAATAGACTATGACAGGTATTTCATAAAAGTGGTTTGTGAACAGATGACTTTTTACAAAGAAAATAAACTAACATTGCTTTGTTGTTCAGGTGCCAAAGTGATTTGCTTTTCTCTGCTGTAGCAGATTTTGATTGACTTTTTTCTCCTGTGAAAAATGAGGAAAAGAAGAGAAAAAGATTGCTCTATGTGATCCATTCAGTAGGAGGGCAGACCATTAATAATTTTTTTCTTCATATTGCTACTTCTATTAGTGTTAAAGGAAGAGAACTTCAATTTTCTTAAACTTCAGAAATAATAGCCATCATAATGAGTTAATATTTATTGAGCATTTACTATATGCCAGTCACATTACTAACTACTTTGCAGGAGGTATTATCTAATTCACACACTAACTCTGGAAAGAAACTAAGACAAAGGGAGCTTAAGCAGTCTACCCAACATTTAGTAATAAAACTCACATATCTCCGAAATCAAAAATCTATTCTTTTAAATGTTGCTTCTTTTTTGAATTCCTCATCGGTCCCTACTGGAAGTACTGTACAAGGTTCTGGTAGATAATAAAAAAAATGGAACAAAAAAGAGATCCTGAAAATATACTCTTATGGGAAACTACAACAAATGTTCAGGCATGAGGATTGTACAACATGGAATGGGCAAAGTAGGTACCAGAGCAAATTGGAGGACATTCACCTGTATAAAGAGAGTTATCAATCTTCAGATTAAGCCAACTGATATGAGAAGGAGATGCATACCGAAAATATTTATATTTTCTGATTTTTTCAAGAGAAACTAAAGATTCAGATTTTTATGTAATCTTTTCCAAGTTGAGAAGTAATTATATCTATATCTATCATCTATCAATCTGTCTGTCTATCTATCTATCTATCTATCTATCTATCTATCTATATATCTATTTACCTACCTACCTACCTACCTGTCTGTATCTTAAAAGATTATAGAAGTCAAACTAAATATATCTGTGAGACAGATTAAACTATTGGTCCTCTAGTGAATACATGTGGAATAGAGAAAAAAATTACATACTTGAAATTAGATTGGCCTAGATTTTATGCCCAGACTACTACTTACTAGCATTAGGAAACTGGACATCCTCAGTGTCTCTAGGTGCCAGTTTCCTCAACCATAGAATGTATAGAGATTATTATTACTAAACTTGTTAAGTTTATGGAGAAGATTAAATAAGATAAAATTTGTAAAGCTGATAATACAAGTTTAGCACACAATTGACATTTTTTTTTCCTTTTACCATCCAACCTAGAAGAATATTAATCCATAAAGACAAAGTATTATTTCATTGGGGGTATCTAGAATGGCTTACAGAGAAAAGTGGCATTTAAGATGAACCTCAAAGGAGTGGTATTATTTGAATAAGTGAAGATAGAGAGAAAGTAACATTATGGAGATAGTACTCTGAGTAAAATTCAAGTGCTAGAATTATTTAAAGAGGATACAACTCTTGTTTAAATGATATATAGTTTGATGTAAGCTCTTGGCTAGAGATCAGACTTGGAGCATATACTGTAGCCACATTATGGAAGAATTTAAGTGTGAGGATATGGAGTATAATGATAATTGAGAATACAACAGAATCACTGCTTTATTATATTATTATTATCATTATTATTATTATTACTTATGGACTGACATCAAACTGACTTCAAGAAGATTACTCTTGCAACATCATGAAGTGGATGTT